>NC_141244.1:15315307-15915307 GCF_054856555.1 Leptonotus elevatus
CCTGGCACTGCTTCTAGTACTTGTATGTTAGATTGTTTTATCGTCCACATCAACCTTCCCATGGGGTTCCGATTCAGTAATGTTGGGCAGATGTAACAAACTATTTTAGCTTGCAATGGGACTGTTTCATTAACCAATCAAATTTGCCCTCACAAGGCCAGCAAATTAGCCCTCTGGCTGGTTGGCCACAAAAATCAATTGTTACTGGTATGTTTTTATCATGTTATTAGATTCTGAATTCCCCCAGATACATGGCACAATTACTTGCTGTTACGTTTTTGTAAGGGTGGTTTGGTTTCGGTGAAGGCCCCCCCAAATGCACGACAAATGTAACATCATCGGTACGTTACTACAGCTGAATGTAATAATGCAGGCTCATTTTCGTCCCGCCCTTAAAAGCCTGATCATTGGGAAAATAGTTACACACCCAAAACGCAACCAACCGCCTCGCTCTTTAAATGCCGACAAACAAAACACGTACTGTACTTACCGCATAAGAGTAACCAGTTGACCTTAACTTAAACGGGGGAGCCAAGAGCGGAAGTTGCAAAAAGAAAAGTTTCTCTCCAGGCGCGTCAAACTGAAAGAATGACTTACCCACCGCATACAAGAAGTTGAAGTCAGGTTGCGCTTGCCAAACAACAACAAAGTCGACCAAAAATGAAAAGCAGCGCCTCTACGGAAAATAACAAGTGGACACATTCGCGTTATCCTTTCAGGTGAACTTGTTGTCGTCCAGTGTTTGGCTACTACAGTACGTGCGGCTACGGCTAATCCCTGGCTTTTGCCGCAGGTAAATGGTGACGTCACGAGAGGCGGGTATTAATGCGCAGTGGGGCGGAAGACGACGTCAACAGGGACTCAAGAAGTGGATGCAAAACAAGAGGAACTCATTTTTAAAAAGTTTCATCAACATACTGAGCAAAGGGGCTCTCATCCGTGCTTAATATATACACACACACACACACACGTATTGCCAACAATGTAGCGCACACACAGCCGAGCCAGCAAGTCATTTCCAAACAAAATTTTTCATTCTGCCCTATTTTCCCCACTATGGAAGCACTTAATCACCCTCACCTTCCGTTGGAAAACAAAAGCGCTACCCCACCTGCAGTACAACGTGAGTCACATGAAGTCTTGTGAGTGCACAGTGCACACAATAAAAGCAATTAGGGCATGAGAAAGCAAAGCAAACAAATAACAGCAAACGTATTCATTTCATGAGTAAATCACATTTAATGCCAGTAGCTCAGAAACAGCCTTGTAATATTTATCACAGATTTTAAACGTATTCAACTTATATACTGTAACGACTATTACTAGATTTAGAGATTTGTAATGTTCAATAAATACATTTTTGATAAAGTACTCAATTCCACTATATTTTGGACAGTATGCAAATATACAGTCAATAGGATGCACTGCACTTACAAAAAAAGGCCTATACAAAGACGATCATTATTATTATTATTTGCACATAACCGGCAGCACTGTAGTACTGTATATTGTAGTGGTTAGTCTGCCTCACAGGCATGAGGTCCTGGGTTTGAATCTCAGCTGGGGCCATAGTTGGCCTACATATATGAATGCTTTTTAGGTTATTTGATTATTTAAACTATGTTAACGAGAACAGTTATTTGTCTCTTTTGAATTATTATTAGAAACCATTGTTTCGGTGTGATGCAGTACTATTGTACAGTGCTGCCACAATAGTACATTTATCGTGAAATACCTTGACAATATCGATAAAAGCGTACATTGATATGCAAAGTTATATCTTCATAAAAGGTAAAAATGTTGATACTGCTCCTGTATTGGCTCCCATTAGATTGGGAAGTGCATCAAATGTAGCGGATCAGTCCATGCTAACTAATTATAGAATAAAAACACACATGTAAACAAACACATTTTTGCATGTTTGACAATCCTATGCACTCTTTTCTATTAAAATGTCAGGTAACTGCAGCCAAAAAAAAGTTCCAGTCAGTGCCATCCAAGCACGAAGGCACTTTCAAGGTTAGTTTATTCTGTTTAGCTGCAGTACATGCAGAAGCTCAGAGACAAGAAAACAAACTTTAAATCTACTGGCAGTAAACTAGCCGAAGCTACAAGACATTTCTAGCTTCGGAAGGAGATTTGAGAGGTTTGACCTGCGCGTCTTCAGTAACAATACAAGTGTCGTTTGGTGGCTGCTGCGACAGAGACACTCCTGAATGCTGACGCGCCCTGCCGACGCCGTTATGACCCGAGATGTGCCCCAAGCGTGGGTCCGAGTCAATCTCATATCGATAGTGATATCCCTCCAAGACATCGTGACATGCATCTCTCATTTCGATTATCCACTTCTTCATGCCTTTGCGATTCAGGTAGAGCACAAAGAGGAAGACCATGCCCACAAAGCCCAGCACGAGTCCCAGGAAGACATAAGACGTCTGTAGGCCGAGGTCAGTAATCTCTGCTTGGGTGGAAACAATGCATCCGATGGCCCTCATCCCAAGCCCTCGGAGCCGGCTGTTGGTTAACCCTTTAGGCGAAGCGCACCTCACAGAATCCACATCTACCCTAGCCCGTGAATCATTCAACCAAGCCACAAAATTCTGGATCTCACAGGAGCAGGAGTATGGATTTTTACCCAGAAGGATTCGGATATTCCCGAGCTTCTCCAGCTCTTTCAGATCGTCCGTCCCGAATGTCCTGAAGGCGTTGTGCGTCAAGTCAAGCAGCGCCAGGTTGTTAATGCCAGAGAAAGTTCCGCTGTAGACCGCCACCAGAGAGTTGTCGTTAAGAAAGAGCTGCTGCAGACTGAGCAGGTGGGAGAACATCCCCAGGGGGAGCAGAGCGAGGTGATTCCCGGAGAGGTCCAGACGGAGGAGCCCCCGGAGGTCCCCCCAACGCAGAGCCGTGGTGAGGTCTGTGAGGGCGGTGAAGTTGTAGAGCGAGCGGCTCAGGTTGAGCTCCTGCAGGGGACTGCCGGGGATGCTCAGAGCTTCCGGATGGATGATTGACAGCTGGTTGCCACTGAGGTCCAGGAAGCGCAAGTTGATGAGGGCGGAGAAGCTGTGCGATGCCATTTCTGTCATCCTGCGGGGACAAATCCCACGGTTAATCATTCCTAAAAGGCGTACAAAATGTTAAGATTTACACAGTTTGTCTGATAATGGTGCAATTCTCACCTATTATTGCTTAAAATGACATTGGAAACGTTCACCAGCTCTGCAAAGGAATCGGGTCCAATCCTGTGAATCGTATTCCCTGTGATGATAACAGTCTTTGCGTATCCTGGAATAATTTGTGGCACCATCAGAAGATCCTTTGACACACATTTCACTGTGCGTGTGACAGAAAAACACTCGCAGCCACCGGGGCACTCCGAGCGCTGGGACTGGGTAGAAAAAAGTAATCCCAAAAACACCCAGACTGCAGAAATACACATTGCTAAACAGTCTCTCGTGAACAACCACAACAACAAAAAAGACACACACCAGAATAAATTAGACTAAAAGAGTCTATATATTGATGGAGTAGATCCCACAAACTAATGCAACACTAACAAAAAGCACCCTAGCAAAAGTCCCTCCTCATCTGCCGCACTCTGAGAATAAAGGGTCTTGTAAATTGATGGCAGTTCTTGTAGCGCAGAATCTGCTGGATGAAAAAAAGTGTGTAGTCCCCTTAAAGGTACAGCGGACAATCAGAGCATCCAGACTGTGACCTCCACCGTAAAATGAGGCGGGAGAGCAGTTGTTACATTGCTAACAAGATAACGAAAATACTTTTTCTGTACAGACAAATATTCATGTCATGACAAAAATGTACTGTAAAGTGAGTCAATATCACAGTGGTCAAGCTCACACAAAAAAAAAAACACTACTGTAAATTAACAATGTACAGTTAAATATATGCGCTTGCTGACAGGGTGGACATATTTAGCTCCACTAAGCATGATTCAATTATATGCTGACTGTGTACTGTTTAACGAATATCTAAAAGGTTTTTTTCTTTTTTTATCCTTTGATATTTTACTATGACAATGTGGACATCTTAAGCCTCACAACACCCAACTATGCATATAATATGATGAAAATTCAAGGGGCAATTACTCCACAATGACAAGAGTGGACAGCAATTTTTTGGGACACGCGCAACTTCAATGTGATTATGAAATCAAAGCAAACATGATTAGAATGACTTGTTACATCAAATGTGGACAGTAAAGCCATGTAAAAAAATTATTTAATTTTTTTTGAAACACGAATATTTATGCATACTTTTATGCATTGTATTGTATGTATGCCAAAGTTTGGCCACTTATAAGAGCTTTTTCCATGATGACTGATTATTATGAGGACACCAAAGGAACATTATAATGGTATGACGCAATAAGAGTATATTATTGCTTGTTTGATGCTAAAATTACATTCCTTAATGAAGATTTACAGTTTCTAAGCAGTGGAAAAACAGCCATAACAAAACATATAACCAAACTTGGATAAAAGGAAAGAAAACACATTAATCCACTCAGGGTCATTTTTCCTCCTACGCGTACATCATTCTGTCTTTGTATCACTTAATCTCTTGAATAATTGATGACTACTTTCAGCATTGACATTGCGTAGTGATTCACATTGTCATTTCCATTTTTCATCACTGAAATGTACATTAGCCGACTGGCAACGCTTTCATCACGATCATGAAAAATACATGTGAAACTCATCACCGCATCACTCCCAGGTATTACAAGAGCCTGAGCAGAAAACAATGCAAAATGTGCTTAATAAATACTCCCGCATACCTTATACGAGTATATCACTGCTGACAATGTCTCAATAAAAAAAAGGGGCGTGTCAAAGAATTGTGAACAATTGAGTCGCCCTGTGTAGTGTATTAGTTGAGGTTGAATATTAGGACGAACGTGGTGAGGGCTACGCAGAGCATGGCGAAGGGCAGCCAGGTCTTGAGGAACGCGGTCCAGCTGAAGGATACAAAAAGGGTAAAGAACGTTATAGCGGGCTTGTCAAATACAACTTGTATATTGTGCAACCCCCCCCCCCCCTCCCTCTCGTATCGCGGAGAGACAAGGACATGGCCCGATGTCTTTACTCCCGCAGCCCCATGCTCGTTGTCCTACTGTCCTCCCCCCCCCTGCCCCGCCACCCAGCCCAGGGAGCCCCAGCGGAGAGGTGACCTCCAGCGGTGGCACGTAGGGGAGCGCTTGTGTCAGTGATGAATTGCACGACTCCCCCTGTGTTAAACAGACTCCTGTGGCGTGGGAGTGGATGTGCGGAGGCAGCACAAACTGTGACGCCAGCATTCCCTATGTGGGTCAACGGAGAATAATGAGGGGGCGACTCTAAGCCATATGTCTGTATGGGACAGAGGAGCGGACTTAATGCACGTTGTGTGCATGTTTGTGATATACTTACATCTGTCCTGACTCCAAAGTACACATGGTGAAATAAATTGAGCTTAGACTTGACTAATATGTGGATTTTTTTTTTTTTAATGGAACCACCAAAGTTGAACAAAGACTCTGCTCGACATCCACTTTGTTGTATTTTTCCATAAGAAATATTGTTATTCTCAATATTCTGTCAAATTATTGTACTGTCTTCATAAAAACTTTACCAACTGTAAAGGCAATGTTGTGAGCAACAACAAAACGTTCGACACCATCATACAAGTGTAAAAAAAAAAGTGTTAACCGCTGAATAATAACGCCAGTGCAGCAAGCAAGGAAGTGAAAAGTCGGGCAGCTGAAGCCAAGTCAAATTTGTCAATCACACTTTTTGACTACTGCAAAAATGTAAATTTGATTGTTTAAATGGGGCTAGCTTGGGTGTAGATGGGTCGGTTTCAGATTCTGACAGTGTGATAAACGTGAGCAAAAATATTAGTTTCATGGCATCACCTAAAATGTATTGTATTGAAATGTTCGGGGAAATAACTTTTTCCCACTAAATGTGCTCCATAGGCACATTAGTAAACATAAATAAATAAATAAATAAACAACAGTATAAGTACTTGTTTCTCGAAAAATGAGTAGCTACTTCTCTTCTTTGTGAAGTAACCGTAGAGTGGACATGAGCTGATGTTAGCTATGCTAGTTAGCTTGTTACATGCCTCAGTCGTATAGCAAGTTATAGACTTGTATTTATTTCATTAACTGTAGACACGCAAACTGTTGTAGCTGGTTGCAAAATGTTCATTTCAAGGCAGCGTAACCTAAATAGATTAACGCTACATTGAATTTGTCGAAGACAGATAGATGGCGCTCTTGTAAATGTTATATGGAAGTGGCAGCAATTCTACCAAACTATATACAGTACATGATTTTTGAAGGAAATGCCACATTTTACGGTACTGACGTGTTCATTCATATTGTAAAACGACAACAAGAAACTCATTGCATCATAGCCTCTCCAACGGAACTGTCTTTGAATCATAATACACTCACGCATTGAGTATAGGCCTACATAACAAATAGGGGTGGGAATCTTTGAATGTCTCACGATTCGATTTTTGGGTCTATGGTTCGATTTTTGGGTCTACGGTTCGATTCAGAATCGATTTTCGATTAAGAGCGATTTTTGATTAAAAATTATTTAACTGACAATGATTTTTGCTTCAATCCATAGATGGGCAAGGAATTGATGATCTACTCCAGTCTGACTCGCTAATGCTAATTAGCACGCTACTCGCGGCACTTATCACTCAAAAGAATGGGTCTACGCTGAAAAAAACCCAAAAACTTTTATTGGAATAACTTGATCGTGACTTTTTCCTTCAACTCTCTAATGTGCCTACAACTTAGCAGTGTATTGGACCGCGTGGAACCACACTGCCCCTCAGTGGCCAAACCGGGTACAACATGAACAGCGCTCCCAATAAAGGCACACACCGACAAAGGCAAGACAGTATAAAATAATGTAAATAAAATCGATTTTGGGACATTTAAAATCGATTCTGAATCGTACAAAATGATAATCGATTTTTTGGGCATACCCCTAATATCAAATCACATTTTATTAGGCAGATGCACACCCCTACTGGCTAAACAGTAAAAAATAAAACACGGTGCTTCTGTGTGTACTTGGAAGATGAGCCTCCTCACATTATTACTACTAAACAAAATAGACTATATAGATGAATGGATGAACTGCTCCAGCGGTTCAATCGGCCAATTGTGACCGCTTGTGAAGCGGACCGAGAAGCACCTCTTTTGGTGGTCTCACTCCATTTGCAAGTCAACTCTGGTGCAGTTGAATTGTTGTTGGTAAAAAAGTGCAAGTGCTGAAGACAGCTTCGTGTGGATAAGCGGTTCAGATAATGGATGGATGGATGTTTTGAGTGCTTACCTCACATATTTGCTATGAATCACAGACCCAAAACACAAGTTGACCATGTTCCAAGAGGAGCTGTTGTCATAGCGCATGAGGTTGAGGGCCATGGCGACGTGGGAATGGCAGTTATCAAAATACAGGTTGTGCTTTAACAAAAACAAAAGTAGTTATGAAAATTATACTTATGCTTTAGAATTTATGAGAAAAAGCCCAGTGTTGTTGTTTTTTTTACCTGCTTGCCTTTGTATTCCTCAGATGCATCATGTACTGCTTCGTCCCATGTTGCAGCACTATTGCCATGCACCTTGTCCTCATCAAGCTTCCAATACCTGAGTATGGAAAGATTTAATTTATTCGAGGCCAATATTAATATTATTATCCAAACTGCTTTTCAGTTTGATTACTTACTTTGTTGGTTTCCCGAAGCCCATATTGTCCTCCTGGAAAAGGGAAAACAGTCAGAATATGAATTCTTAAAATATAAAAATACACGATTAATTACAATTTAGATAGACGATGCAAAAAGTATTTATATTCCTTTGTGGCATGGATAGATCAACGATACTAACCGAGACAAAATAAGATCCTGCGAAATCTCTTATGATTCCGGAAGAGGTGCATATCCCCATGTGACCAATGAAAGGCAGCACCCACCTGCAGCATGAAAACAGACGTAATTTCTCGTGAACAACGATTGAAAACATTATGTTTGGTCATTTCATAGAGCAGCTAAACAGTGAGGGGTCGTGAGATTTAAAATATACTTAATAATGCCCGCTGGTAAATGAAATAATGTAATCGACGTATCCAAACTAACAGTGAACGCTAACTAGCAACAGCTCGAGCGTTAGCTTCTTACGATAAAATAGGAATCGGAGTCCAGACAATGCAGTAAGGGTATCGGACGTGCTCATAGTTCTTCTTCATGTCGACGTCGTCCACATCCGCCATCAATGCTCGACCTCTGACAGGTTGACGATGACGTTGATGTGCAGCAGGCAACCACGCAAACAGTGCGTTGTCGCCTCACTGTGGACGAATCAACAGTCCCTGAACGCAGCACCGCCCACGTTGAAAATAAGCTTTTTGAAAGGATTAACTCAAACTGTGTGCACAATTATGGATCCACTTACAATAATTTTAGAATTCATTCCCTTTCATAATTATATTAAGGCTTTTATATGTGTCTTCATTCCATTTCATAATTATATTAAGGCTTTTATATGTGTCTTTAAAGGCCACTTTATTGTTAAAAGAAAATACTGCGCCCAAATGCTTGGATTTGGCGTGGGCTCTTGCACTGTTCATTATAGGCCCGTGATTGGTTGGACAGAACAAATCTTGTTACAGCTAGCTTTGACAAGCCATCATCGAGTCTAAACATGGCATTCTGGTTAATAATGCGTTTGTGGAATATTAATTAGGCATCAAAATCCATCTGTTTTATCCATCTCGGGGCGCGGCCATTTTGTCACTTTAGAACTATGAACTTTTGGAGGAACTGCATGTTCATACCACAGAACCTGACCTTAAAACAAAGTTACTGGTTCATTTTTTAAGATGGAAAATACCCTGCTGGCAGGTATAGTATTTTCCAGATGCCCGGGGACCTTGGGGGCGCTAAACACATCTGATTAAAAAAAAACAGCTTGTATTACTTTTGAGGCCTGTTCACCAGTCACATAGCGCTGCTGTGAGCTTTATCACTGAAGCTGGGTCACCTCGTTATCGTACAATATATATGACACAGGTTGCCCTAATGGTGATTTACTGTGCGCACAAATTGCCTCATAGTCAGCAAAAGCAGATAGTGAAAATGGAACTGATATATGAGCATAATACCAGAAAGTTCATACCATGGTGGCCTCACCTTCAGTACTTCTCTGCTAACCAAATTTATTTTCATTGGTACTGTGCATCTGTTGTTGTAACTCTTCCGCTGTAATCACAAACAATTCAACATGTAGCCACAGGACAAAAACACACCAGCAAGTGTTCTGTTACTTTATTATATAAAGTTTGCTTTCAACAACCAAGAGAAACAACTGAAATCAGTAAACAAAGTAAAACACATGGAAGCCTACTTTTCTATTCTTAACATTTATTCACTTTATGGACATCTAAGTGTAAAGTAGCCAAGAATGAGTGCTAGCGACACACAGCAGTAGTTACCAAATACTTGGTGCATACTTATATCCTCAAACTTACCATGTGTCCAACTTGAACCAAACAAACAAAAAACATTTTCACACTAAATTTATTTGAAATCAAGAGGACTTAAAATTGAAAAATAACCAATTAACAGATAATTACCAGTCTGTTTCTGGCTGAAACCTCCCATATTCGGGATTAAACAAACACAAATCCTTGGCCATCTGACTGATAAGAGGGCAAACTTTGGCAGAATATTTTTTTTTTCTTATCCCCAGGCTTGTAAACTAAACAAAGCTCATCCATATCCTTGCAACATGCAATTTTCACAAGATGAAGCATAACATTTGACTCCAAGATTCATGAACTCCAACTGAAAAGCTGTGCATCCTTTCAAAGCCGAGTGCACACTGCTGGAGAGCAGACAGGAGATGCAGCAAAGCACCTTCAACTGTGACATGATCCTCCAAGAAGGTCGCTACCACTGCCGGGCCACATTGACCTGAAAATAGGTCAGTGGGCACCTCTCTTTTGACACCCAACATAAACCTGAGGGAGAAGTACCGAACTTGTCCGTGTGACAAACTGTGGGAGTGATGTGCAAGGTGTCTGCCAGGCAACAAAGAGAAGGATGAGAGGCCAAAGTGTAGTTAAGGTCCTCTGCGCGCTTGCACCTCTTGCAGAGATCACCACCAGCCCTCGTAGGATGAGGGCAATGCATAGTGTTGAGATGTGACATAAAACTCTGGTCTCTCTGACGGAAAGGAGGGCAAATTGGGGCTCAAAACAGAAACGGGCACAGCGCTTTGTTTACTACTTCCATTCTACAGAATGGCCATCGGCTCATCTTAGCTCGGTCTACATTGCACTTGTCCATCCGAGCTGTCCTCATCGTCGGAACCATCCGGGCCTACGCCACGCAATCCTGTGATACGATAGCCCATGTTGAGCAGCGTAACCTCCAACGGATCCGTGTTCATTCGCCGCTGGTTGGCCTGAGCTGCGCCTTCCATGTCCTCGACCACACGTCCGTTTTCGCTCTCGGTCTGGGAGGGAACACAGGGATGAATGGGTGATGGGGATAAAATTGAACTCTATATACTATAGATACTGCATTTTACTATATTGGAAAGCCAGTTAATTCCCTTTTACATCATGTATGGGGCATGCACTTGTAGGATGAGCAGCGTACAAGCGGTTCTCGGTTTTCAGTTGTATCAGTTTGATTTTTCTGTTGATTTGATCGTTTCATATTTATGGCCAAGAAGTGTTTTCATACTAATATGTACTGCACAGTAGTAATATTTACTATGAGTATTTGACGACCCCATATAAATGTTCAGAGTAGCCTTTTCCTCAAACATGGCTCACTTCACCTTGAATTTAAAAAGTGTTTGCTCGATAGCCAATTGTGCTGGACTAGAATTGCTCAACTTGGCATTGCAAAGCATGCAGTTAGGACGCTGACTCCCATTCACTCAACTCAACATTTATAGAGCGCTTAAAACAACCACAGCTGTTTTCTTAACTCATTTAATCCCCAAAAAACGTATAAATGCGTTCTATTTTAAATGTTTTAAGTGTCCCAAAGACATATGTATACATTTTTTATACTAGAGCATACAGAAGGCTTTGACGCAGTCTCTCAACTGCAAAGAACAGTTGAAAAAATGGCAGTTATTACACAAACAACCAGCAGGTGGCAGCAGAACAAAGTAGATTAACCAGGGGCATGTATAAAAACAGCTCATTTACTCAGAGTTCTAAATGGATCAGTGTATAATGATGAAACTTAGCTATATCCTAATGCTAATTGTTGCAAAACTGAAACAGATAGAAACATACTTTTTTTTTCCCCTAATGAAATAAGAGACTCTAATCTTTCTTTTGGTAGGTTCCATGTTTTTATAGCAATACAACACAATATTCTGTGGGCCTTGCAAAATTAGTCAAAATCAAGTAAAATAGCCGGGAGTGAAAGGGATTGCTTCAGTGAAAATGGCTGGGAGTGAATGAGTTAAGATGGAGCCCAGGGGCAGCAGTTACAATGAAAACAGCAGAGGCCCCAGAATTGAACCCTGTGGAACACCATGTTATACATGTGAATTCATTTTGCACAAATTTGTCTTTGACAAAGCCAACGGTGGCCAGGCAATTAATTATGATTTTGCTATTGCGTTAATTGTAGGTTAGTACTATATTAACTCATTCACTGCCATCAACAGCTATAGACGTCAAACATTTAACATTTTTACAACTTAACAAGAGTATGAATACCTAGAAATTGTTTTATTGTATTGGAACAGATGTAAAATTTGCGATTCGTGAGTTAACTAGTGCAGTCATGCGATTAATTACGATTAAAAAATGTAATCGCCTGACGCCGCTAATTTTTAATCATCTTTTCTTTAAAACAAACAAACAAAGACTATTTAAAAAAAATACAAATAAAAATTTAAAAAAGTATTAAAAATTAGGGGCATCAGGTGATTAAAATTTGTAATTGTAATTAATCGCATGACTTCACTAGTTAACTCACGATTAATCACAAATTTTATATCTGTTCTAAATGTACCCCAAAAAATTCTAGGCTTTCATACTCTCTTGTTAACAAAAATGGAAACAAATGTTAAACTAATATAAATAGTTCAAATTAATTTTTGACGTCTATTGCTGTCAATGGCAGAGAATGAGTTAATATTACAGTTTCACTTTTGTAAAAATGTGGGTTACATTGCGTAAATTGCTAAATTTGTGTGTGCACTGCTCTCGTGTAAAAAGTGCCAAACCGCTTCACACCAATCCACTTATGTCAACACCAACGAAACTCGCATGTATTCATCCAAGCATAAAATTGTTTACCTCTGGTCTGGGGTTCCATAATCGCACCACAGGGTCAATACCACTGGAGGCCAGGAAACAGTAGCTGGGGTGGGGCTGCAAACAGTTGACTATGGACTCATCCCCCTGCATGATACGCACCAGATTTGTTGTCTCCTTTTCCCAGATAAAGAAGGAGCCATCGTCTGAACCACAGACGATGTACTGACCTTTGCTGCGCAAAAAAAAGATTTGGAGTCAGACTGACAATATAAACTTGGAATTACACAATAGAGTGCCTGTTTGATATAGGTGGATTTATTTAGGGCTTTCTATATGAAAAACTAAAATAACAATCCATTCTCCTTTTGAAAGAGCTGCTGATTATTTGATCTGTCCTGCTCGTGAGTGCCCCTGAGTGAGCTCTCATCACTGACCTTCCAAAGAAGTTGGCTTCTTTAATATCTGTGGTGGTGTTGCAGTGACCACAATATCTGTGCTTGTAGTCCATGCTTTGCTCTCTAAAAACCAACTCATCCTCCGGGATGGGCTCCTTCCGATTAAAAGAATGGAATCGGATGGAGTTGTTGGACTTTTTATCTTCTGCTGGTGAGAGATGAAAAATAAAGTCATACAAACGCTAGAATAAGCATTTAATTTTGTACTTGAACAGTATAGAATATAAAATCAATAACAGTTTATGGCATACACAGGAGATGAAAGGTTTGGAAACAAATTAAGATGGACTTTGGCAGAGTTTTATGCTCTATTGATGGACATTCTAGTTTTAGCAAATGAAGGAGAAATAAATTCATTTAAAGGGGAAGTCAACCCAAAATAAATGTTTTGACAATAATGTGTTTTATGCAGCCCAAGTAGTCTAAATATGGTATTCTGGTTAATATTACGTTAGTGGAATATGAGTTAAGCAGCAAAGTCTAGCCGTTTTAATCCATTTCATGGGGCGGCCATTTTGCCACTTGCTGTGAACTGACGATGATGTCACAGTTGCGCGTGGCTTAGCCAACGACCAATCACAGCTCACTTATTTTCTGAAGCTGAGCTGTGATTGGTCGTTGCCTGAGACCTGAGTAACTGTGATGCCATTTTCACCCGACAGCAAGTGGCAAAATGGCCGCCTTGTGATACTGATAACAATTGCTGCATTTTGCCCCATAACTCATATTCCACAAATGTAATATTAATCACAATGTCATGTTTAGACTAGTGAGGTCACATATAACATAATATTGTCAAGAAATGCTTCAGGTTGACTTCCCCTTTAACAAGGGACAGCATTACGCCCACCTGACTCGCTCTGTGAGAAGAAAGCCTTGATATCTTTATCCAATGCGTCACAAGGACTGCTGTGCGCTTGCTCGGGAAACTTTCCTTTGAAATCGTTGAGGCAGTCCTGTGCTTCAGGCACATACTTGAGCTCAAAAAGACACCGTGCCAGCCTGAAATGAGCCTTCAGATGTTCCGGGTTTAGAGTCAACGCCTTCAGACAGTCCTTAAGTGCGTCATAGTGGTCTCCATCCCTGCAACATTTACAAACACAGAACGGAGGCAAATTCCTTGTGTGTTTAACAAACGTGGTCAATGAAGATGGTTCTGAATAGAAGGTATGACGTCACATGCTAGGCTAAAATGATGGCTGCCTACCATTTCCGCTTCATGTAGGCTGCAGCCCGGTTTCCATAGAGCATGGCGTTGGAGCTGGAATGATGAATCCCTAAACTATACAGTTGGATGGCCTGCGTCCAATGCTGCTGTGCAAATGCGTCATTGGCTTGTTGTTTGATCTTTTCCAAATGTGGAGGAAGATCAGTGGAGCTGCAACGGCAGACAGGCAGGAAGACCATGCAGTATATTAACAATGGGTGGAAGGATGTGCCACGTATACATACTCTCTCGTGAGAGGACATTCTTCTAAAAACAATCTTTTATGAAATACTTTGAAAGAAAAACAAATGCTACAAAAACAATGAAAGTGTAGAAGTCAAATAGACGGCGTTAATATTTACCTAAGTTGCATCTTGCTTTGGCTCAATCGAATATGGCTAGCTGGCAAATGAATTCCATTGGCGACCCCGTTGGTTGTCATCCCGTCCAGTACATCGTCTAGAATCCAAGGTATCACAAACAATACATTACATCCAGCTTACTTAACGTGGGCAGTATTTTATTTTTAAATGGCTTGGTTAGAACCATCAAAAAACCCAAAACGGGTCACAATACCGCCTAGGGGTTAATTAATGTATGACATTGAAACTGTTCCAGAACACCCATACAGAAATTTTTTTCCTCCCCATTCCAGCTATGACAGCTACAAGTAAGACACATATAGGAAGTGTGCAGGAATTTTTATGCAGTCATAAATTTGTGATTTCAGATGTTCTAGCCTACAATCGCTGTTCCAGTTCACACTAAAACAGGGTTTTTCCTGTATACAAAATTCAGAGGCGGCCACCTCCACCTTATTTGCTCGCCACCTCCAGCCTGAGTGACTGATAATGAATGAATGCTTTAACATGATAATAGTCATATTCTTATTGGAACTATTATTCTTATTATTGAAACATGGAATTATTCAATGTTGCCTGTAAAAAATGAAACCAAGTCAGTTGAATTTATTAAAGTATGGGTCACTGCCGTGAGTACCGATACCTTAAAATAAGACTGGTATTGGCACCTATACCGATACCGATTTAGTCCCATCTAGTAGTGAACTAATAGAATGCAACGATTTTGAACCACACGCACCTCAGTGCCACAGAGAGACCACGTGGCGTGCTAGAGTGGCTAGTAAGAACTCATTGGAGCGGCTAGCAAGAACTAGTTGGAGCAGCTAATAAGAACTAGCCAGAGCGGCTAACAAGAACTAGCCAGAGTCAGTAGCTAACAAGAGCAGCTAGCAAGAACTATCTGGAATGGCTAGCAAGAATTTGCTGGAGCGGCTAACGAGTGACTAGCAGTAGCAACAACTAGTTGGAGCAGCTAACAAGCAACTAGCAAGAACTAGTTGGAGCGGCTAACGAGCGGCTAGCAAAAACTAGCTGGAGCGGCTAACAAGAGCGGCTAGCAAGAACTCGCTGGAGTGGCTAGCGGGAGAAACTTGCAAAAACTATTGCGAGCAAAGCAAAGGGAGACAAGACGCGAGAGCCCGAATCACGGGACTCAGCGTTGACCACCTGCAGGCCCCAGCTGTAAAAAGTAAGCGGTAAACCCATTGCGTCCAACATTAGCAGCAAGCACCACCAGAGGCTAACTACGTTCACGAAGTTCTTCCGCTTCAAGTATCCGTAGCAGAAAGATGGTGGCAAAACCTGTTAGCCTCCTGTAAGGCGCGGCAAGACCTACTTAATACATAAGTGGTTACTAAACCTACGATTTTATAAAAAAAATAATATATATATATATGTTAGAATTTTTTTTTTTAACTAAATATTGAAATAAATTGTCTTTTAAAATGAATGATTTATTAGTTCATCACAAGATGGTACGAAATTCTACACACTGTTTCCTTAAAAACAAAAACAAAATTCTAATGTTTCTGTAATGGTTAATACACCAAATATATATTCAATAACATAAACGTATTGTATTAAAAAGAAAAAAGAACATTATCCTTGATTAATTTGTAACTTCTCAGAGAAGCGCAGTGCGCAGGCTAAAGTGTGAGCATAGCATACCTAAAAATTCAGGTTGGAAGTGCTCACCATTTAACTTTAAACAGGTTGCAGTCTCTCATTTTTTTGACTGGTCAGTTAATAAATGTGAAAAGCGCTACACATAACACAGACCCACCTATTGATGACTCGGACATTTGTGGAAGCAGCAATGTGTATGGCCTTTCTTTACATGTCAAGTCAAACAGATAAACCTAGAGAAGAGTGAACGCACACAAAAACAAACGTCAGATTTTCAGGACGGATTTCTGACTATGTCCCGAGTAGAGGGGCTCTACCTGTTCGCCGCCTATGTTGACAAGTAACTCAGTTCCATCTGGACTGAAAGTAACATAAGTGGCCACCAAGACCCTCAAGCGGTTATTGTAGTCTACCAATTTCGCTGGCAGGTGGCCTGAAGAAGAGGGGAGGGAGCAGAGAGGGGATTTTATGTCACTAATGTCAACGACAGTCAAGTTGTGCTGAACTATACATATGACCGATCAATGAGAATTCAGTACCTGCAACGTAATACTGCACAGCGCTGTCCGGGATGGGATTCTGACTTTCCAAGAATGTGCGCACAGCAGATGGCTTGAATCGGTTTAATGATTTTCTGTGCAGGTAGGGAGGTAAAAACGTTTTTACAACCGAGTTGTGATCTCACACATGAAGCGGCGCATGTGTGTTTGCACATTAGAGCAGCGAGCGCCAACCTACCTACAGTTGTGAATCATCCGAATGTCATAGAGACGTACAAAGGGGCCGTTGGCCCCGACGGCCATGTAGTTGTTGTCTCGTGGATTGACAGCCAAACACTTGGCCTCCACCAGCTGACCACAGAACTTTGTTAGGTCAATCAGCACCTCGGAGCGTTTACTGCTCTCACGCAAGTCGTATTGTCTGAATGTGCATGGGAGAAGTGAGCATACGCATTGTGGTTAAAAAAACAACAACAAATAAACAAATCAGCATATGATCGCCGCTGAATCGGCGGAGACAAATAATTCTGAGCGTTCTTACCTGATGATGCCATCCTCTGCAGCGCTCCAGAAAATGTTGGGCCACATGGGCGCTGTGGCGATGCGTTTAACCCTGTTGGTATGATCAGAAAAGATATGGATGGTTTCCTTCGCTGTCAGGTCATGCACGTGGACCTTAGTGTCCGCAGCGCCAGTTACCAAAATTCTGTCTCCGGAGTGAGGGAGGAACTGTGTGGAGAAAAAAAACATTACAAATAACAGAGATGTAGACAAGTGCCTTTATTGTTTTATGCCTTTATGTATTTGATGTATTTCTAATTTTCTACTACACTAATGTATCATATTCTTAGCCGTCATGCAGTGACTCCTGTTCTGTGGAATGTACACTATAAAAATATTCTACTTACATACATTATGTCAGGTGATGTGATTTATGTTACTCGAGTAAAACAAATAGGTGATACCTGTGTAGCAGTGTGTCTTTATGTTATTCTTTACATTCTCCAGTCAGGTGGGATTTGCTCTATTGCTCTTATTACAAGAACAACTTGAATATGCACCTTGCATCCTATTATTTGCCAAGATTTTCATTATGTTCTATGATAGCAGGTCTGTAAATTAATCTCAGCGCAAACAAAACATGAGCCACCAGATTGAATGAGCAAATGTTTGCTAGCGATTACCTGCCACTTAATATATGGCAAACAGCGCCACCTAACGTACAAGAGGTTCAGTGCAGGAAGAAAATGGCGAGGTCACCAGATTATACTTGTAGTATGATTTAAGTGCAGTTTGGTCATTTATGCATACATTTTTAAAGAGTCACACGATTGGCTCAGGTATGACTGAATTCTTTGTATGCGGTTGAAATTTATACAAATGATTGCAGCTCTTCAACATAACACAATCCAATAAAATGTGATTATTCGTGCTGCCCTTCAGATGACCATGTTCTGACATTTAAGTCAAATGTTCAGAGGAGTCCTATCTAGTGGGACATTACAAATGATGACTGCATGTGCACTTCAAACAGCAACTGTCCTCCCATTACAAACCGTCAACTTCCCCACATTCCATTGACTGAAACGCTCCTCACACCACTCTTACCTTAACAGAAAATATGTTTGCTGCATGGCCTGTGTGCATAGTGGTAAGCTTTTTGAGTCGGAATGGATCCCAGACGATAACATGTTGATCATCCGAGCCCGAGGCCAGCAGACTGACAAAGGCAAAACAAGAATTTGCTTAGGAAACTGAAATTTTAAGTGCTTTTGGTGTCATCCAGAAAGCGTTCTTGCTTACTCTCCATGTTCATTCCATTCCAAACAGTTCACGCAGCCTGTGTGGCCCTACACAAACACACAGAACAGTAGAAAAATAAACGGTCAGCCTTGCACTTTCAACTGCTGATCACAGAGGGTTAAACTCAAAAAGGCTCACGGTCCAACATTTTATGTGGAACCTGCAAGTATGACAAAAATTTCCTTGGCATCTGTTCAAAGTTAGTTAAAAAATAATAATCAAATTATTTAATGTTGATGTGTTATTTTAACAAATTCTTGATATCATATGAGATGCATCTTGATGATGCCTTGATTACTTTTCTTTGTGTTTGTGTTAACAATAAATAATTAAACTCTTTACCAGAGGCACACCCTTCTGTATCTTGACACTGAACAGTGAACACCCTGGAGACATCATACACTTTTTTCCCCCATTATTATCTGCTACGCTTAAAAACAATTCAACATGATTATTATTGATGACTGAAATAATTATTTTATGTTTTATATATATTATTTTATGTTGCACTTTCTTAAAAAGAAAATATTTACGCTGTTGTTTCATTTGATATGTTATTAGAACTTTCCCTGTTTGTTTTAGGACTTTGTTTGTGAAAACCAAGGTACTGTAGATTCTATTTGGCGCACCATTACAACCCCCAGGCATTTGCATTAATGTGGTTTGACTGTTAGAACTGATCCCCTAACTACAATATGACACGCAATGTTTGACACCCCTACTCTGACACATGCTCAAGCAATTGCTGCAACTGACCTGAAGCTCAGCCTCCAGGCCGAGTCTCTTGATGAAGGGGTCAGTCACATGATAGAACCTCTGAAAGCCTGATGTTCTCTTTTCCTGTATTCACAACAAAAATTAATAAAGGGGACCGGAAATTAAAATTGCAATTTTTTCAGGTTTTTGATCATAATATGCATTCCCCCACCCTGACTATAACAACATTTCTCTGAAGTTTTTCCTAATCATAGCTAGATTACTCACCCGGATCTGCCTGTGCAGGATATCTCGGGTGATGTTGACGTTATCCATGACTTCAACACAAAACAAAAATTAGATGTTGGGCAGGAGGATCCAGATCTCACCAAGATGACAGCTGTGGTCTCTAGTTCTTTTACTGCAAATACATCAATCATTAGGGCAGGGTAGATGTATACATACATATTTTTTTAATACTTAAAACATAACATAAAGCGCAAGCTGACAGACTTTACTTTAGAGAGGAGTGGCAAACACCGTGGAACTTGCTCGCGTCAACAAGACGAGTTCATTTGCCCGATCACCTTAGCTGTTCAGCTAATGCAGCACTCTGATAGTCCTAAAATCCACTCCGCACATTACCAGCACCATTCTAAACATTGAGAATGTGCTCGTCTTCCAGAATATGTCATCATTTGAGCTGCCGGGTTTTGAAAATGGGTGTCGTTTAACAAATTGCGTTATCTTATTTCGTTAGCCGTTAGCTAAACAAAACGTCACCAGCAGGTAACGCTGATATTTGCAACCGTTTGATGACAACTTACTTTTGCGTATGCAAGCTGGCTGTCCTCCCTCGACCAGAAAGTCCACTGTTGATAACTGTCGACGTACAAAAACGTCATAAATCACATCCTTTCACCATTATCTCTTAAACGCAAAACACTCCCACTGTGTACTGTGTCACTGAACACAACTTAAGTTACTTCCGCTACTTCAGATCCTCACTTCCGGTCCATTTTATTGTCTAAAATTTACTTAATATACTTAATTAAAATAAACTGCCCAATGTGGTATTAAAAACACAGTTCAAACATTTGTGAAAAATATAAGCACAATTTATATATTGTTTGTTTTGATGTTCTTAAAAGGACACGCACTTTCCAGCATGCTTTGCAGCACTTCTTGTAAATTGTTGCAAATAGTTGATAATTACTTTACGCGGAAATGTTTCTAGTTACTTTACTGCGATTGTGCCTGTGATGTCTTTGGATGCTGTTTAAATGACCGACGACCATCTCAGATGAAAGGGCAGGAATGCTCCATAGGAAGGGACATATAGCTTAATGAAGTTAAATGAACACCTCAAGTGAGGAGTCGCAAAGTGCGCAGTGATGTTCCTCATTAGTTTAGAAATGTTACATAAAGACATTCAGACACATTACATTGTCCACTGATGATAATTTTGTAAATTTGAGGCGACTGATATTTATGTATCCAATTATTATTATTATTATTATTATTATTATTATTATTATTATTATTATTATTATTATTATTATTATTATTATTAACAATAGTTTACCTTTTGGGGTCTTCCCCCCCAAAGTAGACTCGACTTTCTAAGGTTAGTTCGATTATGTGTTTTAGCCGCGTTTATGAACTGCTCAACACCAGCACACTTCTTTGAGTGACAGTGGAATGTTAGTAACAACTTAAAAATACTTATATGACTTGGAATGTTAGTAACAACTTAAAAATACTTATATGACGTATGTTTTGTGGTTGTTTTTAATTTATGTGAATTTGAACAAATAAAGCCAGAAGACAATAGATTATTTGACAATTTTAGGACAATAACCGAACAGATGATGTTCAACGGACAACGCTGTGAAACTGAACAAGCGCTCTTAGTTGCTTCGTCTGCTTTGTGTGCGTGTGCGATCAGCGCGCTGCAGTCGTACAAGTGGCGGAACAACTGCCACCGCAGCGGATGTTTCTGATTCGGTTGTCTACCCCAAACCGAGATTTAAAACTATTTACGTCGATGAGGAGCGAAAGGTAACGAGCTCATTTTATTCTCGACAGCCAACCTGTCCGTGATAAAAGCAAACGTTTTAGCGGCGATATTAAGTAGCAGCTGGCGTTGGTTGAGCTTTTAGCCGTAGCATGTTAGCCATAGCATGCTGGACGGAAACAGATTTGTCATGGATTAACAAGATTAAATGGTTAACGTCGCAGCGCATCACAGTTTATTGTGAGTTATTGGGATGCAATTGTTATGTTGTCGGATTCAAGTGACATACATTTGCTAACATTGTCGACATTTTACTCAGCAAGACCTTTTCGTTGTAAGAATGATGGAAATGGTTAGTCAGGTAGTGTGGTTGTGGTTATCCTGCCTGTAGATTGCCTTTTTGTTTGAGTTAAGAATTTATGTATTAACTAGCTAGACTCGAGTAAAGAGGATCGGATTAATGCAAAGGGATTGGCGACAACGTCTGTTCATTAGGGACGGGAGGCATTATTATGCGCTCTCCTTGAAGTCTTTTGGGGGCGTCCGTGTTTTGGAAACCGATTGTGTAATAACGGTACATCGTGTTCATGTTGTTATTTTCGTTGCTGTCCCTTGGAGTGAAGTCACCAGGTCAAGTTGAGACCCGAAGCAGCTGTTAAATTCTCCTGATGGTAAACAGTGTTGAATGCTGAGACTGGATTTTGTCAATGTGTTCTTGGATAACACATGATGGACCTGTTTTAGCGATGCTCTACTTTTGTGTATTTTCCCCCTATTAAAAACACAATTCTTTCAGGTGACGCCTTGTATGGAATGACAACCTCACAGAGATACATTGGATCCAAACCAGCTGGTAGGTTTGTCTTATCATTATTAATTTTTATCTCTAATGTATGTAATTGAGCTAGATCTCCTAATGCAGTGGTACTCAAATTTATAGTGTAGCGGGCCGACATATTCATGAAAAAAAGAGGTAGAGCATACTTAGTGAATGTACTGTATTGGATAAAAAAAATGAAAAAAGACACACAACAGTAACATGTATCAGTTTGTTTATAATTGTATTAATTCAGGCATTCTTTCACATACCATACCACTAGTGGTACTCATACCACACTTTGATCACTACTGTTTTAATAGCTTCGTCATGTTTCTGTACAGCACGGTTTGCTGACATGGAGTGGCATACGCCGGACTTGTCAGAGAAGGTCCTGAGTCGCCTGGGCCGCCGGCCTGCAGCATCGGACAGTGGGGACACAGGTCTTGGCACATCAGCATCTGACAGCACAGAAGGTGACTTTTGCCTATGGTTCCGACTGCAGATGTGTTTTACAATTGCAGCCCTTTTTTTCCACTGCAAGGTCAAACCACTTCCTGGAGTTACCTTACTTTCACTTCTGCTACCTGCAGTAACTGTAAAGACATAAATGAATTTGTAAAAGAACGTGAAATGAGAGCAATAATGTGTCAGGATTTAGGATTGTAGGCTCCGGGACAAGGATATTATAATTAATTCCTATTTATGGTTGGATTTATACAATATGGTTCAAGTGATGCAATTCCAATGTTCCATTTTTTCTGCTCCCACGTGGCACACTTCAGATATGGGTCATAGGAGCTTCAGAGATTAAACATTGAATTGTAAATCTTCAGATCTCAAGGCCTATTTCAAATGTGGATACAAATGGGCAGATCAACATGTACCCTTTTAACGCGAGCCTGACAGCAATGAAATATGTTGATTGCGCATACATGTCTACCCAAGCACACAAATGTAAATCACAACTGCTAATGCAGACAGTGAGCAGAATAAGGGTGAGGTGCGTTGTGTGAGTGGCGGGTTCAGTCCAGGTCAACTAAACAGTGCACAATGTTTAATATAACATTTGTTTATGTCTGTGTTTTTGCTACCCAGTGTCACGTCTGTATGTGTACGGGCATATAGTTTTGTGTGTAGGTTGTTTCAGATGTTCAGTTAATGTAAACACTAAACTTGATTTTGAGTTGCTTGAAAACAGGTCAACAAATAAAATAATAATAAAAAAGGGGTACTAAAGAGAATTGGGTAATCTGACCGGCATTGGAAGTCAAAGTTCAGCTAGTCACAAACATTTTGAATGTTCAGCTTTTGGTTGTAATTTCAGGATGCAACTCAAATGCACTATAAGTTTCACAGGTAAATGTAATTGACCATTCTCTAAACTTTTGAATGCACATGTCCAAGTTACTGGTAAATGTATCAGTACTTTCTCTGACAAAGAGCTGAATGACAAAATTCACAAGTGGTGTTTTTTTTCTTTTCTTGTCTGACCTTGCTCTATCTGTGTTGCAACCTGCTAATGACACTCTGGTACTCTAAGCTCAGTGCGTGGCCACTTCCCTCTGCGAACATCCTGTTTGAAACCTTGCAATGGCAAGGTACTGTTGATCAGTTGCTAGTCATTGTCCTGGTCTCATGATTTCAGAATATGAACAGCATGATGACGTGGACTGTTTCAAGAGATACTTGACTCATTTAGCCATTTTAGTAAAAAAGTTAACATTTTGTCTAGAATTAATTTGATAATGTCATTATTTTTCATATACAATTAATTCACCTGTTTTCTGGGTTTGGTCATGTGACGTTAGCAAACTGAGCCGTGATTTGTCGTTGCCTGTTTCCTTAGCACCTGTGATGTCATTTTCAGTCGACAGCAAGTGACAAAATGTGTTTTTAAAGGTACTAATTGTATATGAAAAATAATGAAGTTACCACATTCATTATAGATTAAATGTTATCTTTGAGAATGGCTAAATGAGTCGGGTATCCCTTTAAATACCAATTGTAATTGAACTGAGAAATGTATTAGTAGATTTATGGCTCAACACCTGTTTTGAATTTTGCTCCTAGTTAGAGAACAAAGTTAGGAAACATTGAACAGTTTGACATTGTATGCAGAAGTTTTAGAGAAGGTCAAATTAAGTTCACCAGTAAAGGTTATTGTGCAATTAAGGTTCATCCAGATAACAGATTTTGTGGTGTGTTAAAGACCTTTTGAATCAATTATTTTTACATGATTTAAAGCACTTTTTGTTCTCCGAGAGTCCAATGTTTACTTTTGGCACACGTCTTTAGCTTGGGTCGCATAAAACATCAACATTCCCAGCAGGAGTGAAGCTTGTTTGAAACAAATGGTGATGCAGTGCCTCGTTAAGCACTTCATTTAAGCCTTGTGTCTGCACATTTTTGCCTGAGCGTCAGTGTGTATCTGGACATTTGTCACAATAGTTGACACAATGTTAAGTTTTAGCTTAGCCTTCATGCCACTTAAACTGACAGCAAAGTATAGCAATGTAACAATTAAGTCCAAATTTAGCATCAGTAAAGACATGTTGCAAATAAAACGGTGTGCATCATGAATAGAGTGGAAATTAAAATAAGATGACAAATCTTTCTTCGAAAACCTTCGTTTTTTAAAAATTGGATTATCTATTGTAGCTCCCTTGAATTTAGCCAGGTTTACAGTGACAGGTAACTATAATTACATACATAATTTACAAAGGCAGGAATGTGTGCTGAGCAAACATTTCATAGAGTAGTTTAGACTTGTTCTAGTCAGTCAAGAATCAGGAACCCTAGAGGTCTATTTTGCATTGGAAGTTAATCATTGAAAGCTTGCTTCCTTTTATTTCCACTCTTTTCTTCTACTTTTTGTTGTGATTGTAAATAGTACCTAGTTTGTGGAAGATGTAGTTCAAACAAGACAACACATTTCAAAAGTGACCGTGCTCTTGTGATGTGTTAGCGTGAGTGGGAGGAGGAAAGGTGCTTAAATAAGCGTCACCCACAGATCACTCTGTAACTTGAGAGGTGGGCTATAAATACCCTAACCTTTCCTGTGTTTGCCTAGTTCGATGCGTTTGCTCAGTGTTGGGCACAGGCTGCTTGAGGACAATACTCTCGCTATCAGCTCTGCTTCTTGGTGTGATTCACTGTTGCTGAGAAATGCACGCCTCAGACGTCTTTTTGGATTTAAAGGGTCCCGTCGCTCAGCTCTGCTCGGCTCAGCGATACAATGCGACTAATGTGCTTGTTGCCTTGGAATGACTGCTTGTTTACAAGACTTGAACAGGTCTCTGAGGTTTGTAAAGATATTGTCTGGCATTTTTTTTTTTGTGCATAATGTGAAGACACTTTTTGGGAATGGTTCAATAGTGTAAATTGGGTGTGTACATGATGTGTAATCTAAGGGCGTTCCTTAGTTCTTGCAAAACTTTGATCGTGTTGCGATTACAATCTTAAACCGTTAAACATAGGTTTTATAATGACAGTAATGCAATGCAGAGGATTAGAGGGTTGATTATTCAACAACAAAGTAGGCCACCCACAGACACTGACTGCTGTGTCTACTAAAATAGTGCAAATAGCCTGCAGTGCTCCGTATTCTGTTCTGATCCTTTTTCTGTACATCTGTATATGGAACAGTGAGATAATGCGTTGCTAATTTTACCCATTTTTAATTGGGTTACAGATTTCTGCAGTTCCAGGAGCAGCCCCTCTTTCCAGCCCATTCGCAGTCAGATCCCGATACCAACGGCACATGTCATGCCATCTACGGCCGGAGCCCTGGCCTCGAAGCCCCAGGAAGAGTCCCGATCTTCCTCCACCTCCAGAACATCGAGTGCCGCCACCTCCAAATCATCCTGTCTCTCCAAATCGGCTTCCTCACCCAACCTGGATGCCCAGCCCGGTATGGGAAGCGAGCCCACCGGGCCAAAGCCAGACTGCCTGAGCCGCTATCGAAGCCTGGTCAATGGGCTGGACCACTCGCTTTTCCCCACGGATCAAACACGGATGGATGAGGGCCAGAGGTTTGACACTCCTGCCGTGGAACCTACCATGAACCAGTCAGCATTGTTGGGGGGTTTATGCCCTGATGTCAGACTCCGATTACAGACTACAGGGATTAGAGACAACTCAGACTTTGCGTCTGAGCTTTACAGAGGAGGCACGGATCACAACTATAAAGTTCTTCCCGAGACCAGGCCCGCAGTTTCTCTTCCCGGTGTTTCTATCCCCAACAACTCTGCCAATCCCAGGTCCAGCCAGCCTGTTGGTGTTTATGCGAGCCCGCTTAGCCTGCAGACACAGGCTCTGTTGAGGGAACACGCAGGCACCAAAACGTACGATCCAGTGCGCCATGACCGCTCTGGTGAAATATTGGGCTGGCAGCAACAACAACATAAGCAACAGATGGACAGCATACGCATGCAAGTGGAACAGATGCAGGTATGCTGTTATTCAATATTACAAGGTCCGTATACAAATACAAGACTTCATACCTGTAAAAACAAACTGTATTGTGGTTTCCATGAGGTGATAAAGGGTCATCACAATTGTCCAGTGGAACACCCTTGTTTTTGGAACATGAAATGGGGACAGACACAGAGATCGTCATTGGAAAAATAATGTTGGGCTAGACTACACAAAGCCCTACACAAAGCCTGGGGGCATGCAGACACATTGGCCTATTTAAAAGCAGGATATGAGACAAGTAAAATGCACTAGAATTGGTGTGTCAATTGATTTATAAAATATTTAACTTGATTATAAATCTCTTTTTAGAATGACGTTTTCCACACGCAATTTACAAAAATGTTGCATGGCACACATTGCACATGAGTTAACTGTTTTTAGTCTTTTATTATTCTTAACTGGTAGTTATTTTTCATACGCTTGTCAAATTTTCATAAAGTGATAGTCGTGAAAACAAATAATCTGTTGGCTTGATCTCCTGGCTGGAGACTATAATATGATAGTATAATAAATGACATCCATGTGATTGTCCTGTTTATGTCTCTCTGTCCCAGTTGAGCGCTGGGGTGGGCCAGTACCCGTCTTTGTACCCCACAGCCATGCACTCGGAGTCTGGAAAGTGGGACGCTCTGGTGAAAGCCAGTGAAGGACTGCTAAAGGAGAAGGAGCTTATAATAGAGCGGCAAGTGTTTCCACTCATTTTACTACTCGTGTTTGGTTAACCTTACCTTAACATTGCCGCCTTATTTCCATTCACTCCTCTTTATTTCTTGCGCTAACTAAAAATTTAAATGTGTGAAGCTGGGACTGTAGTTTAAGCACTAATCCCAATGTATATCTCCCACACAGTAAATTTTGTAGTGTAAATTTTACTCTGCAAAAGACTACATTCAGTCCCAGTCCAAACAGACTCAACTTTACACTCAAAAGAGAGTAAAATATTATATATAATAAAAAATAAAAAAATGAAAACACGCTCAAGGGTTCAGGAACAATCCCACAACCTCCAGCATGGGAGACAACCACTCTATCACTTGAGGTATGCCATGCCTGTTGCTGGTGTGTCCAAAAGATACTAAAAATGGTCGGAGGTAGGATTCCATCTGACACCAGGGATATACTGACACACAATAGGACTGACATGGCACAGCGGGTTGATTCGACACCTGTGGTCGTTCCTCAACTCTAAATAAATAAATGAGAATATATATATATATATATATATATATATATATATATATATATTTTTTTTTTTACTCTCTTCCAAGTGTAAAGTTTACTCTCGTTTAGACTGGGACCGAATATAGTCTTTTTAGAGTAAAATTTACTGTGCAGATTATAGCAAGTGGTTTTAATGCCATTTTATTTATGCAGACAAAAGCAGCATATGACCCAGTTGGAGCAGCGTCTGCGGGAAAGTGAGATGCAGGTCCACGGAGCCTTCTTGGGCCGAGGCGCTCCCTTCGGAGATATGTGTTTGCTTCGGCTACAGGTGGGTAACTCGTGCAAAACCACACTGCAAGCCCTGCGTTGCCATCGCTGTTCTCACATGCTGCGCTTCCGTGCCGACCTCGTGGTGACTCACATGACAACATTGCAGGAAGCTCAGAGGGAGAACACGTTCCTGAGGGCACAATTTGCCGAGCGCACAGACTGTGCCACCGTGGAAAAGGCGGAGGCGGAGCGCAGGCTCGGCACAGTGGAGGCCGAGACACGCCGACTGACTGAAAACCTGAAGGAGACGTGCGAGAGGCATACAGAGGAGATGAAGAAACAGGAAGAAAGGGTGGGTGTTTACCCGTCTTGGTTGGCTTCCTTAATGTGTGTTTCGCAAGCTAGTAAACCACAAAAGGTTATGAAAACAAAAGAACGTCAATGAGTTCATACTACTCCAAAAATTTTGCAAAAAAGATAATTGAAAACGGCAAATACACTTCTGCAATTTATTTGGTGTCGAAAACTTGCATTTTGCCACTAAGTCACAGTACACTCGTGACTTGACATAATTAAGGACGTTTGATTAAAAGGTGATTTTACACGACAGCATTTCGATCGAGCAGCGGCCCCCATGTTCTCTTCGGCCTGCTTCTTTCTCCTACACTTATTATTGTGGCCTGTGTTTGCAGATTAAGTGCCGAGACAAACATATCAGCAACCTGAAGAAGAAGTGTCAGAAGGAGTCTGAGCTGAAACGAGAGAATCAACAGCGCATTGAGACGTTGGAACGCTATCTGGCCGACCTGCCAACATTAGAGGACTACCAGAGCCAGAACAAAGAGGTAAGAACAGTTAAAGTTTTAGCTGAAAGCAACTTAAAGGGGAAGTCAACCCCCCCAAAACATTCTTGACAATAATGTTACGTTTTAGGCAGCCCCACTCATCTAAATACAGTATTCTGGTTAATATTGCATTAGTGAATTATGAGTTAAGCAGCAAAATCCAGCAGTTTTTATCAACATCAAAAGGCAGCCATTTTGCCACTTGCAATCACAGTTGCTCAGGTCTCAGGTAACAGCACGCAGGTTAGCATGTTAAGACAAGATGGCGCTATAATACTTGATCCAAGCTCCTAATGCCTTTCAGACTCTATTGCAGGCAGTTCTTAAAGGGGAGGTCAACCGTAAGCATTTCTTGACAGTAAAATATGTGACGTTACTAGTCTAAACATGACATTATGATTAATACTACATTTGGGGAATATGAGTTATGAAGCAAAAGCCAGCCGTTATAATCCATCTCACGGGGCAGCCGTTTTGCCACTTGCTGTCGAGTGAAAATGACATCACAATTGCTCAGGTTTCAGGCAACGACCAATCACAGCTCACCTAGTCAGTTTCTCAGGTAACAATCAATCGCAGCTCAGCTTCAGAAAACAGGTGAGCTGTGATTGGTCGTAGTCATCTTCAGATTGAGATGGATAAAAACGGCTGGATTTTGCTGCGTAACTCGTATTCCACAAATGTAATATTCATCAGAATGTCATGTTTAGACTTGTGAGGTCACATATGACCACAGTGTGTGTTGAATTCCCCTTTAAAGCCTGGTTCACACGGCAAGATTTTAAAACTGTCGACCGACTTCCAAACTGAGAGACACCACACGTGAAGAGAAAAAAATCACGGTAATAACAGTTTTGAACGTACCGTGTGTGGAGTGTTGATTGTGCAGAGAGCTGAGTTCATTCATGAATGTGACGGGAAGCCTGGAAAAAAACTCGATATTAAACGTGACCTCCGAGTCAACAAACATGCAGGACGCGACTGGTTTTCAGGCGAAAAAGCGGCATAAAAAGAAAAGGGAGTGTAAATGGACTCTGGGCGGCAGCGGCGGCCCGGTGCTGGCAGCGCGGGTTCGTGTCCCACCCGAAGACCACATTGATTTGTGTAGTCTGTGTGTGCGTGTATAAAAAATAACATTGAATAATAATTTAAAAAAAGAGTGTAATAGCGCAAGAACGGACTTTCTGCTGCGTTATGACTGTTTTGATTTTGGATTCCCCACCGGCTTCCTCGCCGGCTCGCTTTCTGATTGGCTGCACGTCACTGTCAACCGGCTGCATGGCGGTTTGTCCTCGGGGCACACGGAGCGAAGTCAGGCCAAAGCAATCCAACATGTTGAATATCCCCGATTTCAAGTCGGAGATCCTTCTGAGCGCTGATATCGGGATGCGCTGTGTGTGGTGTCAACACACACGGCAGGATTATCTGTTAAGATTATCGTTTGCGTGTCGGCGCGTCCTTACGATTGTCGGGACGGGAAATTCGGGGCTAAAATCGGGCCAATTCTCCTGCCGTGTGAACCAGGCTTAACCTGATCTTTGTTGTTTATGAAATATGTTTTTGCCTTAGCTTCAGGAGGCCGAGCAGCAGGCAGCTCGGCTGCAAGAGAAAGTAAAAGAGCTGGAGGCCTCTTTAGAGGCAACGGGCTCACAACTTCAAGAAAAGGACGCACAGCTGGAGCAGCAGAAACGAAGGGAGAGAGATCTGCTGACCACTATTACTGAGTATGTGTGCAAGCACAAACACATGTAGTAAAGTACACACTGTGTGTATCAAGGTCATAATAGTTTTGGATTCTCCATTATAGTTGTTTATTTTGTTTTGACATTTGTTTTTTAATGCATTTTATTGTAAATACATTTTAGAGCGGGTTTGTTAGTTTTTATTAATTATTTGTTGTATTTATTTTATTTGTATTCGTTTTAAGTTATTTTTTTACTAGTTTTGAGAATTTTTGTATTTTTATATATGGCGTATTTGTCAAGTGGAAGGCAAAAAAAAAGTATTGTATAATAAAGTAAAATACTATTCCTGAATGATTTTTCAACCTCGCTTCTGTACAGTAATATTGAAATAAATACATGTAAAGTAAGCCGAAAGCTCATGTACGAAATGGACAAAATGAAAATGGGTATTTTTGCTAGTAGACATACAATTTAATTTCAGTTAGTTATCTCTCGTTTAAATTATTTTTTTTCTTCAGTTTTTTCTTTGGTTTTCATTAACTAAAATAACCTTGGTGTGTGTGTGTATACGCTGCTCTTTGCTATAAGTATAAAAAGGTGACAGTGTTTTCTATGCATTTTCTTCAGCATGCAGCAGCGGGTGCAACAGGGCCTTGAAGATGGAGCCCGTCTGCCATCTCTGGACATCGAGAAGCTGAGAGGAGAGAACAATACTTTAAGAGAGGAACATCAAAAACTCAAGAAGGTTTGCTGTGTTTTCATGTATAGCCCAGGAATTAAATTGTAATTCTAAGAACTGCTTTTTTAACCAAACAACATATTTACAAGATGTATGACAATATCATCAACGTTCCCTATTTTCTTGACAGGTTATTGAGAAACAACATCGGATGATGGAGCAACTGGGTTCCCAGATTCAAGTAACTGACCACTTGTGTGCCTTGTAAATGACTTTCTTAAGTTACTGCCGTCTTTTTAAGCTTTTATTTTTATTTGTCCTCTGCAGGCTTTGGAGGTGCAGTTATCCCAGGAAGAAAACGCATCGCAAGCTCTAAGAGAGGATGTGTTGGCCAAAGAGCAAAACATGTCTGAGCTCCACATAGCCATGAAAGAGGTTAGATAATTGCATTCCGAAACAACCTATTAGTTGCTTAGATTGCAGAAAATGTATTTAATGTTAGGCTAAAGCTTACTCTAGCCGCTTTCTTCTAGCTGTCTTCCCAAAACCAGGAACTGATGGAGCAGAACCTGACCCTGCAGGAGCAGATGAGTGAGTCAGAGCAGAAGAACACCAACGAGGCCTCCTCGACTCTGCAGCCGACCGGGGCTCGCCTGACACAGCAGCTCCACAAGGAACTTGCTTCCTGCCTCGGCGACTTGCGCTCCGTGTGCAGCATTTTGACCCAGAGAGCTCAGGGACAAGACCCTAACCTCTCCCTTCTGCTCGGTCTCACATGTAAGCTTAAATTAAGCCTTTCCTTCTGTTTTTGGTGATTCTAAGATTTTTTTTATATGTTTGTTTTTGTAGCACCCATTCCAATGGGGGAGCACGACGAGGACTGGATAAGTCCAGAGGTGCTACACAAGAAGCTGGTCGAAGCGCAACAGCTTCGTCGTGATGTGGAGGAGCTACGTAACCTAATACTGGACCGCTACGCACAAGACATGGGCGAAAACTGCATCACCCAATAGCTTTGCCCCGTTTCACCTCAGGAGCAAAAAAAAAAAATCGGGCTTGACCTTCAAGCCTGGTTACTGAATGTCAGGATGCGGAGCGGGTTTCGGTTTTCTTGGAATGCAAAGGAAAGCCTAAATTATTTTTGGCTTCTTTTGACTGACTATATGTCAATTTTCGAGCCTGCTTGTAGCACAGTCTTCCCATCCTACTGTTAAGTTCAGCTATTTCAGTCCAAGGGCTAACAGAAAATAACTTACCTCTAATGCTTGATCCTTGAATATTTGTTTATTTTAATGTGACTATTCTATCATTTACCAAACAGTCTTAAACCTTTTTCACTTTAGTGGCTAGATAGACTTGTGTAAAAGTCCCAGAAATATTTATTTAACTCTAGATTTCCCTCTTTGGGGGAAAAGATCTAAGAAGCGGTTGACAATCAACTAGAAATACATTTTGTCATGAAGATGTTGCCACCATGCCATTATTTAAAATGGTGACAAGTGAAACATCTGCTGTGTTGTGATGTAGAAGACTTTGTACCAAACCAGCGTTCTACACCAGCGCGCCTTCGTCTGTTCAAACCAAAGAAAGCTGGTCGAGGCGGTTGTGCGAAGTCGGAATGCTTTCGCCCCCGCTGACCCCCCCCCCAATCCTTATCCAACCCCTCCGTCCACCTCTGCTGTAGACCGGAACACCATCGGGTGCCTTTCTTTCATATTTTTGCTTACGGTTTTCATTCATTTTAGACCAATCAGAGGCTGCTCACAGCTCGTTCTTCCAGTATGACATTTCTCCCTGAGCATCAGCCACTAGGATGACAGTCCATACATTCCCTGACTCTGAATGTAGGAGATGATGTAGGATGTTAGCTTTCCCCGCTTAAACGTGTGCCGTTCTATATTAGCCCATGTATATCTGTTGCCATGTAGATCTTAATGTTAAAGTAGTGGCTCACTCATTAGGTGAATGAATATATGAGTGAGAAACCGTATTCACCTTCAGTATTTATTTATTCTTCTCTGGACTGAGTGTGGACATGTTGTGGGCCTCCTAATATGTTGCTGTAATAATTCGCTTGACATTAACAATGTGCAAAGGTTCCATGAAGTGTTGGCTTTGTTTCCGTATTATGACCTGATGTTACGAGTTTGTTCAGCTGTGTTAAAAGGGACATGTTTTAATCCTACGTGATGAGCATAGGGCTGGCTGGATCGCCCCCCCCCCCCCCCCCGAGTTATTTCACAGCGTTTTTAATAGATTTTCTCAAGTTTTCCCTTACATAGAGCAAGCCATTTTAAGCAGACTTTAACTTTAAAGGGAATGAAAAGGGACTTTTCATGCACAAATATGCAATAATTATCCAGGACACAAGCCATTTCATGGGACCTTTTAACCTTAAGATGCACAAAATTGAAAGTCAGGCTCTGCATGCCTTAATATCTCTCGAGTTTTTCAAAAGGGATAATTGTTTATATGGTCATACCTTTGGTCCTTTGTATTCCCCTATTTTAGAAATAAAGATGTTACATTTTGGTCATTGACTTTGAGACTTATTTGTAGCCTTAATGTGTGTAGTAAGTTTCTATAAAATTCAATGCATGAACGTACTAATTAACTAAATATTTACACGTCACACCTCGCAGTGACACGTCAATGACAAATCGATGCATTTATGTACAGTTCAAGCACAGTTTGGGGAGAAATGTGGGGTCTCTGTATTTGTGTTAAATGTGGAGGTTTACATGAAAACTGAACCTTTACAAACTGACATCATCACACGTGCGTAATTGTCTTTAAAACTTAAGTTTTGCAAATAACTTGATCTGTGACGTAATTTATTGCGTCAAAAAAATAACCATAGAAATAGTGGCGCGTGCACAGAACCATTTCCGGTTAGCTCGCTCGCTGGCTCGTGTGTTGCTGCTGGCAACACACTACAAACATTAAAAATAAGCTCCAAGAAAGCCTCATTCTCCAGTCCAGTCATGAGTTCGCCTTTGTCGATGCTTAAGAAAACGAGGCGCATCCCGCTTCAGTGTGACGAAAATGATAGACGGTAAGCAGTAACACAAGTTGACTAAAATATTTATACAGCATTACGTTCAGGAGACTTCCGGGGAAATATGTCACGTGACCCTAAAGCGCTTTTATAAACATTGTTACAGTATTCCATTGCATTCAATAAACGTGTTCACAGTAACTTTGGGTCAAATCCTACCCTAAAAATCAATGGTGAATACAGATTTTAAGTGTTTTTGTCCTACAGGGACAAAAGAGATCATCTGCCAACAGGTAAGCTGCAGATCACAATAAACGAACTACAATATGTATCAGATCTTTCTTTCTTTCTTTTATTTTTTATTTTTTTAACCCTTTAAATTAGAATCTCAGGTTCTGGATGACCCAAGTCCTCCGGTGGCCAGTCCCACTCGACCAAGTGATGCGAACTTTATCAAGTTAAAAGCATCTAAGAAAGGTAAAGGCAGATGAACAAGTATGAGAACTGTATTTGCAAAGGTTATAATGCTTATTTTTGATGAGTCAAACACAATTTTAGAATCACTAAGTATAATATAGTGAACTAAGTTATACACAATTACAAACTGCAAACTTTTGAGAGATACTGTAGGGATCAAGTGGTTAAAGTAGAGAGAAGTTTTCTTTTCTCGTACCTATTCAACATCGTACAGTATGCTACCTATTAAGAAGCACTGAGAAAATGTGTTCAACAAAAGTAAACGAGTTGAGCTGAGTTTTCAAAATCATAGTCTCCAATCTTCTCGAGCTGAAGTTCAGCTGGCCACTGGGAAAAAAATGCAAGTTTCAAAGAATTTCATTGTCATTGTGTGTTACACCGGTTGGATTTATTTGATCGTTGTGTAGTATTTTTACAAGTCTTCAGAGTACTTCCTGGTATGAAAAACCCACCCCCATTTTATACCGTGAAAACTCAGGTGTTGTGCCAAGCGACTTTGAGCTGATGTCTTCCATGATGCAGCGACTGTCCCTGCTTGAGAGGAAGGTCACAAGCCAAAAAGAAGAGATGGTGCGCAAGGTGATCACTCTTGTTTGTTATGATGAAGAACAGAACCCGTCACTCACAACACAATCTCTTTATTCTTTGGCAGGACAATGTTATTTTGATTTTGAGGGAGAAACTGAAAGCTCAGCAAGAATCAGGTAATCACTCAAAATGTTATGAAATAATTCTTTCTAAGGCTGCACGATATTGGAAAATCATGCGATATGCGATATAGTTGCTGAATATAGCAATATCGCTATTATTGCGATATTTAACATGTACCTAAAGAAATGACATTTTTATTATCTAATGAAAGAATTAAAAAAAATAATGCGGCAAAATAAGCAAACTCAATATAATCCTAATTAATTATTAAATAATTAAACTATTCACTCTAAAAACAGTTGGGTCAAATGTAACCCAATTATGGATAATAATAAAAAATTGACCGATCCACATTTATTTATGGATCAATTTGACCCAACTTTCTGGGTTGTTTTATACAAAATGACCCAGTTTTTTGGAACCAAGTAAAGGATCTAACCAATATTTACGAGTTGTTTTACACTAAAAGACCAATTTCTTGACTCAAAGTTGGGTCAAATTGACCCAAGTAGAGGATCGGTCCATTTTTTACCCATAGTTGGGTTATTTTTGACCCAACTGTTTTTAGAGTGCACAAACTTATTGCATGTCTTTGCGATATGCATATTGCATGGTCCCCTATCGCGATATCAATATTTTTTCGATATATTGTGCAGCCCTAATTCTTTCTCTGAATTTGTGGCGTATATTTTATGACAGGGCGTGGCCATGTTGAAAGTTGCAGTCATCTTGAAAGAAGGTGCGAACAGCTACAGCACCAAGTGGATGACATGGAGGTGCGTTTTTATCAAAACTTTTCCAAACGATTCATTTTAGTAATTTTTCCGTCACTCTCTTCAGAGCTTCCTGAATGACTACGGTTTGATCTGGGTAGGAAACAGGAAGCTCACTAATGCAGCACAGCAACCAAACAGCTTTGTCACAGGTACAAGCCACCTACTTTTCAACTAAAAGGGCTGCTAACATGCTGGGTATACTACCTCCTTGCAGGGACCTCTGTCGTGCAGAATTTCCATATGGATTTTGACCTTGTGATGCAGACCATTAAGGAGCTGAACATCCTGGCAGGGGAACCATTCATACAATCCACACCTACGGGGGCGCAGTTGGCTCGAAACGATCCCGTGCAACTGAAGCTCTACAGAAACGGAATTGTCATGTTCAACGGACCTTTCCGCTCCTATCAGGAGAACAGCACGCAGGTTAGCTTGTTAAGACAAGATGGCGCTATAATACTTGATCCAAGCTCCAAATGCCTTTCAGACTCTATTGCAGGCAGTTCTTAAAGGGGAGGTCAACCTTAAACATTTCTTGACAATAATATATGTGACGTTACTAGTCTAAACATGACATTATGATTAATACTACATTTGGAGATTATGAGTTATGAAGCAAAATCCAGCCGTTATAATCCATCTCAGGGAGCGGCCATTTTGCCACTTGCTGTCGAGTAAAAATGACATCACAGTTGCTCAGGTTTCAGGCAACGACCAATCACAGCTCAGCTTCAGAAAACAGGTGAGCTGTGATTGGTTATCATTTTCACTCAACAGTAAGTGGCAAAATGGCCGCCTTATGATATAAATAAAAACGACTGGATTTTGCTGCTAAACTCATATTCCACTTACGAAATATTAACTCATTTACTGCCATTGACGGCTATAGACGTCAAAAATTAATTTGAACTATTAGTTTCACATTTTTTTCCACTTTTGTTAACAAGAGTATGAAAACCTAGATTTTTTTTTATTGTACATTTAGAACAGATATGAAATTTGTGATTAATCTTGAGTTAACTAGTGAAGTCATGTGATTAATTACAATTAAAAATGTTCATCGCCTAATGCCCCTAATTAAAAAAAGAAAAGAAAAGATTATAAAAAATGATGAGGGTCAAACGCTAAAAATTTTTACAATTGTAATTAATCGATTAATCACAAATTGTATATCTGTTATAAATGCACAATAAAAAAAAATCTAGGTTTTCATACTCTTGTTAACAAAAGTGGAAAAAAAAATTAAACTAATATAGTTCAAATTAATTTTTGACGTCTATAGCCGTCAATGGTAGTGAATGAATTAACCAGAATACCATATTTAGTGGGGCCGCATAGAACATATTGCCAAGAGTTTTTTGGGGGGTTGTTTGGGTTGACTTCGAACAAGGAGCGTAGCCTTTTCATGAAATCTGGCTCTTTTTGGGATGTTTGGTTCTCCTTGCAGCAATGCATGCAGGATCTGATGGAAGGCTATTTCCCATCTGAGCTTCAAGGCAGATTTCCAGATGGTGTGCCTTTTGAGGTGTGTACCCATCATGTTGCCACTCCACTTCAACACTTAAATGGAAAACTTCTCTGTGTTTTGTCACACAAGGCCCATGACAGACGAGATGAGGAATTTGTCCTCAGAAAACCATGCGATAAATTTCCTGGTAAAGGCCATGCTGTGCGAGAGAAAAAAGAGGAATCGCCAGTCAGAGTCGGCTCGCAGTGTCCTGGTTGGTCCTGCACTAATGTCACAGAGTTTGAAATCCATTAATAACCAATCATGTGTTTGTTTGTTTCACAGCTAAGCCATTAAGCACAAATCAATTCCTGAACAGGCTGCCACAAGTGGTGGTGAAGGCGGGTCGAGTGATGAACATCAGGGACTCTGTGCGGACAACTTTGCAGGTTTGAACGGCATCATTCCAAGAAATGGGCCTGTGCACAGGTGATTAATCATGTGACCTGTACAGAATTTCCCAATTGCGGCTCATCTTTTCCCTAGGGCTCATCTGACACACGCAACAACTGCTCAGCTATCACTGTTGATACACCAGCACTGCAAGCAATGAAGGACAGGTAGTCACAAGGTTATCATTTATTGGTACTCTTTATGACCAGAGGTGGGCAATCTCGGTCCCCGAGGGGCCGGAGTCCTGCAGGTTTTGGAGGTTTCTCACTTCCAACACAAGCTTATTCCAATCAACAGGATTGTTATCAGGCTTATGCAGAGCTTGCTGATGAGCTGATCATATATCAGCTGTGTTGGAGAAGGGCAACATGCAAAACCTGCAGGACTCCCACCTCTGCTTTAGACAAACCTGCAATCTAATGTGGTCTGGCTTAAAAGTTATGTAAAAAAACAAAAACTACCTCCCAAAACATAATATTTGAACAAAGTCTGCAATTATCATAACACGACATCTTGTCACTTTTTCAAGCACGCCCACAATCACCTCTGACCGGCCTTCGTCTCCACGCAACATCGTCACATTTAAGGTCAAGTCAGAGGATGGCGATCGCACTTACGTACTGAAAATGTGCCTCTCCGAGACCGTGGGCCACCTCAGGCAACATCTGGACACACATAGGTAAGCTTAAATATTTCGGTACTATGTTAGAATCAACATGCCCGCTCATGTTTGCTGCAATTGATTCCTTTACAGGGGTCATGACCTGGCTGGCTATGACATTATCAGTGCATACCCTCAGTGTCACTACCATGATGACTGCCAAACGCTTGGGTCATGTGGGCTCACGACCAATGTTACTCTTCTTCTGCGAGGAAGGAAAAACACAAATAAAACATCCAACTAAATAAGATGACTTTTTGTTTCTTTAAACGTCGTATTTTACTCTTGTCTGTGACATTTGTGCACACTTTACATGTAGATACACAACACCGGGGGTAGGGAACCATGGTCCTTGAGAGCCGCAGGCCTGCAGACCTGCCTGTTTTAGAGGCCTCCCTCCTCCATCACAGCTGATTCAAATGATCGGCTCATCGGCAAGCTCTGGAGAAACCTGATAGCAATCCTGATCATTGAATCAGGTGTGTCGGAGAAGGGAGACAAAAAGGTACATTCTGAATGAGTACATGGATTATCCTCTTATGTTTGTATGCTAACTTCCCTGTTCTGACTGTACTTTTATTTTCCATGTGTTCCTGTTATTCTCTGTTGTCTGATGATAGCTTGTGAAAGACAGATCTGCAAAAACTTTTCTATCAAAGGGGTTTATGCGTGGACAAAAACAAAACTTTTTGTTATGTTAATATGACAATTAGATAAAGCATTTGATTAATACTGAAAAATGTGAAAATAGTTGACAAATACCAATCAATATCTAAACGTGTGTTGATTTGTTTCTATTGACAATGAAGATATACAGTACAAATGTCAGTCATTTTAGTTTACATGCCATCTGCGTTCGGTATATATGTTTTTTTTTCTATTTTTAATGGGAAAAAAAGGAAAAGCCACGCCTTACTCGAATTTCTGAATTGAGTATTCCACGTGGATTTATTTTCGAGTGTTGTCGAATGCGCTCTTCGGCGTTGCCAATGACGTAAACAGCTAAAAACTCGTCTCATTGGCTAAAAACCCGGAAGTTAGTAAAATAGACATTGTAACCTGTTATGACCACACTAGTAAGCACAGAGTTGCATAGTTCGTAGGTTTGACTGTCACTTGTTGGGCGATAAAGATTACACTGAACATTTGGTGGAGGTTTTGGTTTCTGGACAACCATGGATGAAGTGACAGGAGCTGAGCTCATTGCTGAGTCTCTTATGAATCAGGTTAGTTGAAAACAATTGTGGTAACGTACCCTTAATGATATAACTGTTAGTTCTCACATTTCTCTCATTTGTAACGATCAATGTTTGTTTTAAGCAAACTTTTTGTTGGGACTATGCGTATGGAGATATATATGCGTGTCAAAGTTGACTATGTCAAGCTAGAGTTATAGTGCAAGTTAGTGCAGTATAAGCGCGGACGGTGGACATTTCCAGCTTTTTTTTAGTCGAGACATATTTCAGGCTCAAAGTGCACACACACAAAGCCAAAGAAAAATATTTTGCAGTGGATACATTTGCATGGTGATGGTTAGAAAATAAAGACGATGAAAACAATTTTGGTTGAACTCCAAGTTGGACTTTTGAAATTAACACAGTAGAAGAAAGTAGATATCCCAAGGGCAGAGAACAACATTCCCTACTCCGCTCAGGATCTCTGTTAATATGTTACACTGGATAGATATGACCCTGTTAGTAATCTTAAAGTTTCTTAATATATGTACAAATGTCTTTACAGAAAGTGGAATACATGTTTGGGATTGTCGGTATTCCTGTCATGGAAGTAGCCATGGCTGCTCAAGCTGCAGGGATCAAATACATTGGCATGCGCAATGAACAAGCGGTAAACTGCTCTAAATATTCTGCTCCGTTTCTATGAGTTCTTGTGTTTGATCCAATCTTACATATTAGGCCTGTTATGCTGCATCTGCTGTTGGATACCTCACCGGGAGGTAAGACTTGTGATGTTAAATGTAAATATAAATGCCACTAGTGTGTCAGCTTGATTCCGGATAGTTCTCTCCACCTAGACCAGGTGCCTGTCTGGTGGTGTCAGGACCTGGACTTATTCATGCTCTGGGCGGAATGGCCAACTCTAACATGAACTGCTGGTATGAAAAAGAAAAAGAAAAAAAAAAGTCTGTCAGCAATGCCCCTCAAATAGGAACCAAACTGCCACAAATTTAATTTGTGTGTCACTAAATGGCAGGGGTTCTCTGTACATTGCGAAGTAGCATTTTGAAATGTATTTTGTTTTCTCACATGCAGGCCAGTGGTTGTTATTGGGGGATCATCAGATAGAAGCCAAGAGACAGCAGGGGCCTTTCAAGAGTTTCCGCAGGTAATAAACATGTAGATGAGCATATAGCTAAAGGTGTTTGCCTCTGCTTGAATTCTTTGGGGTTTTTTTTAGGTGGAAGCATGTCGACTGTATAGCAAATTCTCTGCAAGGCCCAGCAGTCTGGAAGCCATCCCTTCCGTGATTGAGAAGGTGACCCATCATCTTTATTTGAGCGTCTTAAATTGATATTGAACAGAGGTGAACAGACTTTCCAGTCATTTGATAATAGTACGTTGTTCCCCCGCGATCAGTGGACAGAGCCGTGGCTCGAATAGCAAAATATCTGTGGGTAATTAATGCCTCCTCAAAAAGGTTTACAATCGCTAAACGAGCCTAACACAAAATGGCACTTGAGCACAAAAAACATAAATAGAAAGTCTGTGAATAGGTGAATCCCCAAGTCTTGAAATGCGACTATTGATATTTTTGGGCTTTACAAAGGCTGTTCGCACAAGCATCTATGGGCGTCCAGGCGCTTGTTATGTGGACATTGCAGGGGATATGGTGAATGCCAAAGTGGACCGGAGCAAAGTCAGGTTTGTCATATTGCTCTTGTCTGTTATCCGATGCTAAACACAGCATTTCCCCATTCAACTTACTGTGTCACTCCGGCAGATTTGTCCAATGTTGTCTTCCCCCTCCCGTTTGTCTGGCCGACCATGATGCAGTGACGGAGGCCATCGCTGTCTTGAAATCAGCTAAAAGACCTTTGGTCATCATTGGCAAAGGTAACATAAAGTACCTGCTTTCTGCCTTAATAAGAGATCCTCTATTTCCTGGTTTTGACCCACAGGTGCAGCCTACGGTCGAGCAGAAGCCGCCCTGAGGGACTTTGTGGAATTGAGCCAATTGCCGTTCCTTCCAACCCCCATGGGGAAGGGGGTGCTGCCTGATGATCACCCCAAGTGTGTGGCGGCTGCACGCTCAAGGTAGAAAACACAAAAATACCTTCCACAGCAATTACTTCAATTCTGCTGGGATTAGCGTTTCAGATTAATAAAGTCAAATTGTTTTCATTGTAATCTCTGTCAATTTCCTTCAACAAAAAGAATTCTTGAAGCCAGTATGCTGGGGTCAGTCACAGTAAATATTCACCCAATCCTAATAAGGGATATCGCTCATAAGATAGACAGATATTTGTGCCACCATTTTTGGTGTATGTTCTTACAGTACATGTTTTAAATTTGTTGAACTCATTCATATACTAAAAATGAAAACAATATTCTGAAGGTGAATAAATAATTTGTTTTTGTTTGCTATCTTTTCTCAACTCAAATCAAACGGGTGGAAATGAAGAGCTCTTCTCCAGACAGATGTTGTTCTTCTTCTTGGAGCCCGTCTCAACTGGATCCTCCATTTTGGTCTGCCGCCTAGATTTGATCCAAATGTCAAGATCATCCAGGTTGGTAATTTAAGTTTTAACAACAATAAGTTCTATCCTGCCCCACTAGTCTAAATACGGTGTTTTGGTTAATATTGCGCTAGTGGAATATGAGCAGCTAAATCCAGTAGTTAAAAAAAAAAAATCAATATCAGAAGGCAGTCATTTTGGCACTTGCTGTCGAGTAAAAATTACATCACAGTTTCTCAGGTCTCAGGTAACAACCAATCACAGCTCAGCTTCAGAAAACAGGTGAGCTGTGATTGGTCGTTGCCTGAGCCCTGAGCAACTGTGATGCCATCTTCAGTTGACAGTGGCAAAATGGCCGTCCCTGAGCTGGATAAAAATGGCAGAATTTTGCTGCATAACTAATTTTCCACAAATGTAATATTAATCAGAATGTCATGTTTAGACTAGTGAGGTCACATATAACATTTAATGTCAAGAAACGGTTAAGGTTGACTTACCTTTGAGTGTATTTTTCTTATGTTTTATTCAACAATGCTTAACTGTATTTAAAAAAATGTGATGTGATAATGCATATTTAATTTCAAGGCATACTAGCTTTAATTGTCACACCCACAAATGTCTAGGTGAGAAATGAAGGAATATTCACCTTGTAGTGTATTTAATGGCTCTATGGTTACTGTTGTCATACTGTGTCCTGTGTGCAGGTTGACCTTTGTCCTGAGGAGATGGGAAACAATGTGAAGCCTGCCGTTGCTCTCCTGGGAGATATCAACGCAGTCGTCCATCAGGTGCATAACACTCAAAACTATCATCTAAGCGATTCATTGATATTAGACGCCAAAAGAACAGCTTGTATATTTTTGTCAAGTATTATTTTCCTTTCTCCTTCAGTTGCGAGAGTGTCTTATTAAAGATGGCTGGAAGTATCCTTCTGACACAGAATGGTGGAGCAACCTAAGGGAGAAAATGGCCAATAATGCAAAAATGTCAAATGTGAGTTTTGACCATTTCTTGAACTAAAAAAAAAAAAGTAATCAACGTTCTTCACATAAAAACAGGCTTGCTTTTCACCTCACAAGCAAACCTGGACTGGTTGCCAGAGATCTTTTCCAAAACATGATAGACAAAAAAAAAAAGAAGCTAATCGTTATTATTGTTAGTCATCTTTTTTTTTTTTTTTTTTTTTTTTAAGAGCTCAGTATTGTTCATTCGGAAATGTCATCATCATTGCTCTTTTTTTTTTTTTTTTTTAAATATATATATATATATATATATACACATATATACATACATATATACATATATACATACATACATACATACATTTTTTTTTTTTTTGTGTGTGTGGGTGAGTATGTGTGCGTGCGTGCGTGCGTGCGTGCGTGCGTGCGTGCGTGCGTGTGTTTGTTAGCTCACCAGAAAACCTATTAGAAAAAAAAAATCTCATACCGTTCACCTAAATCGAACACCAGGAGACCCGAGGGGACCGAAGAAAACCAAGGAAGGTGAAATCCAGCACAGACCAGACACCCCCCACCAGAACTCCTCCCCAGCCCAAGAAACATCCAGACCCCAACAAATCCAAAAAACATAAAATCAGGGAGGCCTCAAGAGACCAACGGAGAGACCGAGAAAAGGAAGGAAGGACAGACGAAGCCGCGTGAGATCCGAGACACCAGCCTCCACCGATTCAATAACCTGAGGAGGAAACAGATTGTGTCTGAGTTTCGGTAGATGCTGGTGTGGTGGATCTGGCATGCATGAAAATCTCCACCAAAGAGGGGAGCCGTCGACCCCCGCCGGAACAGAGCAAGCGCAACACCTCAGGGCCCCCCAGGCCGCGGCAGCGCCAAAGGACGACCCCCGGGCCCCACCAGGGCCACCGGCCGGAGAGCAAACCCAGGAGCAGGAGCGCCCCCCGCCCCAACACGGCCCGCGCCCCCCGCCCAACGCAGCAGGACGGGGCACTGCAGGCCCACCAGGCACCCCACCGGCCCCCAACCCCCGCCCCCCCCACAGCCCCCCGCCCCCCATCCACCCCCGCCACCCACCCCAACCCAGCCCCAGCCGCCCCCATGCCCCCAATCCCCCAGACACCCCCCACCCCCAGCACCCCCCACCCCGCAACCCCCACCACCGCCCCCCCCCCAACAAAGCCGCCCCCCACCCCGACCAACCGGCAGCCCCCCAACCCCCGACCCCCAGATTGTTAGTCATCTTAATGAATCATGTTCATACTGAGCCAATCGATCGAACAAGATAAAATGATGTCATTTTTATCAGAATATTCAAATTGGAACCTAACCTAACGAGCATGTTTTTTTTGAAAGAAAGTAACGTACAAGAACCACACGTTTATTTTCTAATTAATTTGAAGCAAGTTTTGTTGTCCTTCCGATTCTCCACAGGCGCTCGCTCTTCCGTCAACAATACCCATGAACTACTACACGGTGTTTCACCACATCGCACAGCTGCTGCCACATGACTGCATCGTAGTCAGCGAGGGCGCCAACACCATGGACATTGGACGCACTATGTTGAATAACTACTTACCTCGACACAGGCAAGCAGAGCTTCATCTAAAGGAAGCCTTGTTGTTGGAATGGCGTGAAATGACTTATGGACATGATCAGGATGAGAATTCTCTTTATTGGTCAAGTATGTTAAATCATGCAATGAATTTATCCACAGTAGTTTAAAGCACTCGAAATAAATCAATAATGAGGTTGCAAAGTGATCGAATTAATAATGTCACATTTTACAGTGGATCAAGTATTAGCCCAAACTTATTTAGTCTGTTGTGGTTATTCCTGATGACCTTTAGGTTGGATGCCGGCACTTTCGGAACAATGGGAGTGGGTCTTGGTTTTGCTATTGCTGCAGCTGCTGTGCAGAGGAGCGAGAATAAAGGTCAAAGGATTGTCTGCGTGGAAGGCGACAGCGCCTTTGGCTTTTCCGGCATGGAGGTGGAAACCATGTGCAGGTAAGCAGCTTTACTGTCTTTCTGATGCTATATATCATTTGTAACCCTTTTTTATTAATTTTTTTAACAGGTATAGCCTACCGATAGTCGTGATTGTTGTGAATAACAACGGTATATACAGCGGATTGGACCCTGAGACGTGGAAAGAAATGGCAAAAATGGGGGATTTGGCCAGCATGTGAGACAAAAATCATTGTCTACATTGTGTCAAATCAAATGTTGTTTGCTGTGATGTGTGTGTTTTTTATATTATTCATCCTTATCTGTACCCTTAAATAATCAGAGCGCCTCCTGTGAGCCTCCTGCCTGAGGCGCGCTACGACCAGGTGATGACAGCATTTGGCGGGCGTGGGTTCTTGGTGAGGACGGTGGAGGAGCTGTGTAACGCCTTGCAGCTCAGCTTGAGTGACTGGGAGAGGCCAAGTCTTCTCAACGTGCTCATCGACCCTTCCTCAGGCAGAAAGCAACAGGTACACAAGCCCTGCTCGGTGAACAGCTATGAGGTTCGAGATTCTTAATAGCCTACATAAACATTATGTAGATCCGCTAGGATTTGACGGACATGTAATCATCTGAAGACACACACATAAAAAAGATTTGTAATAAGTTGAAGGATGGAGTCGAATAAGTTGCCATTCCACTTATGTCCTCCAGGAGGAAGTATTGCACTTTCTTTGGCCCATCTCCCAACCCATTCAATGTGCACAAAAAAATACCTTAAGTTGCTAGTTCTTGTTGGCCAATGTTGACATTTTTTATTCAGGTCCTGCTCGTTTGACAATTAATTTAATGTAACCATATAGTGAATGAAGTGGCATTGTTGTGCAATGTATTGAAAGCACAACCAGTCATTTCCAACCAACCAGGGGAATCCAATTTTACTGAATTGGTCTCATTCCTATTATATATTTACTTAAAAACAAACAGTGTTACCTTTGTTGTAAAGGTAATAATGATGGGTTAGGAGGAGTGGACACAATGGCACACAAAGAGCTGATTGGCTCAGTCTCTATTAAAAAAAAAAATACAAACAGGGTTTATTTACCTTTTACTAGTTTCGCCCTCAGAAGCAATTTTAACCATTTACGAGCTGATTGGCTGTCACCTGAAGATGAGAACAGGTGAAAGAAATGGCTAAGCAACAGGAAATAATATAAACAAAGGCTACAACTCTGAAGCTAGTGGGAATTAAAATCAGCAGCATTCCAGCTGGTGATTATTAAAAACCAATAAGCAGCTCAGTGTTTATTTGACTGCAATGTGTCCCTGAGCGCTAATCCTTCCAGTCCACAAGTGCACTGTGGAGCTGCTCCTTTCCACTCACAATCCCTCAACCTCGCATCAACTTGACCCCTCTATTTCTGGTCCCTTATAATTAGAAAGCGGGGCCCTCTGTGTTTATGTTGAATGTATCTACGCAACCCTCCGTGCGTGGTGGCATAGATACATTCAGGTGATGGAAGGTTCCATTGAGGCACTAAGCTCCATGGTTGTGACCTTCTTTTTATTTGACGATGGATGCCTGGCAGTTTGTTAGTCAGAATCCCAGCCAACAATGAATAACTTACAAATTTCAACTCTAGTTTTAGAAAAAAAAACTTATGGTTGTTTTTCTGTATTTGCAGGAGTTCCCTTGGCTGACCCGTTCCAACTTATAGAAGGAAAGTGAAACTTTTTTGCTATTACAACCACTAGAAACTTAAAACATGATTGTTTCTTAACGAAGGTTTTAAATATTTTTATGTAGGAAAAGGGAGGGGGGGTGTTCTCAATGACTGCCAAGGATTGAGTGCTAGCTTTTGTTTGTGTAACTTCACTACATCAGTATCAATTGGCTAATACATGCTCATATCATTTCTGCAAATATGGTTGATTTTGAATTACTTAAAACAATTTAGAGCCCTTGGTGTGGCATGAGAATGAAATATTATTCATCTGAATGTAATGTCATCAATATCATCAATATATGCAGTGCTTAACAAATGTAGTATACCGCCTGTTCTAAACATAAGAGACCGTCCAACATTAGAAAGTGCGAATCAAACGTTTTAGTGAGCTGTGTTTTACCATTTTGATCAGGAATGAAGAATTTAAAATGCACTTCACTTTTTTTATACCCAAATTTGAGACTGCTCTCAATTAATTAATTAATATTGGAAAAACAATGTGATTTGGGTGTTGAATATTGCGATATTTAACAAGCAACTAAAGAAATTACATTTTTATTATACATTTTTTTCCCCATGAGGCAAAATAAGCAGGCTAATACATTTACTAAGCACTATGTATAATGACATATGCTCATATTTGGACAATTCTAATGCATTATCTTGTCAAAATGTCTGCCTTGAACAGAACAACTGTACTAATGATAAAGGTGGTGCCTTGTATTAACTGAAAAATTGGGTAATTTAAAGATGTACATTTATACTAATGCAAAAAGTATGTATTGTATACTTTTATTATTTTTTTATGTAAAAATGATCGATTATAAATATATCTTAATTTATATGATTGCAGTTCCATCACTTGCATTGAAATCTCTTTTTTGTCTTCCAATCATTTATTTCCTTCCACACATACTTTATATCAGTAGTTCTCAAATGGGGGTACGTGTACCCCTGGGGGTATGTGAAGGCACTCCAGAGAGTACACAAGATTTAAAAAATAAATATTATAATTATGTAAATATTTCAGCAAAATCTAAGTTAATAAAATACCATTTATATTCAGTAGGCTCAATATATATATATTCAGTCTCCTCAAACCAGAATGGTTTGGCCCAAACTGTCATATGCCATTGAAAATTTGATTTCAATTTAATTACTTTTTTTTTTTAGAACAGATATTTACTATGTTCCCAATGGAGGACACTTAATAGCGATAATGATTTTTATGTGCACAAATCTCTATTTGTAACTTAGTTAATTATTATTATTTTTTTCAAGTTTTTTATTTTAGTCTTGATTTCCAAATAGTTCGAGAGACCACTGTACAAATGAATTTCCAAAGTTGAATAAATCAGGCAACGATGGTGCTCTGTTTTTTTCACTTTTTCCCCCCACTTGTTAGGGGGCATATTTCACATGGTTTACATCACTGAAAAAAGGTTGAGAACCACTGCTCTATACTATAGAAAGCATGGAATGGTTTTATATTAAGAGAGGGAATCTATTCCCAGAATTATTTACTGCTCTCACATTCCTCTAAAGATCCCCAGTGGAAAAGTGGACAATTTATTTTGTAGAACAGTACAGGCAATACAACCAATGTGTCCTGGAGTAAATGGATACAATTGCTCAGGGGCTGGCTAAGGAAAAAAAAAAAAACAGCAATCAAAATAGCCTCACAGCCATCACGATAAAATGTGAAAGTATGTGCTAATGCACATAAGATCTTGTAGTAAGGCAAACTGTGAGCGAGTCAGTCCCCCCTTGTGAGGGGAGTGGAAACAACAAAGGCACCCCCTGCAGTAGTAGAGATCTAATATTGGCACCCATAAGCAGCTGGCAGGCCGCCTCCTGTAATTTTAGCGCACACGGATGCGGAGGAAAGGTTTAATGGGCATTGGTGGACATGCCCCCCTCGCGAGGGCGTAAAGACAGCAGAGCGGAGAGGAGAGGGAGAATGGGGAGGTGAACCGCAGATAGGAAGGCAGAGAGTAAGCGAGGGCTGCTTTTGCTTCATCAATAAAGTCGGCCAACTATGAGCGGCAGCATGACTCCTCTCGCACATGGACTCTATCTGGCTCTGTGCTTTTACTATGGCTTGGCCCAGTCGTCGTTCCTGGACAGCTTTAGTTCATTCCCAGCAGGTAAGCCTGATGCCGTTATGTGTTTCTCTGTATATGTGCATGCACAGGTGTTGAAGGGGCCGCGGAGCATCAGCATGGAGAGAATGAAGATGCGATGTAAAGAAAAAAAATACATTGAATTCCAGACCTGCCTTGACAAACATAAGGCTCATTTTTCATCGACTGTCAACAAAGATATTCATCGAATCTTTTATGCTGAAAATTATGTAAATTAAGTCATCAATGTCAAACAAAACTGAGCGTTATTATCTTTGTAAAGGTTTCTTGTTTATTATATACATGTTTTGGATCTTATTAATTGTGCGTGTTAGTGTGTACCTAATTACGTGGTCTTGTAAACTACTCTTGTCGTCATGTTGTTGTTGCCCATGAGGTGGACTGGAAATGCCTCTAAAAATAGCCGATGCAGCGGTACCTCATGTCTGCACGAGGAACTGTTGAACGGGTGTCACCATTTGATAGTTTGCACCTGTTTCCTGCGTGCTAACTGTTTGGGGTTGACCCTCTTCGGGATTGCCACCAGATGTTGCCCATGAATCCCCACCTCAATTTATGTGACATCTCCTCAACGTCTTCCTCCCTTTGCACAGCGCTCACTCCCCAGGAGCAGCCGAGGAGGTTGAACCCATGCTGTTTAGGGAGTCCGCCTCCACCCCCGCTCTTCCCTCCACCTCCTTCACTTTGGCGCCGCCACACTCATGTGAGTCCAAGTCATGTGACCGCCGTCCTTTTGTGGAATATCCGACGTATGTTGTGTCCTTGGATGATGTCCAATCGGTGTCACACACATGCTTTCTTTTAACCTCCGAGTAATAGAGATGGGTAGATACATAGATACATGCATACAGACAGTAGATGGGACATGTTGTGGTATGCTTTGGATCATTATCGTTGCAGGAGCATCAGTTAAACGTGTAAAATATGCTGATTTGAATACAGATTATTTTGGAATTTTCTTCCATCAGGATAGTGAGTCAGAGTCTCCATCTGAAGGTAAAGGTTCCTCCTGTGCCCGTGGCCCTCCCGGACCCATTGGCCCCGCTGGACCTCAGGTAAGAGCTTGCAAAATGCCACATTTTGTATTAAGACCTGACAAAGACGGCACGTTTTTACTGAGACTTTGAAGACTCAATGACTCTGGAGCCCACATGTAGTTCTCCAGTGACTCCCTGTGGATCTCTCCAAAAAATGAGTATTAACGCATTCACTGCCATTGACGTCTATAAATGTAAACATTTCATTTGAACTATTTCCATTAGTTAAAATTTTTTCCCCACTTTTGTTAACAAGAGTATGAAAACCTAGACATTTTTTAATAATCTTTTTTTTTCAAGAAAAAAAAAGAAAAGATTATTAAAAATTAGGGGCGTCAGGTGATTCTTTTTTAAAAATTGTAATTAGTTGCATGACTTCAATAGTTAACTCACGATTAATCACAAATTTTATATCTGTTCTAAATGTACAATAAAAAAAAATCTCGGTTTTCATACTCTTGTTAACAAAAGTGGAAAAAAAATGTTAAACTAATAGAAATTGTTCAAATGAATTTTTGTACGTCTATAGCCAAGTTAATTAATATATATTTTTTTATATTTATTTTTATTTTTCAGATAAAATATTCTTTACATATAAAAAAAGATAATTAAATATTAAAAAGATGTCCAAGTCCGAATTTTTAAGTTGTCAGGGAAAAAAAGACGGAAGTTAGATGAAAGTTTTTAAACTTGCCTAAAAATGTCCAAAAAGTAACCATAAAATGTCCAAAAAAGAAGAGGAAAAGCAAAAAATGACCATAAAATGTCCATGAAATCGCCCAAAAATGTCAGAGAATTAAAAAAAAAGTTTTTATTAAATTAAAGGCAGAAAAAAAACATTCAAAAAGTAACTATAAAATGTCCCAAAAAACAAAAGGCAGAACATTTTAATTACAATAAAATGTTGAGAAAATTGCCATGTCAGCTAATTGATAGCATAAAGGCAGAAAAAATGTCTGAAATAGCCACAAAATGTCCATTATGTGCCTAATGCCTGTCACTATGTTACTGATATAGATGGTTAACAATGATACATTATTGGTAGTAGATAAATAATTTTTGAACCAATTAAATGTAGCTGGAATAATTTCCCGCGCACACCCGAGGGAATCATGGGCTCTGTTTTTGTGCCCAGTGCAAGTCTAGCACAGTTTTAACTGTGTGCATGGGTGGAGTTTTCTTCCTTTTGGTATTTTTGTAGATAGGCGCAGGTAGAGAGGGGCGTTTGCATCGTTGTGCGCCGTTGTGGGAGGGAACACACTTGTTTCCACTCATTCCCTTTTAAATGAGTGCAGGAAAGGTGCTGGGAAAGTACATTTAAAAGGAACTGCAAGATCTCCATTTGCGGATGATGTAAAGTTGGCCGCTTTGGAATGGGCACTTGGAAACCGTCTTCCACCTCCAATTGTATGTCCGTGTGTGACGATGATGAATTGATTTCTTCAGTGATTCACAACGATTGACGCACGCTATAGTTATGAATGAAATATGATGACATCCATCAAACACGTCCCCAGAGCTCAGAATCTGTCTGCCTGCGATTTGATCAGCTACGCCACAACTTAGACCTGCTTTTAGCTGGTCTAAATTGTAAATTGCCGTGTAATGGAAAATGCAAGGTGCATTTTGTGTCAAAGGTAAGGTTGACTGAACTTCTTTTTCAACACTTTTATGATCTGGGTATTTTTTTAATTCTTAAAAAAAAAAAAAATTTTGGGAGATTTTTCCAAATTTTGCCAAATATGATTTAAAACAAGGTTTAGGATAGAACATGTGATATATTATTGAGGTCTCCAATTTGAGAAATCCTGCAGAGGAGACAGGAGGGGGACTCTCTCATGCATGGAACACAGCAGCCCATTAACGCTCTGCATTTAGCCACAGACATAAATAGCCTTTTTCCACTGGTGGCCCGCAGTGCACCTCATGTCATTTTTTGAAACTCGATGAAGAGTTGTCTGCCTGGAAAGGCAGACTGGCTTGCGTACATTCTGGGGATTACCAACCTAAGGGCGTGGTCATGTGACCACATGGGTAACGGACGCTTATTAAGACCGATTTTTCTCCTAATTCTCCTGACATGATTCATTAATTATTAAATGTTTTGCTGCGGTTGACCACCCTGGGCTGCCGCAGCAGCAGCATCAGGGCTGCAGCAGACACGTTTTCAGTCAATAGTTGCCACTCAACCCTTAATTAAAATTGCTGCTCGCATTTCCACATGCAGACTTTTTACACTGGGGAGAGTAGGGATATTTTGTCTAGGGATAAACCAATTAGCAGCCAGGCCGATTATCGGTGCCGATATTTGCCATTTTGACAAATATTGGCAATCAGCCTTTTTACGAATCTGAAGGCCGATAAAGCTGGTATCTCACTGAGCGGTGAATGCTTGCGAATGTAGCGAATTTAAGGTTTTCATCAGAATTCGTTGTCTCAAAGACATTTCAAACATATTCAGTTTTTCACTGTCTGCAAAGACCTTTTGGAAGTTATCCGCCATTTTTTTATTTTGTCTCAGTTTTAGTCCAGTTTCAATCACGCTTGTTAGTTTTTATCATACTTAGTCAACCTCATCCCGTTTTTAATTAGTCCATTTTTAGTCGACTATAAATCTAGCATATTAGTCTTTATTTTAGTCCAAGTAAACATTTACTTTTATTCGTCGAGTTTTAGTCAACAAAAACTGTCAACGTTTTAGTCTAGTTTTATTCCGGACAATCATTTAACCCCTGTATTTTTTCTCGCCATAAGATTATGTTGAACATTTCAGATCTAAAACTATTTCATATAAAAAAAACCTTTTTTTTTGTGATGCAAAACAACTTGACACACAATTAGAGTGGCTACAATGGCTCCATGCTACGAGCAAGTAAGTTAGCTAGCATTAGTTAGCGGTCGGTTTAACATTATTGTTGTTTGTGCATGTTGCACTCGCTAGCTAGCTAGCTGCAGATTTGAAAGGGGGTGTGTCACATGACAGATTAGCAGAGACAAGATTTTACAAAATCACATAATTTTTGTCTCGTTTTTGTTCATGAACTAAAATGTCCATAGATTTTAGTCCACTTTTTATTAAGTGAAGTACATTTTCGTCTCGTCATACATACTGATTTAGTCCTAGTTATTGTTTATTAATGAAGGTTTTAGTCTAGTCTAGTCTAGTTTTAGTCCGGTGAAAAATGTGTGTTGACGAAAATGTTTTTGTTGACGAAATTAACATTAGTGCACGCCACTATTTGGAACCTTTTACAAACTCTGACAAAAAAAAACAAATTAGTTACAGTCGCATACATTTGTTGCTCAGTGAAATACAGGGAACTTTTCATTCATGGATTTATTTAAATTTCCACTTTATATAAAATAATGCTGACACTGGAAACTCCCTACACTTTTTATTTTTTAAATAAAATAAAAAAAATTAAAATTAAGGAATTATGTTGACGTTTTGGAAAACTTTATTTACAATAGAAAACTTTAGGGAACTATTGCTTAGTTTTTAATTAACTTAACGCATGCTGGTGACCCTGGAAGCTCTCTGCAATTTTTGTTATATTTTTTTTAAACAAAGTTGTGTATGTTTAAAATAAAACGAAAAAGTACATTTTAATTTTCTTTAATTTTTTATTTTTTTACTAATAATCAGTATCGGTCTTGACCAAAAATATCACAAATTTTGTCATATTGTCTAAATAACATACACCTCACACCCTGGGTGTAACTAGAGAACTTTAGGGGAGCTTGTGAAAAAATGAAGAAATAATGAACAGCTTTATATTTAAAAAATGTAAATTGAGTTTGAAATGATTTTAAACTTTTTTTAACATCACATTTCAGATTGTATTTATTATAAAGATTTTTTTGGGGGAGGCGTCAACGTTTTTTTTTTTTGCTCTTTGCAGCAAATAGAGGAGGATTACCGTTTCGTTTGACAGTTTTGTATTTAATGTTTTACAGGGTCCACTGGGATTACCAGGTATTGCAGGATCCAAGGGAGAAAAGGTAAATACATTTTTCTCAATGACATTCATATCATACCACTCAAGATACATGATCAGATCTGCTCATTATTTTTGTGAGCTCAATTTGTCTTGGCCTGCAGCCCAAGATGCTGACAGATGCTAGTTTGGAAATGCATTAACGGCGTCTGTCCTTGTCCCTCCTTCGCATCCTGTTGTCAGGGAGAAATCGGAAGACCTGGACAAAAGGTGAGCGTCTCCATTAATCACCAGTTATTCTGCGCTAAATGGATTTGCACAAAAAAAATGAGATTCAATGTCAGTTGGACGCTTTGTGAGCAAGCGCAACCTTGACAGGAGACAGCGCACATGCAAGGGACGAACGATTGCAAAAGATGCTGAGCTCACGTACGGGGGACCGCAAAGTCGACCACTCAAAGGCATTCCGGACCGCTGTCACATGACACCAAGTGAAGGGCACGTGTGTGCGGCAGGTGTTTGGTGGGAGTAAAATTCCCACCGATGGCTTTCTGTGGGCCAGTGGGAGAGATTCAATGGCGGGTGGTCTGAGCGAGCAGCATTTGCAGCACTGCAGTGCAATTTAGCTTAGTGCTCGGAGCCAGGTCATAAATCATTTTATTTCCCACAAGCACCGGCTCCTGTTCTATACACAGGCTATCATTTAATTAAATAGGGCAAAGTGACAGTGCTCGTTAAAGTCAGTCCTCCCCTGCGTGTACTCCTGCACATGTCGGATAAATACTGTTGCAAGCAGACTGACAGCCTTTGCAGCAAATACTTACTAGCGCTGACGTTTTATTTTACTTGTATTTCATCTCACAGGTTGAATTATTAGCTTTTACTCCTCATAAATGTCCCGGTTTATAAGCAGAACAGGCTTGATAAGATGTTGGTTTGTTAAAAATCATGTCCTTCCCCCTCCATCAGGGCCGGACTGGTCCCTCTGGTCTTCCTGGAAAACAGGGACCAGTTGGATGGCCAGGACCAAGTGGGCCCAAAGTGAGTAAGTCAGATCTCTTTATGTAGATATTGTATGCTGATGACAGGAAGAAATTCAATATATTTCTCCAATATAGCAATTTATGTGATCAGTTATGGGGAAATTAATCATCAATTCAGCAATGTATGCCCTATTTATTTAAATCAAGCCATTTTTTTCCCTATTATTATTTTACTATGGCCAGGGAGAGAAAGGTGATCCCGGCCTAATGGGTTTACCTGGTGGGAGAGGATCAATTGGACCCAGGGTAAGTGGTCCATACATTAACTCATTCACTGCCATTGACGGTTATAAACGTCAAAAATTAATTTGAACTATTTCTATTAGTTTAACTTTTTTTTCCACTTTTGTTAACAAGAGTATGAAAACCTAGATTTTTTTTATTGTACATTTAGAACAGATATAACATTTGTGATTAATCGTGAGTTAACTCTTGAAGTCATGCAATTAATTACGATTTTAATTGCCCGACACCGCTAATTTTGAATTCAATAGTTAACTCCTCGATTAATCATACATTTTATATCTGTTCTAAATGTACAATAAAAAAAATTCTAGGTTTTCATACTCTTGTTAGCAAAAGTGGAAAAAAAAGTTAAACTAATAGAAATAGTTCAAACGAATTTTTGACGTCAATAGCCGCCAATGGCAGTGAATGAGTTAATATTTACAATTCTCAACATGCACATAGTAATACTTTTTTTTTTGTATTTCAGGGTTTACCTGGGTATAAAGGCGAAAAGGTACGTGAGCCCCGCCATTATGATGAATGACAGTGGAAGGGTTTTAGGATGGACTCACCTACAGTATGTTTGCTTCATCAGGGTTCACGAGGGGAACATGGTGAGAGAGGCTCCAAAGGTGACAAAGTGGGTACATAACCGGCATTGACGTATTCGGACACATTTGATGCGGAGAGTTTTATGTTGTACTCTCATATTTTCAGGGAGCAATGGGTTTCCCTGGAATGCTGGGACAGAAAGTGAGCTCCATATTTTCCAGACAACTTTTTTGTTTTTTTTAATGCAAATTATTAATTAATTAATTAATAATTTTTTTTATTATTGGAACAGGGTGAAATGGGTCCAAAAGGAGAACCCGGCGTTTCAGGAAACAGAGGACCTACTGGTCGACCAGGCAAGAGAGGAAAACAGGTGATGTGGCTAGCAATAAAAAAATATATATTATAGTATAATTTCAAAATTATAAATGTAAAACGGCATATAAGAAAATTTATTTTGATGTTGTACCTATTCAACAACATAATTAGTCATTTAAATTGAACAAACATGTTTAGAAATGTAAAAGGAGTAGTAAGAATGAAGACTTAACATTAGAAAAGTAAAACAAATTTTTTTGCAGAGCTCAAAGCTACTGTGAATTTTATGTGATAGAAATATAAGCGCAATAGTGCAACATGGCAGCAATTAAAACTTTCTCAAAAAAGCGAAATAAATTGTTTTTTGACTGCCACAAAGTTGCCAGTGCAAAGCAGAAGTAAGTAATACGCAATTATCACACAATCACATTAGCAGTAAGGTTATTTTAGTTAGTGAAAACTAACGAAATAAGTAAAATTAAAATTATTATTTATTTTTTAACAAAATAAAAAAAATAAATGAAAAAAAATGTTTTTAAACAAAAACTGACTGAAACTATATTTTACGTTTATAAAACTAATCAAAACTAACAGAGCCGCCCTAAAAACTAATTAAAACTACATTAAAAAAAACAAAACTCGAAACGACATAAAAACGATAAATTCCAAAAGTATAATAACCCTGATTAGCACCAATGCTAAAAGAGTTATTAGCGCTGTGAAGCATGTTTAGTATTTTGGGCTCGTGTTGCAGGGAGGGAAAGGAGACTCTGGCAGTGGCGGTCCAAGGGGACCTGCGGGTCCACAGGGATCTCCCGGACATCCTGGTCCTCCCGGTCCTCCTGTAACAGGTGACGGCTTTGATTTTGCATGCCGGTGCAAAGTGACACAATGCGTCGGACTCTGGCCTGCTCTCCGCTGTGGCACTGGGTGCAGCCAGGCGCCCGGTCAGCAGAAGGCAGCAAAGACTCTGGCGTAAGCGTTTATTTAGTGAGGAGAAATCTAATCTCCTGAGGTGAGGCAAAATGCTTGCGTCATGACGTCACGGGGCTGGAAGAGGCTTCTGTCACATTTCTTGTTCACATTCTGTATTCGTTAGATAATTCACAAATCTTCTGTCGTTGTGTTCAGGACTTCACATGGTTGGAACCAAAGGTGCCCGCGGGCCACCCGGGCAGCCTGGACAGTGTAGCTGCAGCTCTCTCAGCGGGTCTCTATTAGAAGATTATCACTCCAGAGGGAAGCCACAAAATCTCAAAGTACCTGCGGTGAGGGGAAAATATTTATTTTGCACTAAAGACATTTTTTTTTTTTGGTGTAGTGCTTAAAAACTACATTTGGAATGGGCATGATAATTGATTTGTATATCAATTGATTGTGATAGGAGTTCTGTTTTTGTCACAGACGCAAATGTGGCGTAGAGTGCGGCCTAAATCTGCGCAGAGGCAGGTTAGACCAGGTGTTGGTAATTTCGCAGACACGTGCAAGATGGCATATTTTAAAAAAGGTTCTTGTGCTGAAAAGTAACTGATACCTACCGACTTAAATGTGTCTGTGGACTTCATGTGTATATCCCCACCACTGATTGTTTGTCTTGCAAAAGAGATTGTAAGTCACAATGAGGTTTTTTTTTTAACATGGTTAAATAAATTGTGCCATATTAATAATTTTTCCTATAAATATCCCTGCAAAATGTTTATCTTCATCGCTAATTCAGAGCAGAAAGTGTTACAGTAATATGCTACTTTTCTATGAATATTAATATTTTCTTCTATTCCATAATTTCACATACGAAGAGCTTTTGAAGTAAATGTTTTTTTAAACCACGTTTTGCCATGAGATTGTTTTGCTAGTCAAGATATCACAATTGAATGAATGTTGGCAGTGACATTGTTTACTATGTAGGAAACAATATACAGTAGGGGTGTCAAAATTAGTGCGTAATTTTGAGTTAATTTAACATTCCTTTAACGCCTCTAATTTTTGTGACGTGCGATTAATGGCCGCCCCTTACTTGGAAAGCCTGTATTGGGGAAATTCCAGTCGCAACGCAGCAGGCGCATCCACGTTAAAATTTAGCAGTAATGAATTTAATAATAATAATGCATATATTTGTGGAGAAGTTGTATTTTACAATTTTAGAAATGTGCAGAAGAATTTCACAAGTTACTTCGTGAAAGATTAGACAGCCCTTAATATGAAAAGAAAAATGCACTGAGCTGTCACCCATGTCTTACAAATACAATGATGCCATCTAGTGGCAGAAAATGACCTCAACACAAATCAATATCACACTTGTTTTGTAAAGTAGAGTACATCTTCTTCATTTTAACTCAATTTTATCGATTATTATGAAATTACTGTATCAATGACTAAAAGATGCAGCCATATTTTTATTAGTTTAACATCTTTGAAAACTTATAACAGATATAAAATGTGCGATTAATCGTTAGATAACTATTGAAGTCATGCAATTAACTCATTCATTGACAGCAATAGACGTCAAAACTGAACTGAATTAAATGATTTTTTTTCCCATTTTTGTTAACAAGAGTATGAAAGCCTAGATTTTTTTTTTGGTACATTTAGAACAGATATAAAATTTGTGATTAACCTTGAGTTAAGTAGTGAAGCCATGCGATTAATTACGATTACAAATTTTAATCACCTGATGCCCCTAATTTAATTATTTTCTTTAATTTTTTTAAAGAAAAGATTATAAAAAAATTAGGGGCATTAGGCGATAATTTTTTTTAATCGTAATTAATCGCATGACTGCACTAGTTAACTCACGATTAATCATAAATTTTATATCTGTTCTAATACAATAAAAAAAATTCTAGGTAGTCATACCCTTGTTAACAAAAGTGGGAATAATGTGAAACTAATAGAAATAGTTCAAATGAATTTTTGACGTCTATAGCCGTCGATGGCAGTGAACGAGTTAATTACAATTTTAAAAAATTACCATACAGATATAAATTTTCCATTGTTATATATAGTTCTCTCCACATGCCTTTTCCATTCAGATCTTTGTGGTGAGCAACGAGGAGGAGCTGGAGCGTCTTCAGACCGAGAACGCTTTTGCATTCCGCAAAGATCAGAGGTCTCTCTATTTCAAAGACACCGACGGCTGGTTTCCAGTTCAGGTATCGCTCCTGCTCCAACATCTCCACGATCAAGCTTTCATTTTTTGTCAAATAATATTCCACCAGCGTCTTTTCCATTTGTCGCTCAAGTCTCTTAAACTCTGTAAAAGACTTTCCCATTCCAGATGACAGCGTTCCAGTCGATGGAGAACCCGCCTGATGACGACGGTTACTGCGGCGACGGCATCGTGCAGCGCGAAGGCGGCGAGGAATGCGACGACCGGAACAAAGTCGTCACTGACGCCTGCGTCAGTAAGTTGGCTTTAATACATGGAAGTATGCGGGGACTTGGAGGAAGTAAAAATGCAAGGAAATATAAGGTCTATATGTTTATTTATTTCTAATCAGGGCTCGGTTTAAAAAAAATCGAATAATCGATATTGATTTTCCTTTTTGAGCCTGTTACCATGAATCGATTATTTTAATATTTTTCCCATAAATTCATAAGCAAATAGAATTTTACTGCTTTCTTGAAATTTACCGTTCACATGTTTTTTAAAGTATTTTCTTACATTAATCAAAGGCCTGACTTATAGCATTTTAAGACAATTCAGAATCTTTTTAATTTATGTTTACGATTATTGAATCAGGATTATAAAAAAAAAAAAAATCTTCTCATCCATGCTGTTTGGTTAACACTTAATTGATTATAATACATGTTACTTTCATTAATAAACTAAATGATTTAACCAATTACTGCCTCTGCAAAATTTAATGTTTGTAGAGTTTTTATCATGTCCTTGATATTTTAGAATTGAGGTCAATATTGGATTGAAGTGAAGTGAGTAGAATCGAATCAGGAAAAATCTAATTGAACTCTTGTGAATCCAAATCAAATCGATTGAGGAAATTAGAATCGATACCCAGCCCTATTTCTAATGTTTTTGATTATAACTTTTTTTTTTGTCCAAACAAATGTACCTTTAGTTGTAGCAGGCATTTAAAATGAACTCGAACCACCACTGCTTTCTTAAGAACCCAGAAGCAGCAGATACAAGGAAAAAAAACAGAGGCCCCACAATTGAACCCTGTGGAACACCATACGTTCCGTTATACACGTGAATCCATATTGCACATATTCGTCCGATCTCTTTCTTTTTTTGCCCCGGGGGTTCGTTTGAACCCGGGTTAAGAACCACTGACGTAGACGGTATCACTGAATACAGTGAAGCGAATCTGCAACTTCATGCTGTCCTTTCTCCAGAGTGTAAACACGCGTTCTGCGGTGATGGATATCGCCGTGAGGGCGCTGAGGAATGTGACGGGAAAGATTTCGGCTACCAGACGTGTCATTCATACCTGCCGGGGTAAGCGTGGCTCACTGCGCGACAACAAAACGCAAAAAAACTCCTCCTGCACGTTCTTATGGGAGTGTCCTCTATTATTCGCAGGTCATACGGTCACCTGAAGTGCACGCCCAACTGCGCCATCGATTCCACAAACTGCAAGTACTTCACCTGAGCGCAAAGCTGGACCTTGCGTCCGGATCCTTTTTACGTGGGACACAAACTCGGAATATACTTTTCATGCCAAACAAAAGAACAAAGAGAGGGAAGGAAGACGCAGCAGAAGAACTGAATACTGTAGATAACTCCCGCGTGCTGCTGCCGCCGCATTGAATCCCTCGGAGCGTCGCTATTTATGCGGAGGGGAAACTTTTCACCCACACGGAAACAGCAAGACAGCTGCGCTCCGTCTTAACCAGCCGGATTTTAAGCCCGGCTTCCTCGTCACGCCTCAATGGACACAAATCCGCCTGTGAGGGCAACAGATGCGTGCCAGACGGCCGTGCTGAGAGACTCTGCCAGGGGGCGTCATAATCTTTACCCCGTCATTATCGGAAGAAAACAAAAACAAAAAAAAAACAGTAGAGCTCCAGAGCTGGGCCGAGGCCTCAGGTATTGTGCCGGGTGCAGCAGCATTCGCATGAGGCTGGCCTTCATCAAGCATGTAATCACTTGACCTCTTACTGGTTTCCACTTTGTACTCTTAACCTCACATTAACATACGCGGGGAAGTCCAATCAGTACGTTATTCCAACCAGACTGTTAGACACCGCATGGGCGAGCGACACAGGTGGTGCTTTGCTACACACATTTGGTCACATGTCCAAGAACAACTCTCAGGGACAAGCAGGTGGCATAAAACTCTCACAAGCATCCGTTTTGGGTGGTAGAGGCACACAGGAAAGAGAAAAAAAAAAGACCACCGTGTCTCGTGATCACCTGTTCGTTTTGGGAGCCAAACATGTCAGTACAAAAAAACAATTGCAAGAATAAAATGTATAGAAAATATATCATCAAAATATTGGGGGGGGGGGGGCATTTTCGCTATCTTTATTGAGCCATGGCACATATTTTAAAGTAGAAAAATGTCACGGCAGACCACCAAACAAAAATGGTGCAAATTGACTTAAAAGCAATTTTTGTTGAATGAATGGCAACAGGTTGACACAAGTGTAAAAAACACTTGTTTTGTTTTTTTGCACACAGTGGTTGGAAATAAACTGGAAGAACGCCTTCATTCATTTAATTTGCAATTTAAAAACAAAAACAAATCACCACTTCAAAGGGTGTCAAAGTCATTTTTGTCACAAACCACATCGTTATTATGTTTCCCATCGGAGGGCCATCATGACTGTGAACCCATATAAATGTATAATAAACTCATATTACCACTTATTGTATACACAACAAATTGATGTATATTAAGTTCTGAAATTCTGAAGAGCGTAATAAAAAAATAAGATTGTAAAAAAATTAATAAAGGGAAAACAATTAGTGGAAACAGAACATGATTAGCCTTCATGGACCACATAAAATAATGTGGTGGGCCGAAACTGGCCCCCAGATCTTGATTTTGACACCTCTTCGTCTTATTTGTTAAAACTGCCAGTCTGATCTGATAATAATAGATGATTAAAATGATCTGTGGGGAAAAAAAAAAATCTACGGCCCCATCCCCGTGCCACTAATTTGATTTGCAAGAACCCGCCACGCCTGAGGAAAACAACCAATCAGAGACAGAGGGCGTCCTGATGAGATGCCAATCATTTGTCATGCACTCTCAAGCACACTCATTGCGGCTTCGCAAAAATAAAACTTCATACCAAAAACATGAATGTTATAACAACACGTCATCACAAATAAGGTGCTTTTCTGGGGTAACAAGGTAACCGGTCCGAGCGAGGCTGCGGGGTGTCTTTGATTGCTTGCTTTGTTTTGTTTTTGTAGCTTCTTCAAAATCAAATTAGCGGCACAAGATTGAGCCAGAGAGGTTTTTTTTTTTGCACAGATGTTTTTTTATTATGTACTGATGTCAGGTCAGATTTACAGTTTTACCAAATATGACAAAAAAGTTTTTGTTTTTTTTAATGGCTGCCATGGACGTGTTATAAACGTTAATTTTTTTTTTTTTTAACTATTTATTTTAGTTTAACATATTTTTTCTACTTTTGTTAACAAGAGTATGAAAACCTAGATTTTTTTTATTGTACATTTGGAACATATATAAAATTTGTGATTTATTGTGAGTTAACTATTGAAGTCATGCTATTAATTACGGGAAAAAAAATTATCGCCTGACGCCCCTAATTTGTAATAATCACCTTGTCAGGCGATTAAAATGTTTAATCAATTTAATTTAATTTAGTTTAATTAATCGCATGACTTCACTAATTAACTCATGATTAATGACAACATCTGTTTATGATGATGCTGATGTACGATAAAAATAAATTCTAGCTTTTCATACTCTTGTTAACAAAAGTGGGAAAAAAAAAGTTACATTAATCGAAATAGTTCAAATGAATTTTTGACGTTTATAGCCGTCAATGGCAGTGAATGAGTTAAGCCTTGAAGGGGAAGTCAACCCAAAATAGTGGATCTAATAGTGTAAACATGCTGGTTAATATTGTGTTTATGGAATATAAATTCCGCAGCAAAATCCACCACTGAAAAATGACATCATAGTTGCTCACTGACCAACTATGATGCCCTTTTTCCGTCAACAGCAAGTGGCAAAATGGCCGCCCCCTGAACTGGATAAAAACATGGTTGATCTTCCTGCTTAATTCCTATTGGACAAACGCAATGTTAATCAAAATGCTGTGTTTCGACTATTATGGCTGCATAGACCATATTATTGTAAAGAAAATGTTTGTGTTGACTTCCGGTTTAAAAGACCCCTCCCACATTCTGTAATTACACTGAAACATATTTAAACACTCTTTGTAAACGCATCGCAACACAAAAAAAAACCTGTGATATAGTGGGGGATTACTGTACTATACTCCTATATGTGAAGGCTTGAAACTGTTATGTCCTTAAACTCGGCGCACAGCCGAGGCTGGAATAGGCCGTAGCTGCTAAATAGGCAAAGAAGCTGTTCTATGGTCCTTACTGTATTTACTCTATTACCTCGTTTATCCAGTATTTGTGTCTTACAGTCACACAAAAGAAACAAATGAGTCGACATAAGCTTCCTCTGTCCATAAGCTACCGTTGCCAAAGGAGACATCTCCTCACTCCTTGTAAAACGTACAAACGAGACTGTTACCATGCTTTGTCCGCATGCACTTGCTAATGTCATCATTATGGGCTTTTTTTTTGTGTGCGTGTGTGTGACTCACTTTGTCAGTGTAGCGGGTGTCTTAAAAAAAAAAAATCATATAGCAGAGTGCAGTAGTCACGTGACACAACGTATTAAGTTCTAACACAGCGTGCTGAATGTTCCTGCCTGTGGCTTGTGAGCTTTTGACCCGTGCTGTATGCAATAACTGTAATGTGCACAACACAACACGCATGTGGTAACTCTGTAAGGCTTTACATGAAGTGTAGTTAGTATACGCTCTGACTGGGATAGTGAACAATCGTTATGTGTTGTTACTCTATGATTTATACAGATATTGAAAGAAAATACAATAAAATGGAGACTTCAAAAATATGTCATGCTTGCTTTCTGTCTTGCATGTTAAAAACTGTGGTGTGCAAAAGGCCGTTCATTTTTTTTCAGCGGCCTGCAGCACGTATTAAAATTGACATGGTTGACAAGGCTAGTAAAAAAAAAAACAAGTTTGGAGATAATCGGAGTTAGAAGGGTGGATGTTAAAAAATAATAGATGCTACTGTTACTAATTAATTGGTTTATAGTAGAGCTTTATAATTATACTGGGGATCACAATTATGTTCAGTTAGGTCTAACAGCTGTTTTCAACAAATTTTGGGGTGTAGAATCCGAAATCCTTTTTTTCCCCTCTATCATCTAAAGATTTTTTTTTAACAACACTGTGTGTAAAAAGTGACCACTAGATGTCACTATAGCATAGAATGCAGCCGAAATACATGCGTTTAGAAGCCCGCAATTCTTGTTTTGCGTGAGCAAACGAGCATCTCGACGAACGACGGTGACTTGGAAGCCTGTGTGAAGCTTGGCCGAAAGACCCAGTGAGCCGGATTTAGCCGGAGCAGCTAACAAGAGCGGCTAGTGGAAGATGCTACTAAAAAAACGTTTAAAAAAAAAAAGCTAGCAAAAACTTGCGAGAGCGAAGCAGATCACGGTCGGGAGTCAGCAATTACCACCTGCAAACCCCAGCTGTGGAAGCCGGTAAAATGGCAGCGAAACAAACAAAAACATGGCAGCCATGTAATATAATTAGTGATTACTAGACATACGATTACATAAATAAAAAAAAAATTAAAAAAAGTGTGTTGATGAGATGGAACGTATTTTTTTTTTTTTTGCATATTGAAATTAATGGTGGGCTTTTAATTAAATTGAATGAATTATTAGTTCACCTCGAGATGGCGCTAAAATACACTGGGGCTTTAAGTAAAGGATACAAATGATTGTTGTTTTCTGTGAGCAGATATGTTTTATACAGTAGTAACAACAAAAATATTGTCAAAAATGACTGCTCTTTTCCTAACTGTGAATATTTAGGGATATTTGGCTTTTGGTTGAAACTTTAGGATGTGTCTAAAATGCACTACCTTTACAGGTAAACCTCTTAGCCGTTCAGCTTCTTGTTAGAGGACTGCAAGTTGTACAAAAAGTTCTGAAACATTGAAGGTTGAATTAAGTTCACCTCAACTTTCTTTAAGTAGTGTATGTAAAAATACACTTTGAAAACATATAAGGAATGTTTCCTAAACAAGGAAAGAAGCAGAAATGCAGCAGTAGACAACTCAAAAAACATTTTTTGTTATTTGCATTGGCAGCAGTCAAGAGACTGACGCCAACAACAGTGAAAGCTCCCTGATGGATGCCCCTTGAGGGCATGCGGGCTCACTTGAAGCACGTCCGTCAAGTTCGGTTTTGACGCCGTCAGCAACTTCTTGCAAACTGCTGTGTTGAACTAAACAAGAAACAGACCACGCTTCTCCCCCAAGACATGACAGTTGTATCTTAAAGCGACCTTCGCTTGAGTGTCAGTCAAGAGATGCTGATGCAGGAATGCGATGGGCTGCGGGCCAGTGTCGCACTGAACACGAGCGTGTAACTCCATTACTACATTGTCAGTCTTGTCTAAATCCGATGTGAAGATTCGCTTTCAAGACAGGAGATGCGGCAGACAAGCTGAGAGTGAGACGCGTGCTGTGTGTAAAAACGTTTTAATGCTATTTCAAACTTTCTAATTGACGATTCCGAGTTTACGTCACAAGTCAAAATGGCGGGCCGGTTTCATGACAGGAGATGCGGCAGACAAGCTGAGAGTGAGACGCGTGCTGTGTGTAAAAACTTTTTAATGCTATTTCAAACTTTCTAATTGGCGGTTCCGAATTTACGTCACAAGTCAAAATGGCGGGCCGGTCTTAGTGAAATGACCTCTCCGTCCATTGAAAAGCATTGGATTTTGGATCGTTGTAATTTGGTTTGTGGGGATTATTTTGATTTCAATGTGACGAAATGTCATTTGACTATATAACAATCGGCCTGGTTTGATAGTCACAAGCAAAAACAATATAATCCGCCATTTATTTTCACCGGACTGCGTTGCATTGGGGAAATATCAGAAATGCCCGGATGTTCGGAATTGTGCATAAGTACAACAATTATGTTGGCAAAAAAAAGGGGACACAAAGACAACTCAGTTATGTTTAAGGTCATATCAAATATTTCCATATACATAGAAAAACAAATACATACAGTATATGTATATAACATAACAGTTAAGTGATTTGCACATATCCACAATAATATTTGAATTTATTGTGCAAGTTATTGTATGCTTACAAAAATTGTGACGGTCTTAAAAAGTGACTGGCTCTTAAGTAATAAGTTAGCACACAAAGTATGATGACATCATACATGGATGGTTGAAACCTGCACATTTTCCCACTATATGAATCAGGGTTATTGAGTCAGTTCATTAAAGGCAGTTTCTGTGTTACTGTACCTTTTTAAGATACAAATGAAACGGAAACTAATGACACGTTAATAACTTAAGACAAAATAAATAAACCTAGAAAATGCATACTCTGCATTGGCTTGAGAAGATGCCAGTACGTTCATAGCCATCCATGTTCTATATGAATATTTATTTAGTTGTCCAGTGTTGTGGTGCTAAAGCCATCTTCGTTGGTCCCTCTTAGAGTCAAGAAAATAAACACACATTTGAAATCAAATTTAAAATACTTTTGTCACTAAACAGACGCAGTGCAACATTAGCAAGTTATAATGATAAAAAAGTCGACTAGAAAAATCACCTAGTTAGTTTTGTATTAAAAACACTGACGCTTGTTTTGTTTCCATCTTATTGTTCATTGTGACATTTGATTTCAAACTCAGAAATCAAACTTTTGCATGTACTTTTAAAGTACATACAATTGCCACTAAGAACTACACTTCATTGGTGATGCCGAAAAAAAAACTCCTCAGTGCAGACTTTTCGGTCTTGAAACTTCATCAACGCACGCCGTTTAGTGCTCGGAAAAAAGCGCGGGGGGCTCCTTTTGTGTGACTCCGCCCACTTCCTTCAAGGTTTGCGCTCGAGTTTTAGACCACCTCGTCCGACTCCAAGTTGTACTCCTCGTAGAGGGCGTCCAGGATGTCCAGTTGCCTGTCCATAGCCGGCAGGTAGACGCCGAGGTCGCTTTGCATGCTGCTGGCGAAGCCGCTCTTCAGCTCGTCGCCTTCCGTCGACACCAAGGCGGCCGTGAAGCTCTGATAGGACGGGGCGGCTCGCAGCGCTAACTGGAAGAAGAAGAAGAAGAACAGGTGAGAGACGTCACGCCGAAGCACTCTGTGGGCCTTTATATAGATCATTACCGCGAAGACGCCTCGAACCACCCATCCGTGATACTGGCGAAGAGTCTTGCCGTAAGCGTGATCTGAACAAGGGGACGATTACAAGTACAAACTCATTCAGAACAACTCGACTTGTTTAAAACTACTGACTGAGCGCTCCGTGGATGTCTTGCTCGCCCGCGTTGACCTGCGACAGGAACTCCTTGAGGAACTTGAGGCCCCGTCGGAGCCACAGCAGAGCCTCGGTGGCCGAGTTGCGCACCTGAGCCACTTGCGTGCGCACCTCGTGCAGCACGATGGACTGCAGTGTGGGGAAGTTGGCCGGGTCCGACATCAGCTTCTGGTTGATCTTCTAAAAAGCAAGACATGACGACTTTTGATGTATTCAAGTAAAAATGATTGCTTAGACGAATGGTTTATGCTTCCACTCACCTTGATGTTTCCCACAAAGTCCATTTTCACTGGAGCAAAAACGGTGGGGCCAAGTTTGTCTGGCAAACAAAATGAGTTTTATTTGTCCTTTGACTATCAATGCAAAAAAGGTCAAATACTGCAAGAATAAAGTTGGAATATTGAAGAAAATTCAGTTAAAAAAAATTCAATAAGAAAAATATCTGAAATGTTGCAACAATTTTTTTTTATTAAGAAATCTAAAAATTAGGAGGAAGGTTTTTAAGGGTTACAAAATAAAGTATATAATTTTTTTATTACAAGAATTAAAGTACTATTGACAGAATTATAATTGAATGAAATAAAGACATTGCAATGTTAAAAATAAAAATAAAGTCACAATACAAGTCATAAGCTTGTATAAAGAAATTTCACTTCTTACAAAATATACAGGCAAGTCCATGTTTTACTGTAAAAGTTATATTAGTCCGAGAATAAAGTTGTAGTATTAGAAGAGAAACAGAATGAAGTCATAATAAGAAATAAAAGTTAATTTGACTAAAATAAAATGTAATGCATGTATGTTTATTACAATGTAACCGTGATATATACACAATAAGATCATCATTTTGAATCTGAGAGCTACTTTTTTTTAGGAACTGAATAATGTAGAATAATTAATAATAATAAACCATAACAGTTTTCAGTGCAAGTGTGACTTTTGTTAAATTTGGGAATTTTGATATTCACTTGTTAAATGTAACAATATATAAAAAAAACAAAAAAATCATGCATTGCTGTAACACTATCTTTAAAAAATATATATTGTATATATAATGTTGTAACCGATGTTCCCGTAACATTACAGTGCTATTCTCTTCGGAACTTTTTTTCCTTGTAATATTGCTTTTTCTATTCAGTGTGGTCTTACTACAGTTTCATTGGCATTTTATGTTAGGGATTCATAATGTTCAACATGTTTCCACAAAATTAATAAATTAATTTATAAAAATTCATTCACTTTTGTTAACTTTAAATGAGAGGATATTTTTGTGGATCTGAAAATTGTAGTGCATGTGCATGAAGATTGCGGATGTCAATGATGATGATGATGACGTGATGATGAAATTCCCAACTTAGGCATGAATAGAGGAGAGAGAGAAAAAGAACAAACTTCCTTTTGTGAGGATGCCAGAATGAAATTGAAAATCAACTGCGGACGTTCGTTCGGCCAGTCATTATATTTCAGGTGAATCTTGAGAAATTTGAATATTATTTGAATTAGTAGTATCAAATCATGAAACATGTTTTGGGTGTAGTGAAGTGAAATAACAGAGGTTTCAACTTTTCAATTCAATGATAGAAATACATTTTCCCAATTATTTAAATTTCTTGAGATTGAACCTATAAACTTCTTCATTGAACACTTGGTCAAATGTGTGTCAGCGAAGGCTGATAAATGTGAGGGAGGGAAGGGGAAAAAAACCCAACTAATGTGAGTAAAGCACATCAGTGAGTCTGGCTGTTATATGTATATTCTATTGAGAAACAATGCAGAAGTTGCCTTAAATATTTTCATTATGAATGTGGATATAAGGGTAGGTTAGCCGGGTAAATATATGGACAACTGAATGGGCAAGTGATTAACTTATTAATCCCTTCAGGGATTCTTTGATACATTTCTCGCAATTGTAAATAGAAGTGGATGTCAGCACATCCGCAGCAAACCATTTGATCTCATTTAGTGTTACAGAATAAACATGAAAAAAGACGTGAAGGCCAGCCAGAAAGCATTTGGCGTGTGTGTGTGTAAAAGGCAGAATAAGCAGCAACGGCATGAAAAGAAAAAGAAGGCAAGCGCTTGTCAGCGGCCTTCTTTCAAGAGATGAGATGAGGACGCGACTGGCCTACCTAAAATGGGCACTATTGCATAGCATGAGTCCAAAAACTCTTGCGTGGGGATGCCATTGTCCTCATCCAGCTTTAAATCACTAAATCTAGAACACAAAGGGAGGGAAACACATTCAGACAGGACAATATCAAACACCTGGTCCACTTTTATTTGAGCAAACGATACAGAGGAAACCAGATGACAGTGCAGCTTTTGTTGACAGCTTTCCTCCATTTCCTCTGTCACGTACTATTATCCACACTTTGTTCACTAACAGAAAAAGACTCTAAAGATAGATTATGAGAAGTCCGTCACGTGACGCTAACGTAAAACACTTGAAGCGTAACGCCAATAAATCTCCTATTTGTGCCTTATCTATTATGTCACAATGTCAGTGAAACGTACTAAAAATTCTGCAGATTTACATAAGTTCATACCTGTGACTCATTGTGCTGAAAAAAGTCTCCACGAGCTCTTCTGGCTCAGAGGAATCCTTGAAAATGTCTTCGTCACAGTCAGCCTCATCTCCGTCAGGAAGCGCTTCCTGCTGAGGCTGCTCGCCGTTCGCCACGCTTTGCTCCCTTATGCGAGTCTCCTTTTGCTCCTCGTCTTCATCGGTTTTAGCCTGGGAGGTATTCGGGGATGCGGGAGGAAAAGGATGGGCTCGCTCCTCCTGGATCGAGTTATCGCCGTTGGCTGAGTGCACGTCTGCGTGGTACACGGGGAACAAAACAAAACCGGATTAAGCTTGATTTAAGACTTAAGTATTCAACCTTAAACTGGGATTTAATCATTTCAAATAGTATGTTGCGAGCATGACAGTCCTGAGTTTTGAGGGACTGACGACTTTATTGATCCCTAAAAGGGCAACACCTCCATCACGATCAGTCCAAGAAACATGAAAACAATGACCAGCAGGGGGAGACAGGACGCACAGCCTGTGCCCCGAATATCTAAGATGGAAATATGGAAGATGGAATCTCAAGCCCTCCATTTAAAGTGGGGGCACAGTATGAACCTGTGGGGGGGGGGACTCAGCATAAAGCACTCTAGAAAATGGACGGCCAGGTCACGATTGTTATTGTAGTAAGTCAAAAGGACATTAGTCAGTCAACGTCTCCACTAAAAGTCATCACTTTCCTTGATGCAAAAACAACAAACAGAACATTCATTATCTGTGAAGTCATCCCTCTCTATATTATGCCAACACAGAGTGAGCCCTTGAAGAACTAGACTTACCTGAAGGGGAAGGTTGCCGTGCTGCTCCGTCTGGTTCATCTGCTGCTTCTGAGCCAGAGTCAAGACTACGGGTGTCATGTGACCTCACGTCTGTTTCTGGCAAATCTTTCCACCTGGGATAGATTTAGAGTGTAAACGTCGGCATCTTTCTTTTAACTACATGACGCTTTGCAGTACTTACTTTTCTCCAAGGCGCTGATTTAAATGATTGACAGGTTTAACCTGTAAGAGGCACAAGAGCATCACATGTTTGCCGTGCGCGATCGGCAAAACAAACGCACCTTCTGAGGTTTGATGGCGGCGATGGGAGGCGACGCCGGCGGGCTCTGCTTGGGCGCGTCTGGCGCGAAAGTCCGATTGGCGATCTGCATGCACTCTTCCAGGGTCTTGAGGAAAGTGGTGCACGTCGACTTCACCAGGTTGCCCGTGTCGAGGCCCATCTGAAAAGAGAATAGAGACTATAGAGGAGGAGGAGGAAGTATATACTAAAAGTCTACACACCCCTGTTCAAATGCTATTTTTTGCGATTATTTTTTTTTAACCAATATAAAACTTTTTTTTTTTTTTAATCTGCGCCAATATGTTACTCAAGTCAATTGGGGGGAGAAAAAAGAAAAGCAATAAAACGGTGAAGTAAAAATAAAGAACTGACATGTGGTTGCAAAAGTGTGCACACCCCCATAACTGTGAATATTATATGGCTGTGTTCAGAATGAATCAATCATTTTAAAAGTCATAATAAATGGCCACCATTCAAAGTGTCTCTGATTAACCCCGAATAAAGTTAATTTGTTCTAGTAGGCTTTTCCTGACATTTTTGTAGTCACATCTTACACAAACACACGCAATGACCCGCAGAGAGTTTGTGGAAAAACGTTTTGAAATGATTATCATGACTACTTCGAACCTCATCCGTCACTATAAAACCCACAAAAGCTTTAAACACCGAGAGCTGGTCAAACATTAACTAGCTTCATGTCAGTTATGTGTTAAATTTAGAAGACAATAGAGTGACTGGTTGGGAGTGATGTGGCTTGTTTACATTTAAAGAATACATCCATGCCGCCATGCTTACATCTGTTGCCTCGCCAAGTTCGTTGTCATCGTCTTTGATTTTGTTCACTTGTTGAAGAAGAAGGTCACAGTACAACCTGAGCTCGGACATCTTTGTCTTTAGCGCTTCTGTGTTCTCCTGGAGTTCTGCAAAGAGATAAAAACACCAATCATGCTTTGCTGATAAAAGCAGCGCCAAGTTCTCATTTTATGACGACACATTTACCCTTCTCTCTTTTTGTTCGGTTGTCTGTCAGGCAAGCTTTGGCTGTTCCCAAAGCAACCAGCCATTTTTGCCTCTCTGCTGCATTGATGGCTCTCAGGTAGAAGTACTGCTCTCCGGGGATGGTCAAGTCAAGCCGTGTGGAGTCAGACGAATGAACTAACAACCAAGATATAATAATAGTCAACGTGCCAGCACAATGAAAAAGGTTAGAGCAATCATTCTCAAATACTAATGTGCAATGAGTATCTTTTTTTGTCATTTTTTAAAATCTGGTTGTGTGCCCTTTTTCTAATAATATGTATCTTGGCTCAAGAAAGTTAGAATTAGATGTACAAACCTTGAATTTCACATACTGAGATTTTAATGCTCCCCTTGCAGCCTTTCCAAGCATCCTCTTGAGAGTCATAGTAGGACAAAGTTCCACCGTCAAGCACAAACCAGCGAGGTTGCCACCCTGGAACAGCGGTTAAAACACAAATTTAAAATGACGTCATTTTATTACTTGGAAAAGCTTATTTTCAGTTAGCCCTGCGTTTTTTAAGTTTGATGAGCTTACACACGTTTAAATCTATTCAAATGAAACGCAATGGTTACTACCATAATCATTACAAAATTAATTCATGTCAGTGAAGTTTAAAAAAATATATATATATATATAAATCAGCTGGTTTTTTCATCAAGCGATTGACGCGATTAGCATACGTTAGCTTGCCCGCTACCTCTTTATGTTATCACAAAATCAACGCCGACGTTGTCATGCTAGCTAGCTTCCATCACGACCACTCCGACGACATCAAAATACGCGTAAGGAGAACGTACCGCTTATGTAATTGGTCCACTTGTGTAGTATTCCCTCCATCGTCGAGGTGTTTGTTGCCATTCATTACTTGTTTGTCATGATAAGATTAAGCGCACAGCTGACTGTAACCACCGCATCTGCCCCCAAGTGAGATTTGCGTAGTACAGTAAACACACTTTCGGTACACCATTGCGTTTACGTTCGTAAAAGTACGTAAATGTTGTCTAGAATAGGTTTCTAAGCGGCCACTCTGCTTATCGTCAGAGGATTTGCGTAGGGTGGGTGTAGATTTAAATAACTGGCATAAGTAAGAACCAATGGGATGGTAAGGTTTAGATACAGGGCGGGGCTTTGACAAATGATCCAATAAGATTTGGAGGAGGGAGAATTGTTGAACAGTGGCTGTGTTCATGAAGTTTGGTGCCACGTAGTTGACCCAAAACAAATAGTAAAAAGTTTATGAATATGATTTTAGGAATTGATTTGCAAACATCCCGAGGACGCGTTGTAAGTTCACTTAACACAATGATATTGTTTTCCATTTGCTCGTTATTATCGTTTGTAACTATGCTCGCCCATGGAGGCAAACTACCCGACCCTGAAGTCAAAATTGAAGTTCTCCATAAGCCTCTCCTGTGTCACCGCACGACAAAATATGGCGATATGCTTCTTGTGCATTACGAGGGATACTTGCACAGCAATGGCACCATGTTTCACTCAAGGTAATGGCACATCAATTACTCTTGAACTAACTCGATGATGTTGTTTATGTTCTGTACTGTATTGCCATGTCACTGTCTCGCCCATCCATCACTGGACATTAGTTCTTAATGTGTGTTTGTGTGCCTGTATTCCAAAATAACACTGATGGATTTCACAGCCGCCTTGAAGGTGATAAAAATCCAGTGTGGTTCACCCTCGGGACCCGAGAGGTGATCCTGGGTTGGGACAAGGGTCTGCAGAAAATGTGCACAGGAGAGCGCCGGAAACTGACTGTCCCTCCGTCTCTGGCCTATGGGAAAGAAGGGAAAGGTACATTGAAAATAGCCTAACTAAATGAGGGAAGTACATCGTAAAATAATGGTTTGTTTGCAGGCATGATCCCGCCGAGCAGTAGCCTGCTTTTTGACATCGAGCTCATCGATATCCGCAATGGGCCGAGGTCACACGATTCTTTCCGGGAGATGGATCTTAATGATGACTGGAAGCTTTCCAAGCAAGAGGTGGGGAATGTACTTACTTACTGAGTAAATGTCCATTAATATGCAATTTCTCTAAGGATATGTATACTTATCAGGTTCATATTAATGCTTAGAGTGCATTATTCAGATATTGCTATCAAAATGTATATGTTTGTAATGTTAACAAATTTTGGGTGGCATGATAGCTTCATCCATGACGGTAATTCCTGCATATTCTTACTTTACCCATGTACTTTCTTTCATCGACTGAAAAAAAATATTATTCAATGCATTATTAAGGTCTGTTTTTCCTGTTGAACACAGTACAAGGCAACATAAAACTTTTACTTACTCATGCATATTATACTACTATTATACACCCGTTGCCTTCTTTTTTGTACTTGTTTGTACTTATATTTCGTAATTAGAAAGTCAAATCGAAGTAAGGCAAAGTGTTTTGCGATGTGTTTGAGTGTGCCCCGGATGCTTTATTAAGTGTCGTCATCACAGGTGAAGGTTTACCTGGAGAAGGAGTTTGCAAAACACGGCTACTCGCCAAACGACACACATAACGAGGCGATGGTGGAGGACATCTTCAAAAACGAGGACGACGATAAAGACGGTTTCATCTCGGCCAGGGAATTCACTTATCAACACGATGAACTGTGAAGGACGTGCTTCGTCAACATTCACATGCCGAATATGTGTGTTGACTTTTTAATGTATTGTCTTACCTCTGAACTTGGTTATTTACTTGATTTTGTGAATTTATATTCATGTGCTAAGTCGACATGCACTGAAAATGTCACTACAGATGTATTTAACGTGGACGGTTTTTTTCCCCCCTCCATGAAATTAACCAAATAGCTATAAAACAATTTGTGGTCTCGCAAGGAATTTTGAGTTTGAAATTCTCTCTCTAGTCACTAGAGGGCAGACTTGTACCTGCCTAGCGCTCTTGTATTTTCTCCATTATTTCCTCAAACGTTTTAAAGCCCAATTTAATCACATCCAGATTCCCTTAAGTGTGAACTATTATTCATTTGTAGTTTTAAGGCATTCACTCACTTAAATTACATTTGTCAATGGACTCCTAAAAACGATCTCAGTAAAACAACCTTAATGGGAAACTAAGGCGCCCAAATGTAGAGGAGACTTTATGAGTTTATTAATTGTGAAGTCATGCTGAGAAATTTATGACAGTAATTCTGGGGAATGTTAAAATTCCCAATCAAGATCACCTACCATACTTGCACAGAGGGACTAGCGTCCTTGTTTGAACAAGGTAGCAAGCACAGACAGAGACAAATAGAATCCACATAGCGGTGAAACATGTTAACACAGAAGAACCACACTTGTGCTATCAGGCTTGATTCCGCCCTGTAGGCCACACCTTGAGGTGAAAACTGGAAGAGTGAGAACATTGCGGGGCAAAACATAAGATCGAATCACAGATAGCGGTCTCTGGATCAACTACATGACAAGAATTTGGTTTAACAAGACAGTTCTCAACTTCAAAGCTTGGCTACTGGTTGCCATTAACCAATAAATTACATTATAGGGCCCCAGCGAATTGCTTTTGAAACCACACGAGTTAAAACAACACTGGGTTAAAAATAACCCAAATTGGGTCAAGAATGGACCGACCCAACTTTTTAAGTTATTTTACCCAAAAGGTTGGGTCCAATTAAATTTGTTTGTGGGTTATTCATTTGACCCAGCTTTTTTTTTTGGGTTAATTGAATAACCTGATTGAAATGGGTCAAAAATGAACCAACCCAACTTTTTGAAATGAAATTTCAGTGGACTAGTGGTAGAGTGTCCACCTTGAGGCTGGGAGGTCGTGGGTTCAATCCCTGGCCGGGTCATATCAAAGACTCTAAAAACGGGATCCATTTGCCTCCCTGCTTGACACTCCGTATTAAGGGTTGGAATTGGGGGGTTAGATCACCAAATGATTCCTCAGGGGATGGGTCAAATGCGGAGAATGAATTTCACCCCACTTAGGTGGGTGTGACAATCAGTTAATCTTAATCTTAATTAATAACCCAAAAACCAACATAATTTAAAAAAAGTTTTGTGGGTTACTGAATAACCCAAATTAATTGGGTCAAATATGAACCGACCCAACTTAATAACTCAAAAAGTTATTAAGTTATTTAACCCCAAATGATAGGTCAAATTAAATTAATAACCCATAAAGAAACCCAAATTCTTGGGCTGTTTTGGGTTATTTAACCCAAAATAAATTAATAACCCACAAAGCAACCCATTAAAAAAAAGAATATATATATATATATATATATATATATATACTTGTGGGTTATTCGCTTGACCCAACTCTTTGGGTTAATTGAATAACCTAATTGAATTGGGTAAAAAAAAATTGACTATTTAACCCAAAACGTTGAGTCTAATTAAATTAATAACCCACAAAGCAAACCAACTATAAGGGTTATTATGCGGGTTATTCATTTGACATGTTTTGGGTAAATAGAATAACCCAAAAAGAGTCGGTCTCTTTTTGACCCAACAGTTCTTAAGAGTGAACCATTTGCTAAATACTAGCATTGTAATCACCTCTGAATCTAGTATGGAACAAGGTTTCCATGATCTCATTGAAAAAGCAAATGATGTCTATAGGAAGCAACATTTGGATGTATTGATAGAAAAGAACAAAAGTGTCAATTTAACACAGCTTTTATTTTTCTCAACTCTTTTGTATCCAGACACCAACTAAACATGCATCATTCTCAACTGTACTGTATACCGTATATATATTACTGTGGCAAAACAACATGATTCAGAGTAAAAAGACAAAAATAAACATCTTTACAAAACAAATCTGTACACACGTTGCAAAAAAGTGCTTCATGAATTGACCTATTGTCTCATCTGCCATTCTTTTAAATATTGATCACTTCAAGATCTTCTCTCAATTAAAAGTTGTCTTGTTTCCATAAAAGTTGGATGACATTCCCACAAAATGATTCAGGAATTACACACGTGGGAAAGTTCACTTGTAATTCACACGTTCACATGGCGTACACGGGAAGGTAGCGGCACACTCTTCAAATTAAAGCCAGCAGGGAACAGCGCTGCAGCTTGTAAACATCTCGGATCCTGTGCTAAATCAAACATGAAGGTCTTGGCCCGCCGTAACAGACAGAAACAAGACAATGTCAACACCGAAACGGTCATGCGTGAAAGGAAGCTTCTCAAGAGCATTGTGATCATGAATGATTTTCCTCACGGTGGCTTGGATTTCCTGGTCGACAGAATAAATACGGGTCCGTGGTGGCGGTGGCGTGCGGCGCCTAGAATAAGACGTCTTCGTGCTCAATCATGAGCTGCACCACGAGCTTCTGCTGCCTCATGTCGTTCAGCGTGGTCAGGGCGTTCTGCTCGGGGGGCTGCATCAGCGTCGGACCAAAGACGATGCCCAAGTTCTCCGAATTCATTAAGTTGTCCTTCTCGAATGTTGTCACCCTGGAATGTGACAAAGAGAAGCTTTGGCAAGGATCGACTGCATAAGACACCACTAGTCCACTAGTGTGGTTCCAGGGTACATGTTTTTTTTTTTTTTTGCCGTACTAGAATAAAGTGTAATTGCACATCCACTACAGTAGGTGGCAGTCCCGCACTCATTGTCAGACAGTGCGCATGGAGTATTAGCTTCTCTGAGGTGTACTTACAACAATTTTATAGACAAATTATACTATCTATAGTCGAGCAGAGAGTTGGGGGCACACAAAATATTTCTTCTTCATCATTTATTATTGTATTTTTGGAATATGTATAAATCAGCAAAATCCACTTGCTTTTATCCATCTCAGTGGGCGGCCATTTTGTCACTTGTTGTCGACTGAAAATGACATCACAGTCACTCAGGTTTCAGGTTACGACCAATCACAGCTCAGCTTGTTAGTTTAAATTTTATGGGATTATTTATTTATTCATCTATCTATGCCAGCGATGTATAATAACAAGCAAAACAATTAAAATGGTAACGCTAATATAAATTCTTTATGGGGGACATTTTTGTCTGTTAATGTGTTGTAGGCTTTTTCTAATGTAAATTATGTGCCTTGGTTTAAAAAAAGTTGGAAAACACTGTTGAAGATGACATTAGTTCAAGCAATACCTACAAAACGCCACCAGGTGTCAGTATCGCAAATTTTGCTGGTCCATTTTCGTCATGTATCCACGTCAAGTGTTTTTTCAAAGGATGAGTAGCTTACTATTTGGAAATGTTGTGTTGACAATGTCTTTTGTGTCCCACCTTTTGAGGTGAGCCATCAGGTAGCGTAAAGTCTCATGGTGAGCCGGAGGAAGCTGCAGCAAACCCTCATGGACGGCCTCCAGCCTGGATTCAGCATTTGGAATTTCTGCAGAAATTTGATCGACGTGAGCGTCATGTCAGGTAGCCGCAATCGGAGAACCGAGGCGTCCTTACTTGCAGCCTGAATGAATTTGGGGTACAAGTCAAATGTAATGACAGGGATGGGGAGGTCTCTCAAGTAGAGCTTCAGAGCACCAGCAATGATGTTGATGTCTGCGTAGGCACTGGCACTGATGTCCGCCTTTTCACCTTCTGTTGACAAGAATGCAAACGCACGTATAATGTCGTGCAGGCAAGAATACAAGCTATTAACAAGCCATTTTCACCGAAGCAACCCCCTTCCCTGTTCTACTGGCTTCTGACTGAGGCCCACAGAATATTGTGTTCTATTGCTATAAAAACATGGAACCTACCAAAAGAAAGTCTCTTCTTTCATCAGGAAAAAAAAACATATTTCTATCTTTTTTTGTTTGCAGCAATTAGCATAAGAATATAGCTAAGTTTGATCATCATCCACAAATCTGTTTAAAACACTGGAGAAAAGAGCAGTTTTGCAACACGGCCCTGGTTGATCTCTTATACTCTGCTGCCACCTGCTGGCCATTTTTGTAATAACTACCATTGCTTGAAGCGTTCTCTTCAGTTTAGAGGTTGCATCAAAGACTTCTGTATGCTCTAGCATAAAAAAAACATTTAAAAAACATATAAATAAGTTTTTGGGACCCTGGTAATGTTTAAAATAGAACGCATTTATACGTTTTTGGGGAAAATTTGTTAAAGGGGAAGTCAACCTTAAACATTTCTCAATAATAATGTTATACGTGACCTCACTAGTCTAAACATGACATTCTGATTAAAAACACATTTGTATAATGTGAGTTAGGCAGCAAAATCCAGCCGTTTTTTTATCCATCTCAGGGGGCGGCCATTTTGCCACTTGCTGTTGACTGAAGATGACATCACAGTTTCTCAGGGCTCAGGCAATGACCAATCACAGCTCACCTGAAGCTGAGCTGTGATTGGTTGTGTGATACCTGAACAACTGTGATGTCATTGTCACTCGACAGCAAGTGGCAAAATGGCCGCCTTCTGATGTTGATAAAAACTGCTGGATTTTGCTGCTTAACTCATATCTCACTAAAGCAATATTAACAAGAATACCATATTTAGGCTATTGAATCTGCATAGAACATATTATTATCAATCATTTTTTGGGGGGGTTGACTTTACCACATTCATAAAAAAAATTCCCAGTGTAAAATTTGACCATCAGATTTCAAGCCATTCAAAATTTTAGCCTCACCAGCACTGTGGTGTCAAATAATACGTTAGTGTTTGTCAACTTTCTTGAGGCAATTTTCTCAAACAAACAAAAATGTCACAAAAATATGACAAAAAGGATCTTGTCTCAATTTACACGCAAATAAACGTACTCCGTGTGAAAAGCAAAACGACTCAACTCGATAGCTGTTTGCTGGTTGCTCAAAATGCCAAAATGTAAAGAATTTCAAGCACCCATGAGAACGTCGTACATAACATTCAGTCAGCTTTAAAACGACAAACCTCGATCATACGCGAGTCTCACGTCCTCGATGTGCTCCGAGAAGCCCGACACTCTGTACAGACCTTCCGATTTCATACCTGCAACACAACCGATGGCCAGTACATCACTCATCTGCCAATTCATTCCCCGCTCGCCGCCATCTTACCCCGGAGCTCGATCTCTCGGATGCACAGATCCACCACCATTGGCCTCGGGGTGTTGTGGGCCTTGACCAGCGTGGTGAGGTCACAGCTGAACACTTTCTTTATCCGCCGCAGGTCCGGTTGGCAGTCGCTGGGAACCAGTTTGGAGCACTGTTTGTGTACATTCAGCCCGCAATCTACAGGGGTGAGATAAAGAAAGGATGATGATAACACAAACACAAAATGAAAGTGACGTGCACCGTCACACCGCACGCTCCTGCTCCGTCTCGCTTCACTGCGCCAATAGAAGATAAAAACAAAACATGGCAGCCCAGAGTCATTTTAGTTACAAGCAGAGTGTGCCTGAGTGCAGGTTTGAACGGTAGGAGAGGATGAATGGACGGTTGGAAAGGGAGTGAGAGAGGGCAAAGATGTCCCTCCTGTTTCCGAAAGCACATGAGGTCTGATGATACAGCGTGTGCCGCAGGCTTGTCAGCATGGAAAAAGCGTCAACAACAAATACTGTGTTTTGGGGGGGGGGGCACCACCCACCAGGTCTTGATATGTCTCTGTTCCGAATAGGAAATCTTGTGATCTGTTATTTTTAGTTACGTTTGACCTGTCTAAAACCTTTCACGCTTACATAAGTCAAATGTTTTAATTTTTTATTATCAAGCAGCTGAGAGGATTCGGAACAGATGTGGAATTGGCAACATCTCTAATAACAATTCATTAGGAATAAGTCATGCTACCAGCATAGCATCCATGGCTAACTCTTTGTCTACAGTGCCAACTCATGCAGGTCAGTGAGGGGCGTGGTTAATGTCACTCACTCACAATGTGACTCAAGGAGGGGCGGGCTTAATGAAGAGAGGCGACATTTAAATCTTGCTAGCAGTTTTGAAACGGCAAAAAATCCCCCCCTAAACCAAAGGAATGCGTTTTTGGTATGTAGAAGGAAGAAGTTTTGTTTTATTATATTGATGTGGTTTCCCTGGAAGTAACATTTTCCAGCTATAAACATGATTTTGTAGCTTTTAATTAACTCATTATTGCCATTGACGTCTATGGATGTCAAACAATTCATTTGAACTATTTCTATAAGTTTAACATTTTTTCCACTTTTGTTAACACGAGTATGAAAACCTAGAAATAGTTTTTATTGCACATTTAGAGCAGATATAAAATTTGTTATTAATCGTGAGTTAATTAGTAAAGTTGTGATTAATAACAATTAAAAAAAATTATCACCTGACGCCCCTAATTTTTAATAATCTTTTCTTTTTTTAAATAGTGAGTTAAGTAGTAAAGTCATGCGATTAATTACAATAAAAAATGTAATCACCTGACGCCCCTAATTTTTTAATAATCTTTTCTTCTTAAAAAAAAAAAAAAGATTTAAAAAAGAAAAGATTATTAAAAATTAGGGGCATCAGGAGATAAAAATTTGTCATCGTAATTAATCGCATGACTAGTTAACTCGCGATTTTATATCTGTTCCAAATATACAATAAAAGATGTTTCCAGGTTTTTATACTCTTGTTAACAAAAGTGGGAAAAAAATGTAAACTAATAGAAATAGTTCAAATGAATTTTTGACGTCTATAGCCGTCAATGGCAGTGAATGAGTTAAGGTGAAATTAACACATGCTCACAAATTACATGACAACAAATAAATCTGCTTATCCGAAACATCCCACCAAGGCATAAACAACTTAGATCATATAGGTGATGTGTTTGCTGCAGAAATCATTCAATTCCAAGAACTTGAGTACGAGACGGACCTGCCAGCTGTCCAGACCCAATGAAAATTTGCAGCACTTTATGAAACTATTACAATAACCGAGACCTCAGACTGTTGAACAACGGAAGTTGTATATCAAGCAAGAATATGAAAACCTACAAAGCTTCCACAATTAGGGTCCCACTTTCATTGGTTTGTATATGCCTGGTGAAACCCATGACCGACAAGACATTCTTTGTTTAGTGTCTGAGTGCGCCATGGCGTTACCTGAGCAGCGGACACCTTGTGCAATCAGGCCCCACATGAAGTTGGCACAGTACTCGCACCAGTGCGGCCCTCGAAACGTGTGTACCTGCAGGTGGAGACCCCGTGATTACAAGAACATAAACACACAGTTGAGCATTGCACCTCCGGAGAACCCTTTTGATGGGCTGCACACAGCTTACTTTGTGATCTACGGGGCGGGAGACGGGACCCTTTAGTGGTCGAAAGGAGAGCGTGTGTACATATGAGGTAGATTAAAGGATTTCCGATTATGCGTCTGGCATCTGCTGCAAGGCAGATCCATGCAATCTCTCAAGTAACATATGTGCATCCCAAAACATTGAGGATGATGTGTGTGTGTGTGTGTGTGTGTGTGTTTGACTGTGTGGGAAGAATGAAGTGGGCATATAGCAGGTGCTGAGGGATTGGTGTTGTTCTATTTTCCAAGTCAAACACACTGAAACTTAATATACATTCTCAAAATTGAACTTAAAACGAGCTCTGTCTAAAACAGGGGTCTGCAACCTGTGGCTCTGGAGCCACATGTGGCTCTTTAGTCCCTCTCCTGTGGACTCCCTGTGGATCTCTAAAAACAACAACAATTTTAATATATATTTTTTACATACTTATTATTATTATTTTTTTTAATATTCTTGAAATTAAACAATGATTTAGATTTTTTTTTAAAGATAATTAAATATAAAAAAATCATCAGAGTCCAAATTTTTAAGTTGTCAGAAAAAAAGAAGCAAAAGGTTAATGGAAAAAGTTTTTCAAATTATCTAAAAATGTCAAAAAAGCGACCATAAAATGTCAAAAAAGGAAGAGGAAAAGCAGAAAAATACCAGAAAATGTCCACAAAATTGTCAGAGAACTGAATTCCAAAGGTAGAAAAGAAAACGTTCAAAAAGTAACCATAAAATATCCCAAAACAAACAAAAGGCAGAAAATTACTATAAAATATAGTAGGAATATCACCCCCCCCAAGTCAGAAAATGAATGGTATTTTTTTTTAATTAAAAAAAAAAATGTTCATATCTCCCAAAATACCATAAAATGTCTACAAAAATACCAAGAAAGTCAGACATTTATTTAAGAAAGGGCTGGAAATATACATATATATATATTTAAGTAGCCATAAAAACGTCCACAAACAAAAGAAGAAATCCCGAGAATTACCATAAAATGTCCATAAAATTTCCAAAAATGTCAGAAAATTTATAGTAAAAAAGGCAACCAAAAAAGAAAAAAACCCAGTCAAAAACTAACCCTAAATTGTCCCAAAAAGGAAAGAAGAGAGTCAGAAAATGACCATATTATGTCCATAAAACTCCCCAAAATGTCTGAAAAACAAAGAACAAAAACAATTACAAAAAAATATATATCCAAAAGCGGAAGATGAAAGGTAGTGTCAATGAATGTCAAAGTATTAGATGTTGCATATTTTTCTGTTATAGTGCAGCTCTAATTAGCTCACGGGCCCTCAGTACATTAGATTAACACTAACACACTGTTTACTTCATCACAATGTTAAAATGTTTTGGGACTTCAGACAGATTTTGTTGTTGTTTATTTGGCCTAAAATGGCTCTTTTGACAGTAAAGGTTGCTGACCCCTGCCCTAGAATAGTCCAGGACATAAAATGGACAATTATTTTACTTGTAGTCAATAGACTAAAACAAAGAGCTTAAAATCAATGGTGATCAATGCACTCTGCTGTTAATGGGTTGTGCTCGGCTATATCCATTAGTTACGCATATTGTGCAGGAGGTCAGCTCAGCTGTGTGCTCCCATCAAAACAACCCTTCAGCTGGTAATGAAAACTTTATTTTGATTTAAAAAAAAGAACATTGTTTTGAAACAAAAATCAGCTCACCTTGAAGTTGTGGATCTTCTCATAGGAGCACTGCTTCTCCGCGGTGTCCTTCAAGGCGCTCTGCCGCACCAGAGAGGACGAGATCTGTGGACAGGAGGCCAATAATTTGATAGGCTTCCACAAAAGTGTCCCTTTGCTTCCAAGTTTGACTCCCAGAGCAAAAGCCAACAGTTCCTGTCGCTTCCGCTCTTGTCTTTTGGTTTTGTGGTTGCTCATCTCCCCTGCGAAACCTCCTCGGTTATTTTCGGCCTCTAAGCCGGACTGTTCCCACACACCCTCCATCTTCTCCCGGAAGAAGATGCGGAAGGGAGCCGGCGCGAAATCCACTCGCTCCCCTCTCAGCTCGGAGGGCGACTGACGGCTGATAGCGATGGGGACGGCTCCACTTCTGGCCTGAGAGAGTGTCAGCAGGGGAGGGAGACAAGGCGGGCGGTGGGTGGCCTGAGGGCTGGAGTGTGCCTCGCACAATGGCCCTCTTTCACACGCCCAGAAAGGAGCGAGAGAGAGAACAGGCTCTGTGATGGGGAGGGGCTGTGGAGGGGGGTGTTGCTGTCAGGACTGTTTCACACAGCTCAACAGCTCTGTAAAGCAGGATCAATAGTGCAGACGCCCTCTTTATATCACAGAGCACTCTCACATTAGCTCACTGCCTTCCGGACACACTCCACTCCACTTAGCTGCGGATTGAAATGCCAGCAGCACTCGGGCCTTCCTAAATGTGTCACTCGCTGCCTCCAAAACAGACCCAAGATTACTGGGCCGGACAGATGAGGAGCGTCTGTCCTCATCAGTCCAAGGGATCATGACCTCCATCTTTGTCAGCTAGCTGGTGGAATTCCCCACCCTGGCACCCACTTCCACAAGATATGACAGCAGACAACTTCCACCAGTGGCAAGCAAAACTTGCAGAGCCAGACCAGCAACATGGGGATGGGGGAAGATTACTACCATAATCCTGACATAGGGAATAATCCAAGAGTGCTCAAATCCATGTAAAAGAGCAAAGGAAGCTCATTTGGCGCTCTGCAGACATACGGTGGTTTACCAGTGGGGGGCTGTTGCTATGGTCAAGCTGAATTTGTGCACGTAAGCAAGTACTTAAGCGGGCTACAAGCCTGTCAACTGCCCTTATTATCTTTCTATTACAGTGCACACAAAAACACACACGCTAAACTGGGCTACGAAAACATACTAAAAGGTTAACACAATTGACTGTGATTAGCGTTGGCTGACTTTTTATTAGAAGTTCTTCTAACAAAAAATATATTCACATGGGAAATACAATATATTTCTCATCTGTTTCAGGTTTAAACTGCTGCCATCATACAGTAAAACCTCTATTTACTGTACAGGTAATGCTTTAAGTAAATGTCACACAAATATAAATAGAAGCTAATCAAATAATTGTCATGTGAGGTGTGGCGTTAGGACCCAAAGGCAGACAAGACATAGGAGTTGGGAAACAGAGATTTTATATTAAAAAAATATATAATAATAATAATTTAAAAAAAATTATAATAATAATAAAAATAATAACAGAGAGCAGGGCTGGATTCAGATGATCTCGAAGAAAACAGAGAAACTGAGAAACTTCAATTGAGAGACCAAGCTTGGATGCAGGGAAGCAACCTCAAACACATAAAAAACTGCTTGCATTGAATAAAGCCAAAGAGAAGGGATAGGAAACCTCGACGTGCTGAGATAAAACCATGGCAAGGAACCTTGATGTACTGATTTAATTCTCGCTAGAGCAATGCACAAGTGTATATGACAGAATAAAGGCCTATATGCCAAATTTAGAGTCACAAATACATAACCTAAAAAAGTGACAATTACAGGAACATAGCAACTGCATAGCAACTGACAACTTCCTCATCACAAGGGACATAGCAACTGACAACTTCATCACAGGGGCCATAGCAACTGCATAGCAACTGACTGACAACATAATCACAAGAGACATAACAACCGGGTAGCAAGTGACAACTTCATCAGCACAGTCATAGCAACTGCATAGCAATTGAAAACGTTATCATCACAAGGGACATCATAACTGCATAACAACTGACATCATCACAAAGGAACATAGCGACTGCATAAAAACTGACAACACAAGGCATCACAAGGTGCATAGCAACGGAATAATAACAGAACAGGCACCTTTATCATCACAGGGGGCATAGCAACTGCATAAAAACTGACAACATCACAAGAAACATAGAAACTGCATAATAACGGACAACTTCATAATCGCAAGGGTAAAACAACTGCATAGCAACTGACAACTGTATCACAGCCATAGCAACTGCATAGCAACTGACAACATCATCATCACAAGGGACATTACAACAATACGAACCATAACAACACAATGACCCCATTGCCAACCCAAAACATAGTCATGCTATGCTACAAAAACATACTAAAAGGTTAGTAAAGAATAATTAAAAAAAACTAAAAGTAAAACCATTCACCATCTGAAGACAGCTGACACATGACAGAAATGAACAGGACACCGCTTGTTGGCAAGCTTTTGTTGTAATTTCCTAGCATTTGTTGGCCATTATGCTTTCAGCTGTTATGACGCTAATGTAAACATGTGCTTGCTAATGTATTTGAGGATGCAAATACATTTCAGTAATTGGTCATGATCGTTTTGACGTTCAATTCATTACATGTTTCATTTATCCATTATTGCGACCTTTCGTTGTTCGCATCACAAACAAAACAGCCACACAAAAGTAAAACACTTGTTCATCCATTGGATGCACATTGAACTGAAGACTCGCAGGATTTGCTGACGTATCATATGACGCCATTTGAACTCTTTGACGAAATTGAGTTTCTACTGCATCAAACAATTTTCGTCCTGACGCTGTGGTTTAATGTTAAAGCATCCCTGCAAAGTCTGCCACGACAGGTGAAGATATTTGCCATTGTTGGTGACATTCTTTGAGACGACCAACACATACCAGAGGATACAATTTAGCATACAAGTCCGAAGGGACAGATGAGAAATATACCACTCTGAGATATTTTAGCCTCGAGCGAGGAGGAGGGGGGCAGACCAGAGCAGAGCTTTGTCTGCGGGCAGATGGCCTCTTGTCTGGCCAAAGAAAAGGACAAAAGGTGGTCACACACAACAAGCTCCGCTTTCTTTCGGAGTGGCTTGACTCCTTTATTACAAGTCTTTGTGAAGGCGCAGCTGAGTGGACTCCTGTGAGTTAGAGCTTGCAATGGTGGCATAACAACACAGCGGTCACTGACATGCCGAGACAACAGGATGCGACCCCCCTACACATCCCAGACAAAACATCGGCAACAAACCACAAATGGACATTGTGATGAAAAGTCAAAAGGGGACAAAATGGAAGAAACAGCCACTTGTTGTTCTTGTAGTTGTGTTAGCAACTACAACTAAAACGTTCACACGCTAAAAGTGTGCCCAAAAGTTTGGCGAAATAGAGCTTAACTTTTGAGATTTTCATTTGATAAAATTAGGGCTATTTACTGACAGAGCAGCTCATTATCTGAGCAAACAACACAGCCATTACTGTGAAAATCATTCCAGGGCAAGTAACCAGACCAGCCTGACCGGCACCTCACTGATATTCCGCCAGTCAGAGTGGTGAGGATCAGGAGGAATGTGGTAGATGTCTGACCACATTCAGCATGCAAAAGGAATCCAACGGAGGGGATAAATTTACAGGCAAAGTTCTCCTTTCGGCCTCTGGGAAGCATTTGGGCTGCGCTATGAACCACGGCCGTGTGGAGGTGCATTAAAAGGGTAAATACGTGCGCATACAGTGAAGCCAGTGTGCAACGAAAGCCTCAGGGCGCGGCGGCTGTGAGAACGGTAAACATGAGGGTCAAAAAGGCTTTTTCCACATGGAAGCCATCAGAGGTGAGCTGTGCTTTTTAGATAAATCCAATCGGGCAAATAAAAACATTTGCTGCAAACACGACCTGACAGCTCAGATCATTGTGTACGTTATGAAAAAATATATATATCAAAAGGAGCTGCAGACACGCTCGAAACGGACACAGGAGTACTTTCAGAACATGCTGGTATGCTTTAAAGAACACAGCAAGGCATTGTAAATCAATTGATGACATGTTGATCGATGGCCATTTGCTGTATTAATGTCTTAAGTGTCAGGTTACAGAGAGGAAAGCGATGACTGACGCTGATAGCACAGCTGATGTTGAGACAGAGTTGTCATGTGTCTGTCAAGGACAAAATCCCCCTAAGGGATTCGATCTCATTACACGCAGATGACAGATTTCATTAATTTGCTCAGAGAAATAACGGAGCATGAATCAAAAACACCAACAGGCCATTATAGAGCACAAACGTTAAGATCGCCCCCTAGTGGAGGGATTGCTGAAGCTCTGCCAGGGAGAAGGAAAGCAAGCAACCGTCCTCGTTTCTCTGTGGTAAGACATTCACAGACTATTACGGAAGTACTCCGCAGTGAAAACAATGAGCTTTTTGTCTCAGGGTGGATCAGTGTGTCTGATATGCATGCCAGAGAGCGTCCCCTTGGTCATCTTTACCTTTCAGAGGAGGCAATGAAGCATGGCAGCAGTGAACACACCCGGAGGAAGCTCGCTGATAATGTGCACTTAACTCCCAGGACAACGCGTCCTCTAAAATCACATTTGGGCCACTGTAAAAATGTTCAGCAGATCAAAATCACAGTATGACTCCGGGTCTTTTAAAAGGCACAGATCACACAGATATACAGTATTCAAATCGAACCCCCATGTCTTTCATACTTTCATTTCATACTTGAAACTCACCTGTTCATCCCGCACAAAGGTGACCCTGCGGGATTCTGTGCGTCCGCGGCTAAGCCTGTGCACCATCTTGTCCTTTAGCAGCGAGGTGTAACCAAGGTGCTCATAGATGGGGTTCGCAGTCATTTTGGCGATGTACTCCGCCGCCTTGGTCTCGATGTAGAGAGTGATGAGGGCGTCCGTGACCAGGTCGTGCACAGACTCGAACCTCTTTTCGGCGACAAAGTGCTTGCCATCGTAGAACAGCCTGTAGTTGAGCGTCTGCGGTCCGAATCTAGATGGGGACACGTGGTTGGACAAGCAGGCTGGCTGAATGAGTTTAGTAAATCAGGGGTCACCAACATTTTTGAAGATGAGAGCTAATTCTAAAAAGATTAGTTTGTGACAGCCTTCGTTATTATATTTATAATTATTAATTTATTTACATGAAGACACTGATCATGTTAATGATTTTTCAAAATTAGGAAACAGATAAATACCAATATGCAACATTTTATTTCTATACAATTCTTTAGTTGTTTACATTTTGAAATGATCACTGTTGCACAGAAGCATATTGCTTTCACTTGAAAAAATTTATTATAGTTGCAAAAAATTATTTTTTCTGTTTTTAAAATTAGTCCTAATTTTTATTGTTTCATGGAACATTTGATTCTGTTTTTCTGATTTGTTTCAGTTTTTCTGAATATTTCTTACCTATTTTTTTTTATATTTTCACATTTTTATTCCTGATTTTAAAACAAATACTTATATTTGTTTTTTAGAATACTTTGTAATATATTAATGACATATTTTTTTTTCAAAAAACAGAAGAATACCCCCCCCCCCCCAAAAAAAAACACATTAAAAAAATATACAAAACCTTTCCAAAAAACAGAAAAAAATATTCCATATAACAGACAAAAGAAATATTGAAAAACAAACAACCCCCCAAAATATTAGCCAGAAAAACAGGACTTTTTTCTTCTTTTTTTTTTTAAGTGAGTGTGATACGCTTCCGTACTTACATACAACATTTCCAGAAAATCACACTGGTGAGCTATTTTTGGAACACACCTTTGGGCTACTTATGTGGTTCTTGAGTGCGACCTGAGCCCTGGACTAAATAAACACATTTGTCCTGGCTGCATCGTGACACTGCTGATACCTTAAGGCCAATGTGTGTGTCCCGGGCTGTCTTTGGCTTTCTCGGATCAAGTAGGAACCATCAGCCGCCCTGAGAAGTTCATCTGCATACTCTCGAGAGATCATGCCATGAAATCTGGGACAAATTATAACATATGGATTAAAAAAAAAAAGTCACTTTAGAAGTACCGTAATTAAGTTTACACTCACTCTCTGCCGTAGTATTTGGGCCTGGTGTCCATCTGTGAAACAGAAAGGTTGATATTAAACAACTTGTTTTCAACCACATCAATGTCAAGTTACGCGAAGATCGCTGTAACAGATTGAAGAAAGTGCGAGAAATCACCCATTGATATTGTAAGCTTTTGAAATTCAAACGTTAGCATGACGATATCTTAAAGCTAGCAGTGTCCCAACTTGGATGGGTCGTCAGGCACACAATAGGCAAGTGCTATCCATCTTCAGGGTAACCAACCAACAAATACGCCGCCATTACAGTTTACTGCCACTGTCGGACATTAAAAGGTCCATCAAGTCTGAAAATTAAGTGCGGGCTGCAAATAAGCAATGCAGGAGGAGACGGTTTTAATGAGTGTTTGGGTAAGCAAAAATGTCTCCCGTGTCAGGGGATATACTCACCTCTTTGGGACATACGATCCTTTTCGGTCTTGGGGCCTCCTGCTGTAATTGGTATACTGTTAGAGAGACATATGTGGATTTTAATTAAGGCCTGTGTGTGCGCAGTTCAGTGCAAGTTGTAATTACTCAAAAATAGTAGATTTGGGGCCCAAAAAGAAGTCGTCGATGTACATTTAAGAGGAGGTATACTAAATTAGAAGCTGCTAGACAGCGGCAAGTGTGGCCCGGACATAGTAACATTTCTAGCTTTCACAGAAAAATAAGCAGCTTCAGCTGCACTGAAATATTTCTTTAAGTGCCAGTAACTAACCTATAGTCTTGGGTGTTATGTGGAGAAGTTGTATTTATTTGAAAATTAAATTAGATTGAATTCTACGGAAGAGGATCAGGGCCAGTGAAGAGAGGGAATTTTTTTTGGGGCAGGATTCTCACTTTATACTCAGAATTCTGACTTTAAAGTGAGAATTCTGAGAATAAAGTGAGAATTATCATTTTAGAGTCAGAATTGTGAGATTAAAGTCAGAATCCTGCTAACCTTTTTTTCTATTCACTAGCTCTAATCCTCTTCTGTAGAATTCAATATGATATTTGACAACATTGTTGATTTGTCTTGGTAAAAATGTGGATAGTTGCTGTTCACATTGTTGTATCAATGTTTTCATTGTGTGGCTATGTGCATCTATATATATATATATATATATATATATATATATATATATATATATATATATATATATATACATATATATATAGAGAGAGAGAGAGAGAGAGAGAGAGAGAGAGAGAGAGAGAGAGAGAGAGAGACAGGTCCATACTGTGCTCCCCTTTAGAAGGCCTACACTCTTTTTTTTTTCATATAAGAAACCCAAGGCACTAATTAGCAAACCATCTGGCTTCTCATTGTTATTTTTTTACATATTTAGCCAATAAATCTCATTATGATTGACATAAAAAAATAAGGAAGAAAAGCAATAAAGCAACAATCCGGCCAGGACAAATCTTTGAAGTTGTGCACATTCGTCCTTTACTTTGACAAACAGTTCAATATGGCAATGGATAAATGATGTTGTGATTTTATTTGATCTCAAACTTGATCTACAACATCTTTTATCATACTTTGCACAAAACCAACAGACTGCATTCACTATCACAAGCAAATCCGCAGCAAATAATTCTCTGTGAGGCTGAGCCCGCTTTTTGTAACAGATTACGTTGGAAGGCAACAAGCATCCTCACTTTGTATATCCCATCCCTTTGACACAGTAAGACTGATGAGACCACAGTGGCACAAAACACAATTATTAGAAAAATATGCCGACATTTAATATATGAAAAGCGAATGCAAAAGGAAATTGCTACAATGTGTCACCGTTTCCATTTGCTCCCCAGTCGAAATGATTGGAGTCACATCAAATATGGAAGAGTGGATCCATTTCCTCCCACAAGGCAAAAGCACTGGATGCTGAAGTGGGCGTCATGAGGACGTTCCCGGCCTCTTCACAGAGACAAAATCGTATTTTCTCCAGCGAGGGTAACCTATTTTACTCACGCTCGGCTTTGCATGTGCTGCGTGGGTGAGCGCCGTGCTTGTGTTTACGCTGCTCGGCATTAAGAAAGCCTCATTTGAAATGCAGCTTTTTCATTCATTCACTTCTCTCAGAATGAGATGATTTGGCTGCGTTTCACAGGGCTGCGTTTTGTAAACGTGTTACTATCCCTATTAAAGATGAGAACGATTTGTGTTGGAAGAGCATGTGGATGATTTACAAATGGCAACTACATTTTCCACACAGAGGGCAAATTCATCGTTAATCATTATACTCACAGTAGGACTTCCATATTGGTGGTTGGTAATCCTCAGGGTCTGTAAAAAGACAAAATGTGAAGCAGGTCACTGTGCCGCTTGTCCACAGTGTCAAATTAAACTTCTAATCAGCGTTTCTGCCTCAAGGTCAATCAATACACGTCTGCTGGCTTTGTTTAACATCATTCCCTCTCACGCAGGATCTATGGCACCGGTATTGTTACTAATAAGGGTACAATTTCCTGTCATCCGATAAATAAAGGTTATTCGTTTTTTTTAAGCTTGTCACAGTGACTCTCAAATACATTAAAACACAGTATCATGCTAGGCCAAAGTGTTAGTTTAAAAAAAGAGAGAGGCATTGAAGTTTATTGTAAGTTGCTGTAACATTACACAGTTTGAATATTAACAATATGCTTAAATAAAAAATAAAAAATAAAAAAAATAACTGTACTTGAATGTTTTTTTTTAATGAAGGTGAAATAAAAATGTTACCTAAATAAAAGTATTGGTGGGGGGGGGGGGGGGGTTGCTAGGTCACCCTTGTTTTGTCTCGTCACTATTATTTTGTAGTGCGATATCCCTTATAATAATGATGTTGTTGTCAGTTGCTATGCAGCTGCTATGTCCCTTATGATGGTGAAGTCTTTGTCGCTCTTATTTTTACTAGTCACTATTATTTTGTAGTTTCTATGCAGTTGCTATGTCCCTTATGATGATATTGTCAGTTGCTATGCAGTTATACCCCTTATGATGATGATCTATTTGTCGTTCTTATGTCACTATTATTTTGTAGTCGCTATGCAGTAACTATGTCCCTTATGATTATGTAAGTTGCTATGCGGTTGTTATATCCTTTATGATGATGATCTATTTGTCATTCTTTTGTCACTATTATTTTGTAGTTGCTATGCAGCTGCTATGTCCCTTGTGATGATGATGATTATGTCAGTTGCTATGCACGTGCTATGTTCCTTATGATAATGATATTGTCAGTTCCTATAAAGTTTCTATGTCCCTTATGATGATGATGTCTTTGTCACTCTTATTTTGACTAGTCACTATTACTGTATTGTGTATTTGCTATGCAGTTGCTATTTCCCTCATGATGATGATGAATTTGTCACTCTTGTTTTTTTATCTAGTCACTATTATTTTGTAGTTGCTATGCCCCTTACGATGAGGTTGTCAGTTGCTATGCAGTTGTTATATCCCTTATCGTGATGATGATCTGTTTGTCATTCTTTTGTCACTATAATTTTGTAGTTGTTATGCAGTTAATATGTCCCTTATGATGACGATGATGATGTTAGTTGCTATGCACGTGCTATGTCCCTTATGATAATAATGTTGTCAGTTCCTATGAAGTTTAGTTTTTAGTCCTTTATGATGATGATGTCATTGTCACTCTTATTTTGTCTCGTCACTAATATTTTGTAGTTTCTAGGCAGTTGCTATGTCTCTTATGATGATGTTGTCAGTTGCTATGCAGTAGTTACTGAGTGACCCTTTTTTCAGTAAGTCAAGGTTTCCTATAGTTATTATTCCATGCAAGCTGTTCTTCCATGTGTTCGAGGTTGTTTCCATGCATCCAGTCATGCTCAGTCCATCGAGGTTTCTCATTCAAGGAGGTCTCCGTCAAGTTTTTTCCCTCCAAATTTCTCTCCCCCCCCAAACTCCGTCAAAGTGTTTTCTTCAAGGCCATCTGAATCCAGCAATGCTCTCTGTTATTTCTGTATATGATGATTGATTTTGATGTGTTTCCTTTGCATACCAACAGTAGCACTAGTACACCAGAAATACTGAGCTATTAAATAACCTCTCTCCATTGTAGAAGCTACGGGAAAAGCAATAACTTGTGATGAAAACACGCTTAATTGTCAGCAGCGTACTGAACTATTCCATGATGCCACTCATTAAGGTTTAACACACCCTTGTCGACAAAACAATACCGAGCAGTTAAGAGTAATCGCATTGAGCTGCCGCAGGGTTTACTACGTGCATAATGAATCATATCAATCCAGAGGACATGCATTCTTTTGGCCTCCACACCCTTCAGACCTGAGGTGGCGAAATGAAACACACCTGAGCGCCGGAGGGGATTAATATGGTGTCAACCAGTAAGCACTTGTTTGATGTGGCTACTGTGGAACAGGCTGTAAAATATTATCAACCTCAAACTGCATCACCAGCTCCCTCTGTGTCTTATTTAGTGTGGTAAATATTTTTTCATGACTATTTATTCGCTCGACTCACTGCTTGAGTACAACATTATGGCACAAGATCACAAGCTCGCTGCAGTTTGTCATCATGAGAGAAGAATTGAGCTTGGAAGAATCTCGGTGCTCCCACTTATGAGGAATTATTATTTAGAGCAGAGTATGAAAAAATAACATTATATAACATGAATATGTGGGGGTTAATATTCTTATCCAGATCAAAAATTCTCGTGATAGGTTCCTCACCTCTGATCGAGAAGATAAAGAAACCAATCAGCATTAGATTGTGTTTGCAGAGGATATTCTTATCACTGAGCTTCTGTCGCTGTGCATAGCACTTGCAGCCTGAAAGATTTATTCCACTGCAGCTCGTTTATAGAATTTGATTTCATCGGGTTGCCTGCCAAATACTCCCTTTTAACGGAATTTTTCAAACCCACCATCCTGGTTTCTTCTGATTCCGCAGGATGGAATCACACCAACACTCCTCTACACACACGCATTCACAAACATGCAGACGTACACAAACGTAAATACAAGTAAACATGCAGATAAGATGCAAATATCCGCAAAACATCAAAAAGGATGACACAGCTGGAGGCCTTTTCCCCCTCAAAGAGAAAGCAATTAGAAGCATCGCCTAGAGATCTTATGAGGACAGTCAAAGATACTCATTAAAATAATAATCATGTTTACTCAAGTGACAAAGAGCATAGCTGATGAATGAAGACCAAATGCCTTACTTGGCACGCATTTTTGTGACCTTTGGGTACGTATGGTAGACACTCATTTAAAGTGCAGCTATGGTATGTGACATAGAGGTGCAGTACCCCCCAAAATAGAAATAAGATATTGTGGAAAACTTATTTCTGTGCTTCAATTTTTTTTTTTTAAAGTACAACTTTTATTATATAAAAAATAAAGGGTGTCCAACCTTATTCATTTGAGGGCCATATACAGAAAACCAGAAGGATGCAAGGGCCACATAATGATATCAAGAGAAATTGTGTTTAGTACAAAAAATATATATATTTGTGTTTTTGCATATCTATAAAAATGCTTCCATTTATAAACCAATTTATTTTTAATAGTGGCACCTATTTTTTCCCCGACACCCTCCCTTCTTTGACCATCTCTAAATATTATTATTATTATTATTTTAACCGTGTCAAATGCCATTTTTAGTATTTGCCGCGGGCCACTGAAAAACAGATAGCAAATGTCCCCCGGGCCATAGTTTGGACACCACTGATATAGATTCATTTCACACAGAGTGAAATATTTAATTGTATTTTTTTAAATAATTTTGATTATTATATCTTAAAGACAATACAATGTTTTGATTATTATTATTATTTTTCATTAAACCATAAAAACATGGAGCAATTGTCACGACCAAGAAAACAAAAATAATAATAATAATAAATAATTTGCATTGCAGAGCTGATAAAATATTGCCTTTTTTACACTGGCCTTGGAGGAAGGAAGTGTCCTTCATGGTTGTGTTTTATTGGAATTGAAAAATTAGACTTTTTTTCTTAACCTTCATGATGGGAAGTGGCAGACAAGGAGGGCAATATTAATACTTGAAATGTAAAATAAAATAAAAGTGGACCAGCACTATCTATGCACGATATTTGGATAACAACAAATTATATAAATAAATCATTCCATTTTTTTTTTGGTTACACTTGGTTTAAAGTCCAGGAGGTAAACAAATAATTTCTTAATGCATTACCAGGCCCTTAATGCTGGGCATGTGATAAAAAAAAGTTCACTTTCTCAGATGTGACCATTAAAAAATGGTGCAACAAGGTCATGCAATGCTTGTTATTAGCCTTGCAGCCAAAGGAATGCGTCCAGTCATACTGCAAGGTTTCGGCGTTATCGTTTCCTGCGTGGACGCCGTGTTCTCGCAAAGCTCACATCACATTGTAAGCTCATGAACTCATGTGACTGTTAGCAAGCTGTAGAAGGGGTTTACCTAATCACCCATGAGGAAGGAGAAGAACAAGGGTATTGTTGCTACCCCGATGTGTGTGCGTGTGTGTGTCAGCAGTAGGGAGACCATCTGTGTATATGACCCCAGTCCAAAAGAAAAAAAGAAAAAAAACCTAGTGATGCAGCGTTGCCCTAATGCAGATTCGATTAGATTGATATCGCCAAATCATGGTAATCTACGAATTCAGTTTCACAAAATCCTCGTTTGGAAAGGAGGGAAAAATGTAAGTAGTGGAAAGACTTTTGAGGTGAACAGTAGTATTTAGCAGAAACATGTGCTGGGTGGTGAGGCGCGGAGAACCTCAGCTTTCATTCCATCTCTTTCAACTATGCTGTCATTCACATCATGAAGCTCACCGTATACTTTTCTTTTCTTTACTCCATCACATAATTGATCCCCTGAGAGCCAGATGGGAAATGGAGCATTGTCGCTGGTTTACATGCTCCTGTTTGTACTTACGCCAACAATGTGTTTTTGACATTTGGCCCTTTTCAGTTTTAAATAAACAGCTCACGTAAGACTATATCTATTGTGTGCCAATTGCATCACACTGTATAGTTTTCCTAGACATGGTGTAGCGTTTTATTATTTACTCACGACGTGCTGGCTAGGTAGAGCGAGCCAAAAAGCACTTCCTTAACAGCCAGAACAGACGGCCTGATTTGGGTCAGCAAACAACACCAGCCAGGCTTCATTTTGCCTCGTGGTGGAGATTATTCAAATGTTGCGTCTGCCTGCCAAAAAGCTCTACTTGAAAATAATCATACCCTTGTGACAACCACTCCATCCCTGGCGGCAACGCGGCTAGTAACCTCTGATAATTACGCCGAGTAGTAATGACAGCCCTCCCATTGCCGTCGAAAAGAAAAGTGTTTCCTCTAAAAAGCAAGCAAAGCAACAGTCAAAGAGTACAGTGTATAGAAGAGAACTGAGGTGATGTTTCCCATTGAAATGAATGGAAATGAAATAATCCGTTCCGGCCCCAAAACAAAAGTTGTTCGTTAGTAGTTTACCTTGTTTTGAAACAACAGTCTGGTTTTGCTAGCAAACCACTATGCAACGTCTTTAGCCTTTTCGCATTCAGTACTGTATGCTTTAAGAAGCGAGTTGCATTGCGGGAGGTGGCGGACATTTTGGGCTGGCAGTATCCATGTTGAACGTAAACAAGACTGTGTAGCTGCACAGTAAAAGACAGCGTCTAAAAATGCATCTAAGGGAAGGGAATTTACAGGGAAACATTAGGCTACATACGCTTGCTAACGCTATCTCCAGAGAGCTCTTGTACTCTAGTTAAATGTGGTTTGTTTAGCTATTGTTAAAACAAAACAAATTAACAGTAAAACAACGACTCAGCTTCTTAATAACACTATGGATAGTAGTATTCACTTTTTGGAGCTATACTGAGGCTAATTTAGAGTAATGTGTTACATGGCGTGAGAAAAAAGCACAACTGAGTCTTTGTGCATCGAATCTAATGCATAAACCGACATACGACTGGGCTCGTTGATATTGATATTTTGAATTTTGAATTCCAGTCCTTTAAAACATGTCTTCACATGAACAAAATAGTGAAGTAAAATGTTTAATATTTAAGGCAAAATAAGCATTTGTGAGCCTGGCGTTCTAGCGGCCATTCTCCTGGACTCTCTTCCTCACTCTCGACACACACACCTTTGATTACTGGCGGGCCTCGGCCTCAAACAGCAGTGTGATAGCAGAATGTGTATTTTCCACCTTAAGCAAACGGTGAATACGCTGCTTTAGCAACACTCTCCGGCCACAATATTAGGTACCCAAGCACATTTATAAATACAATCAAAGCATCATTTTTCAACCACAACTGCTGTACAGCAGCGCTCTCAAAATGTGAAAACTGAACATTTACCTTGAATAACACTTTCCTGCTAAACTAAACGCCGCTGAATTCAAATATGAGTGTATTATATAAGAAGAAGCACTGTGTCACTGTAATGTGACATATTTGGGTTTTCACAACCCCAGAGAACTTCCAAGCTTGGCGCCGCATGCATGGAAAGTGGACTACACATGCCAAACATGATTCTTCCTTGCAGCCCACCACCAAGTGGGAAGACAAGTATAGGAAACTATGGATGTGATTGACAATGGCGTACTGAGGTCCCAATTCAACATGTATAATAATATGCAAATGAACAAAATAGACAGTGAGTGCTTTTGGTTCATAAGGGAAAACGGCGGACTGCATTTAATATGCTACTGGCCAAGTTTACTCACGCATTAGCCTAATTATTATATTATTATTCAGAAATGTGAGATAGTGTATTTAAACTCATACCAGATGACACGGATGAACCGGAGAGGCTGGAATTACTGGAGGCTGCCATCCCGTCCCTCCTCTCCTTCACACCCGCCCAGCCAAGGTGCGCTCCCGGCAGCAACAGCTCCTGCCCGGCGGTGCTTCCATGTCACTCACGTCCGATGACGGATCCACGCTGGCTCTCGAGTCGTTTTATTTTCTATGAATGAGCCGATCCAATCCTCGCAGTGCAGCCGTTCGCCGAGGAGTCTCGAATATGGAGCAAGAAACAAAGGTGCAACCGAATTATTATTATTTTTAAACAAGGGGCGAAGCAGCCCACGGGAAGGTCCACCGAATAGGCTCACATGTCTACAGGTTGTGGATGCAGACGTACGGCAGCCTGCCTCCATGTGCCTCCAGGAGGCTCGCGGTATAAACACACTCCGCCGCAGAAGCGGAGACGCGCCTTCTTAAAGTGAAAGTTTGACTTGCTGCACGTGAAACCAAAACCGAGCAACCAAGTTTGACTCGATTACGAAAAACAAAACCTTAGGAATCCTTTACTTCATAGCCCAATTCTAAGAATCGGCGAAAAATTCTAATTAAAGCACATTGTAAATACATTGAATTCAAACGTGATCTCATATTAGGTCAGGATGCGTCTGTCTGAGTAATAGCGCCATCTGGTGTGTCTACTTTCTCATCTCATCGAGGCACTTGATGACGTCACGCAGAAACGTTGTACAGTACCTCCAAAATACTTTTTTTAGAAGACCCCAAAACGGCATATTTCCTCAACTGTTAACATTGCATCATCAAAAAGAGCAAGCTCGTTTTAATCATTTGTAAAAACAGAAATAAATATATAAATAAATAAGAAAAATACTAAATAAAACAATAACACATGTGGACTGACCAATAGTATCGATTTTTTTTTTAAACAAACACACACAAACAACAACAACAACAACAACAATTTCCCAAATTGTAACCTAAGAGTTTTAGGCACGACGCCAGATATATATAAAAGTGCTTATTCTACTAATTATTTTACTGTCCACAATTTCATAAAATATATTTTGAATATATTAAAGGAATATTTATTTAATGAGATAAATGAGCTGAAACATTTTAATTAACCATGGGAAAAAAAGAGAAATGCTCATAAATGTCAACATAAGTGTAGACCCCTCCAATAATTATCAATGTTTGGTAATTTGTGGAGGGCCTAATTTATACACTAAATAAAATGCTAATGAGAATCGCAAGTTTGACATCAGTACACTTTCACTTCAAAGTGTACAGTATCCAGTTTACACTGAACAATAAGCTACCCCCCACCCCCCACACACACTGCTGTGTCGTGTGGGCCATATAAAACACCACACTCACCGATTTCAAATGAAGGATTCAGTATCATGATTATTTTCCCAATCGGTTCCGTCCAAATAAAAGTATATATTGTGTCAAATCATATGAGTAGGAGTCCTGTAAGGAAGCGCTCAGGGTAAAATTGAAAATGGTTTTGATCACGTGGTCCTTTACTGCTCACGTGAGGTTTCGTTTGAGCTGATCATGTGACTGTGAATCCACTTTCAGATGACTGAAGAACTGGTTTGTTGAAAATCATGAACATCATGAGGTGAGTTTGAACAAATAATTAAATAATATATATATATATATATTAAAATCAGTTAACAACATACGTGTTGAAATGTGAGCGCGTCTAACGTTTGTGCCGACTTGTAAACAATTGCAGAGCGTGGATGGAAACAGTGGGTTTCCTGTTACTACTGTGGGCAGCTCTGGTTCCAGTCCAAGCACGCAGATGCTCGTTCTTTTTCTGCCGAAAGTCACTTAATGTCAGCAGCCTCAACGGCGTGGACCCCGGATCTCCTCTTTTTCTCACTCCTTACCTGGAGAAGGGAGCCATTGACGAAGGTAGATGTGCAGCGGTCGTTACTCAACTCGACAATGTAAAATGTTGGGGGATCAATTGAATTCTTGAAGTGTGGAAAGTGAAACTTGGAAGGAAGTAAATGCAGTCCCCTCCAAAATAATTGAAATGGTAAGGTCACTTCAAGGCTCCAAATATATATATAACTTTTTTTAACAGCAGTTTCGTTCATCAATTACCTCGTTTGAGTAGTCAATTTTCAATTTTGAGCATTTTTTTGTGATAAATTAAATTATTTAACAATTAAAAATACTCTACAACAATATAGCGGGACTGTTGAATGTAGAGCTGCCGCTAAGAAATATTTTAATATTTAAGTATCCTATTGAAAATGATGTTGACTAATCAAAGATTTCAATAACGTATATTTTCATATACCTATAAAATGAAAATAAAACCATTGACTAATTGCAAAGCTACCAACCAACAGAAACTCACTTCAAGAACAATTTTCCATAATTTTAAAACTATATTAACATTACCGTGGGGCAGTTATTACAGTGTATTGTGCAATAGGGTAGTAGTATGTAAAACATCTGAATAAAGGTAATGTGAATAATAGTTCCCAAGAGGTCCTAAATAAGATTAATGTTTTGAAGTTGGAAAGGTTTGAATCAGTCAACAAATGTGGAAGGAGTTATGTATGTAGTAGTGTGTGTGTGTGTGTGTGTGTGTGTGTGTGTGTGTGTGTAAAATATTTGTACAATTTGAAAATGTTCTTGTAAAAACTGTGGAATTTTGGGGGAATTACTGAAATGTGTTAAACAGTTCTTGAGATTTGCTGACTGATCTTAAATAATCTTCATGTTGTTGTTTGTTTGTTTGTTTGTTCCAGCCAGGAAATTGAGTGTCGTTGGCGAGCTGCCTGGCAAAAACGTGAAGAGTTATGCCGGCTACCTCACTGTCAACAAGGAATATAACAGTAACCTCTTCTTCTGGTTCTTCCCCGCACTCATGGTAAAGTCAAACCACTACAAACTTACATTTACATATTTTAAAAGCAACACAAGGTGCTTCACACACACAAAAAAAAAGAAAGAGAACAAGCACAATGAAAATCAAAAAACAACAATCGATTCCCTTCCATCCCCTGAAGAAAAAACAACAGGCAAGGCACAGAGCGAATTGAAGAAACGCCATCTAGTGAGGAAACACTGAAGTATATATATAAAAAAAATAGAATAAAAGCATATACTAAAAAGTGTATCTAAGTAAATAAATAAAAACTAAGAGTACTAAAAAAATCTAAGATAGAGAAACACTATAGTAAATAAATGTAACAAATACCAGATAAAAAAAAGTATGCATGGCTAAAAATAAGATGTTAAATGACAATATAATAATTTTAGGGCGTGAATTCCTGCTATACAGCAACCACAAGATGGTGCTGAAATCCTACGACATTATTTTTGCGTGTCTCTTCCAGCCATCCCGTAACGAAAATGCCCCCGTCCTGCTGTGGCTGCAAGGGGGCCCTGGAGGGACCTCCATGTTCGGCCTCTTCGTGGAACACGGACCTTATGTGGTTTACAAGAACATGACGGGTAAGCAAAAGACTACCGTCTTTGCTTGATTTAAAAAAAAAGAAATCCAATACAAATATATATTTTCAAATACTAGAAGAGGACAGTGAACAAACTTCATGTCATGAATGTTATATTCCGGTGTCCGCAAGCAGCATGTGATTTTTATCATCAGGATTATAGTACGTGTGTTGCCTGAGTTATAACTTTTACTGGTATGTGCTGTAAATGAACAACTAGATAAGACGTCAATTTTAGAATATTTTTCCAATGGATGTTCAATCGATTTGATTTGAATTAAGAAAATCGATTTGACTAAAGTCTGATTGAAAATGATAAAAAAAAAAGGCTATTGTTTATTTGTAATTCATAACTTTTGTGTCATTGCAGTGAACCTGCGGGATTATGCCTGGACCTTGAAATATTCCGTGTTATACATTGACAATCCAGTAAGTATTGTGTTTCGACGCGTACACTTTATTGAACATTTAAAATAGCCTTTGGTTTGTTTTTCTGTTCCAGGTGGGAACAGGCTTCAGCTTCACCGACGACGACCGGGGTTATGCTCAGAATCAGGATGACGTTGGCAGAGATCTGTACAGGTGCAACTCTTGCTTCCATTTATTACATCACTTGAATTTGCTTGGACTTCATTTTGGGGATTCTCTTGCTTTCCAAGTGCTTTGATACAGTTTTTCCAGCTCTTTCCCGAGTACCAGTCCAATGCCTTCTATGCGACTGGAGAGGCAAGTCTTTGGAATTTCTTTAGTAAAAAAAATAATAAAAAATTGCTGGCAGTAATTGACAGTTTATGAGAATACATGCTGTTGTTTAAGCTTTAAAACATGTATAGTATAGTTATGACCTATTTTAACTCCAGTTTTAGTTGACGTTATGTCAAACTCCTAGAGCAGGCATTTGCGCAAAACAGGGAAAGTCTCTCTGGAGGGCTGCGCAGGTACTCGGCATCAACAAAAGCTTAATTCAGCGGATTCTTCTGAGCGGGATAAAGCTTTCAGGTTGATTAGTTCCAGTGCAGCCTGGCTTTGCGCAAATGCCTGCTCTAGGAGTATGTTGTTTTCATCAGTGGCTGGAATATTTAAAAAAATACATGATCATATTTTAAAATTGTTGTCTCTGCAGTCGTATGCAGGCAAGTACGTTCCTGCCATCTCTTATTACATCCATAAAAACAACCCCACCGCCAAGGTCAAAATCAACTTCAAGGGCATGGCCATCGGCGACGGCCTGTGCGACCCCGAAATGGTGCGTATCCGTCGACGCGAGTGTCGCACGTCGTCCGCGGGAATGTAACGTTGTCACGTCGCTCAGATGCTGGGCGGCTACGGGGAGTTTCTATACCAAACGGGCATGATCGATGAAGGCCAGAAACAGTACGTCAACAAGCAGACCGACTTGGGGGTGGCGCTCATCCAGCAGAAGAAGTGGGTGGAGGCTTTTGAGGTACGCGACCATGTCATTTGGAACCTGCACATGAAGTCGATGCATTTTTAACATCATCCCTCTGTCCTGTCTCATGTCAGGTTTTCGACAGCTTGCTGAATGGCGATCTGACGTCGTACCCTTCCTTCTTCCAGAACGCAACGGGCTGCACAAATTACTTCAACTACATGTTATGTCGGGTACAAAGAAAATGACCCATCATCAAAACAGTAGTTTTGTTTATATATACATCATTTTTAGATACAGTTGTATGTTTTACGTCAGGAACCCGAAGACCAGGAGTACTTTTCCACGTTCGTCACGCTCCCCGAGGTGCGGCGCGCCATCCACGTGGGCAACCTGGAATTCCATGACGGCTCGCAGGTGGAGAAGCACCTGAAGCAGGACGTGATGAAGAGCATCAAACCCTGGCTGGGTGTGCTCATGGACAACTACAAGGTGAGGACTCCAACATAATAAACATAAATAATGATAATAATAATAATAAAGGCCTAAATTTAAATAGTCTTTCTCATATTTTCTCTTTGTGGCACTCGTAGTAGATAACGTGACAATAACTACTGTGAGCTATCACAAGTTGTTAGAGATGCTATGTTCAAGAGGCCCAATGCTGCCATCTGCTGGCCATAATTCATGTTTGTTAGTTGTTTTTTTTTTGTTAAAAGGGAAGTCAACCTCCTCAAAATTTCTAGACAATAACAATAATATGTTCTATGAAGCCCCACTAGTCTAAATACGGTAATTCTGGGTAATATTGCGTTAGTGGAAAATGAGATAAACAGCAAAATCCAGCAGTTTTCATCTATATCAGAAGGCGGCCATTTTGCTACTTGCTGTCGAGTGAAAATGACATCACCGTTGCTCAGGTCTCACGTAACAACCAATCACATCTCAGCTTCAGGAAACAGGTGAGCTGTGATTGGTCATTGCCTGAGCAGCTGGGATGCCATCGTCAGTCAAGAGGAAGTGGCAAAATGGCCGCCCCCTGAGATGGAGAAAAATGGCTTTTTGTGTGTATGTGTGTGTGTGTGTGTAAAGCACTTTGAGTTGTTTCTTTACATGATAAGGTGCTATATAAATGAACTTGACTTGACTCCCCTTTAACTCATTCACTGCCATTGACGGCTATAGACGTTAAAAATTCATTTGAACTATTTCTATTAGTTTAACATTTGTTCCCACTTTTGTTAACAAGAGTATGAAAACCTAGAAAAAATGTATTGTACATTTAGAACAGATAGAACATTTTTCATTAACCGTGAGTTAACTATTGAAGTCATGCAATTAATTACAATAAAAAAATTTTTTTTATCGCCTGATGCCCCTAATTTTTAATAATCTTTTCTTTTTTTTCAACAACAAAAAAAGATTATTAAAAAATGTCTCTTGTTAACAAAAGTGGGGAAAATGTTAAACTAATAGAAATAGTTCAAATTTTTTTTTTTACGTTTATAGACGTCAATGGCAGTGAATGATTAATGCTCAAACCAGAGCTGGACAAGACTTTACTATTTCCATTTTTTTAATAAAATGTAATTTACGTCGATTTCCGTCTCTGGCGCTCATCGTTAGGATTCCCGTTGGCAACATTTATTTGCCCCCCCCCCTCCTGACTTCCCTGTCATCCTCAGGTGTTGATCTACAGCGGGCAGCTGGACGTGATCGTGGCGGCTCCTTTGACCGAGCGGTTCCTGCCCACCGTCAACTGGACCGGAGTGGACGACTACAGGACGGCCCCGCGCTTTCCTTGGAAACTGCAGCCCGAGGACACGGAGGTGGCCGGTTATGTCAGACAAGTGGGAGAGTTCTACCAGGTGGGCTCATGACCTACTCCTACTAAAAACGACTCCATAAACAGATGGATTTAAATTGTGTTTTTTGATCACGCAGGTCATCATCAGAGGAGGCGGACATATTTTGCCTTACGACCAGCCGGCGAGGTCTTTTGACATGATTGACAGGTTTTTGTCAACACGGGGCTGGATATGAAGAGCACAGATGATCAACCACTTTGATGAGTGTATGCAAATCAGGTTCTTGTTTTTATTATTGCTGCTAATCATAACATTGCATTTAAACATGGCGTTTTTTTTTTTAGGTTCTCATTTCCAATCACTTCATCTTAAAAAAGGAATTTTACACAATGCCTTTTAATATGTATTGCTAATAACATGTTTTTGGCAGTGTTTTTTTTAAACATCACTCTTACTGATCATTTTAAATAGAATTGTTTGAAATTCTTTTTGACTGTGGCTAATATTTTTTTAAACTCAAGACAGCATGACAGTATTGAATTGATTTTTTTTTTTATTTCCCTCCAAACACAAAATGTAAAGAATCTGTTTTCAACTTGGATTGCCATAAAATAAAAGTCACTTAAAAAAACCAGCTGTGTATGTAATATCTGGGCATGGTTTTGTGTATAATCAAACAGTCTGTTAAAAGCATTGTCTTGAGATATGCCAAGTGTAGTAACCATAATAACCAAGAGGGGGCAGTGTGCGCTTTTATTTTTTTCAACAATTCACCTAGACGACCATCCAGTCGGCTTTTGGAATCAGCATCTGATTAAATTTCACAATCCACATGTCAGAAAACATACAAGAAAAGTAATAAAATAAGTACAAACATTATTATGCCCATTACTTGTGTTTCATTTTTACACAATTACTGTTACGTCTGAAAGTTAAATAGAGGTTTAATGTATTAGAGCATACAATTTAAAAAAATATTAAATTTTTTTAGACTCTATTGATGAGCAGTTATGTCACAAAGACCAACTGGAATGATTTTGTTTTGCACTTTTCCACTTACCCAGTTATGAAATCAACTCAAGCAAGTCTCTTAGCTGCAAGTTGCAGAGCAAGTGCTTTATTTTCTGAATGTAACTGCAGCGATAATGTTGAACATCTGTACAAAACAAGCCGACATGAGGACACAGAAAATGTACAAAGTTATGCAGGCAAGGGTTCAGGGTCAGTTCATGACATATAAACAACGTTTTTAAGCGCTGAAATGAGCCTCGACGTATGACAAAAGGCAACAAGTGCTGTATGCAAACATTATTTACACACATGTGCCACACATGTATTCCCTTCAAAAAGAAAGGTAGTTGCATTACATGTACATGATTATAGAAATTCATGGTCTTATGTACAATATTTATAGTTTTACACTTAAAATTAGACAAGTTTTAACGCATAAGAATTATTCTTTACACAAACAGTCACACTGAAGTAATTTTTTTCCTTTGCATATAAAGCACAGATAGCTTTTTTTTTTCTTCTTCCTGAACGTTATTTGAGTGCAGGGGTGGAGGAACCAACATCCAGAGAGCATTTGATACAACCTGCCACGGAATTTCAAATAAACACAACTTTTTAATTAATTTTTTTAAAAGGCCCACAAATGCTCATAATCTATAAAAATGAACACTTTTTTTTAGTACTGCATTGCCCTGACGACTAAAACTAGAAAGGTTCCCCACCCATAGTGACATCTTCCGAATGATTCCAGTTGAGTTATCGCAAACGGGCTTGATTTGGAACGCTCTAATCCAGGGATTCTCAAACCTTGTGGGTCCAGGGAAACTTTCATATGAATTTGACAGTATTTTATTATATTTTTTAAAATCATAATACTATGAGAAAAAAATGAGTAGTTTCACAGAAAAAAGTTGTAATGTCATAACCTTTTTTTTTTTTTTGTAAAAATGGCGGCCATTTTGCCCATTTGCTGTTGACTGAAAATGACATCACAGTTGCTCAGGTAACAACCAATTATGGCTCACCTGTTTTCTGAGTTTGGTTACGTGAATTTTGCAGCTGAGCCCTGATTGTTCGTTACCCAAACCCTGAGTAATTTTCAGTCAACAGTGAGTGGCAAAATGGTGATGCATAAAAATGGTTGGACTTGGCTGCTTAATTCATATTCCACCAAATGCAATATTAATCCAAATACTGTGTTTAGACTAGTGGGGCTCCAGAAAACATGTTATGGTAAAAAAAAAAAAAAAATTTGAGTTGACTTTTGCTTTTATTATTATTATTTTTTATTACAAGAACAAAGATGTATTTTGGGGATAAAATATTTGCAATCTTACAACAATTAAGTTATTCTTACTACATTACAATCATTGTAATTTTGCTTAAACTGTGGATAAAAAATTTTTTTTAATACTAAAAAAACACACACACACAAAAACAATTCAAATTGTTCCCCAGTGTAATTGGCCCTAAGATAAGCTAGTCACGAGTAATTGCTTTATTATATTTATTTTATTGGCGTGCCGTCCTCCATCTTTATTGAATTACTGTATATAATTTATTGCAAATTATTTTGCGAACCCCCAAGCTAGAACTCCCGGACCGCAGCTCAGTTTGAGAACCGCTGGTGTAATCATCAAGAAGTGAGACTTGAAAGGAGAAACAAAGCCCTTTTCTCAGGAGAAACTTCTCTCCTGCACTCACTACTGCAAAAAAGTTAAGACGTGAGGCAAGATAGTTAACGGAAGAATTTTGCTTCACAAGTCAACTTCCTTCAACTGAGACCCAATAGCTGAAGCTAAATAAGTTTTTCGCTGGTGTATTAAAAAAAAAAAAAAGAGGGGGGGGAGTTTTTATTTTATTTTATTTTATTTTTTCAAATATGGCTATTCGACCCTCTGGCACTGCAGAGGACAAAGTGCATAGACAGCTCTGCCTGACCGTACTGTACAACACAGTGCTTTAGGGTGCTCACGTTGACATTCCTAGTCACAAAATGGAAGAAAAGTTCCTGTTTCCTCTGAAGGGAGAGCATACAGTATGTCGCCATTGAGTACAAAACAGAAAGAAAAAAAAAGGCCTGAGAAAGATTAATGAAGATAATAAAAAAGAAAAACACAGACAAAAGCCAATAAGAGGCCAAACTATCAATAGCATAATGAGGTTGAAATAGATAGAAGTCAAAAAGATTGCCAGAACAAAATAACCGAGGCACATTGTGACATTTGGGAAATCACTGGCATAAATTGCTCTTCTTTTAGAAATATAAAATCATAGCAGTTATGGATTACAGAGATGTCTTCTTGCGTGGGCATGCCCTTTTATTATCCATACGCGGATTCGATCCGACCTTCCATGCAAGTCTAAAAATGAATAAAACCCTCAGAGGAGTTGTTATAAAAATAAAAAAAGTGCTCATAATATGTAATAATACACATTTGCTTGATCGTTGCATCATATTTTGTCATAAATGTATCACGGCCCTCGGAGGACTTTGTAAAAACTGATAGGAAAAGGGTTCCCCGCCCTTGAGTTAAAGCTTGGGGTGGTCCTGGAGGAGATTGTTGGGACTCTTAAGCTGCCTTGCCGCTTATTATCACAGTGTTCACATATTTGGCGGACATATTTGATCATGACCCACACTGCGCTGTATTGCTCGTCCCTTGAGCACTAGATGCTATTACCATCGTGATGAAGTTCATACGATTTCTTCTTAAGACTGGCAGCAATGATGTTAACAGTCTGATAGGGAAGGAAAGGATGATCCGCTATAACCCATAGTGGGGATTTATTTCCATTGCACCATGCAGATTTACATTCAGGTCCAAAAGTACAATTAAACAATGACAGAGTAATGTTGATTGTTTTGCTTTTTTATACACCAATGGAATGGGAACAAGAGATTTCATAAAAATATGGCATTAGCTATTTTATGTAGCGTCCTGCTATCTGAACTTTTGTCTTCATAACGGCCAAGACTTACAATTTGTAATGCGTGGAAATGCCATTAATCGGCTCACACACCCTTGGCCACCAGGGGGCGGTATAATACTGACAGACATAAACAAAGAAGATCGTGATTGCATCGTGGGTTCGCATTAAGCTAGCAGACGAGGCTAAAGTTATATGGTTGGTTACAAAAAAAAACAACAACTTTGTTTTAGATTTTAGATTTTCAGATTGATAATAAACTGCAACTGGGAGTGACAATAACCATCTTGAAGCCTCTTTTTTTTTTTGTTAAATAGTTCAATATATTAACACTAATTGCTCATCAATTTTTCTCCTATCTGGGAAAACAGAAGGCGCGACAGCGGCGTCACTAATAAGTCAAGGCACCAATGTACCATATTTTTGTGAAAATAATCAATTCAAGTCTACAATTCAATCACTTATTGATTGTTTTAATATCCACTGTAATAGTGTCTATAGACAAATCAAAAGAATGTCATTGCCGAAATACTTCTGGACCTAAATGTACTTGATGCAGTGTCCAAACGTGTTCTCACGAGAATTTAGTAGTTTTTGTTGTACAAAGATGTGACAGTCTGACTCTCAATTTTGAACATGGAATTTTGTATCCAATCCAACAAAACTGGGAGGTCACTAACTGCTCTGGAATGAATTGCATCATATGGTAATGGGTCCACTAGTTTTCTACTAAATAGTTGTGAGAACATGTTAGGTGCCCACATAGGAAAACGTCCATGGGTCAAATAGAGAAAGTTTAAGAGATGAAAGCCTCCAGTCTCTTCCCTCGTGTTACATGAACGCTTTTGTCCATTTTGTACCGCTACACCGGGAAAAAAAATAATAAAAAATCGATAGCAACGCTGCCTCACAAAAGCAAATGTAAAAAAAAAATAATAATAAAAGGCAACAAACCGTCAAACTTGTACACATTATAGGAAGGAAGGAATAAGATCTATAAAAATACATACCATGGCTACTGTAAAAAGAACAGCCTTGGAGGCCTTTGAGGTTTTTCTTGATAGGAGGGGGTTAGGAAGGTGGTGGTGGGCGATGTGTGCACCCGCAGAGCCTCAGAAAGCTGAGGTGTGTTGGGGTGAAGGGAGGTGTTGAGGGGCGGCCACCAGGGCTGTCCAGTCTATCTGCTGCCCTAGTGGATGGGGTTAATGTCTGTTCGGCTGTTGGCTTGTCCGTGCACACTGCTGCCCCCTATGGTGGTGGTGGAGGTGGTGATGGTGTTGTGCTGAATGACCTGCTGCTGCGTACAAGCTGGAGATGGACTTCCCGCTGGGCTGCTCTCTGGACCTACGGACACATGACTGGGGATGGTAAATCAGCTTCTGGTTAGGGCCCGACCGATTCATCATCTGGCCGATTACATATTACACACATTTGGTGTCGGACGTTTCAACGGTTTTCGGGTATTTTGAGTGAGTCTGAAAATGCCATTTTTCCCCCCAAAATTGAGATGCCTAAAATTATCGCTTATAAAAAGTGCTAATCAGACTTAAGTTTATAACATTGATTTCCTCTTTATGCTACAAATTTTATGAGGCGTGAAACACGGCAATCATTATCACAGAAATTCAGAAAATTAGGCAAAATGAGTTGTAAACGCAAAAACAGGAAATGTCAAAGTCCAATAACTACTTTTAGTAACCATCCAAAATACATTTAATAAACTGTCAAAGTACTTTAATTATCAATCAATTAATTGTCAAAAATCAGAAATATTGATATCTTTAAAAAATAAAGACAATTCAAAGAAACTGATGTCATTTTTGGACTGAGCTACAAATTATGCAGAAATCCTTAAAATATATTTTTTCATACTAGCTATTTTAAAATAAGCAAAAATCTGCCGTTTTTGGCGATTGTATTATTATTATTATTATTATTATCATCATCATCATCATCATCATCATCATCATCATCATCATCATCATCATCATCATCATCATCATCATCATCATCATCATCATAATCTTTTAACACATTGACACATTACAACTAGGCATGACCGGTTTGACGGTTTACCGTGGTTAAGGTTTCTCCCTTAAAAATATATATAATAACTGTGCCAGCAGGTACTATTTAGCCCCAAGGACAACATGAGTAGCCCACGGTTCTGCTTTAAAAATAGTTCACTTAGTAATTAGGACAATGCGACTTACTAAGAATAATTAAATAATAACAAGAACGGATTCTTCTGGGCCAAATATTCAATATTTCATTTAAAAATAAAACGTGTTCAATTTTAATACCACAATATAATTGCTCACCATTATCATACCATCAGAAATTACAACTAATTACAAAGTAAGACAAAGACATTCAAATATCCCTCCCTCCAAAATGGCCATTTTTTGCTGATATGTATGATTTTATTCAAATGCAATTATTAGCATTCAATGAATTACAAACGCTCTCGTTATCTTATTTTATTTTTTCACTAGAAATCCACTCTGAAGAAATGCTTATTTGCTATTAAAATGGCATTGCAGACTGGACCAAATGCTCTCGTGGACAAATTGTACATATTGCAGGTTGCACATATCTTCTTTAGATAGATTTCAAACAATATATAATCACCCCAAATGACTCCCATGAACAGATAAGACAAAAATGGAAAATAGAATCACTCGTCTCTGTACACACACCGGCTGACTTATGCTCACATTTAAGTGGACATGTGCGCACAACTTAAGAATCGTTGATGAACGTCTCGCCCAGTCTGGGAGGAGGCTCTCTCCTTTACAAAAGAAACATTCAGTCAGGACGGATATGAGCCTGATTTTCCTCACTGGAAGCACACAGGGGAGGCTCGCTATCCTAATTATGTCTCGTATCCATATCAAAGGGCGGGGCTTTGATGTCACGCTGGGAGAGAAAATGCAGCTCATGACGTATTTGTCACGTCGGCTTTCAGATGTGGGATTTCTTCTTTTGTTTCTGACTAAATAAAGCATCTCCACAGCAGTGCCATCAACAATGAAGTGTGTTTGTGTGTGTGTGTGCGTAAGAGTGACTCACTGAGGTAACCTTGGGACTCTTTTTGCATAGTGGTGATGGGACAGTCTTTGTGTGTGAGGAGGAGCTGCTTAAGCTGGGTCACCTCGCTCTTGAGCATCGTCACTTCATTCTGTAATAAAAACAAAAGGAATGATCATTTAAGCTGCAGAAAAGCCAGCTGACAGACTGTGTTTAATGAGTATATTTAAGGGTTGCAATATAGGTTGGTTTGTTTATTTGTGAGAGTAAAACATTAGGCTGTTGACAGTTTTAACACCTTAAAGAAAAATAAAAAATAAACCAAGCTGCTTGCTTGGTTGGTGTTTTGTTTTGTTATAAAATAGACATTTGCCCTTTCTGGAGAAGTTGTGTATGGAGGCTGAAAGCCTGAAGGAAAAAAAATGGAAGCATGTGGAATGATGAAGAATGATTTTGAATGGCATACAACGACCGGAAATGAGCGGAATATGTTGAATGTGGAATGGTTTGAATCAGTCGTTATATGTAGAAACTGGAGGTGAATATGTAAATATTTGAATTTTGGGGCTTTCAAAATGAATGTTGTGAATGGGAATAATAATTGAGATGGCTTGAATGATCTGAACATGGTGGAGTTTTTTAATTGTTTAAATCGGTCAAGTAATGTTGAGGAAGGAGTGAATAATATAGAATATGTTCTCATATGAGAATTTTTAGGGGGTGAAAAATTGGGGATTTTTCATATATGCAAAATTGTTCACAAGGTGAATTGAATGAATTTCAAATTCGAACAACGTAGACGTGTAATATTAAATGTGACTTTATGGCTGTAAACAACCTTTGGGGAAAATTGGGCCTCATTGGAATGAAGTGAAAAATGTTGAATTTCAGAAAAACGATGAATATTTGTAACGTGAAAAATACTAGCCCTCATGGCGTGAATTTTTGGAATATGTTGAAATTAGAATGATGGGAATCAGATGAATCGTGTGTAAGTAGATGCATGTCAAAAAAAAACTCAGCCGGCATCCTACATTCTTAGTAAAATTACAAAAATGAGTTTGAAAGTAAAATAACACATTTTGCTATTGTTTGATGTTGATACCTGAAGCTGCATGTTGGTCTGCGTGAGTTCTTCCGCTTTCTTCTCTAACGACATCACCCACACTTTCCTCTTTTGTCTGCATCGCGTCGCCGCCGCTCGATTCCGTTCCAGAAACTTCCGCCGACGTTCGTCCGGATCTTCGTCCACTACTCGCCTGCGCCGGCCGCCGCTTGGGGGCGGGGAATGAAGCGTCTGCGTCGGCTGCATGTGCTGGGTGGCAGGAGACATCTGAAACATGAAGTGGGGTGGAGGTGAGGGTGTGGGTGGGTTGGGGGTATTAATCATAACCCGGCTCTCTAATGAGACAGTTTACGTCTGCCAACTTGCAACCACAGACGCAATCTTTGTGACACAGCTGGAAAACATCCAGACACCTGACTGCAGCAGCCACCCCGCTGCTCTCCAAACACAAACAAGCGTCCATACATTTCCCCTCAAAGCTATTTTAAGTGTGCCAACTGGCCTCAAAACAACATCTGCTTCAATGAGTGAGTGACTGGGCTGATTCACCAAGCTGCTTTCCTAGTTAAAGAGGTGTCAGCCACTTTTCCACCACCCACTTCCACTCAGACTAACAGCAGCAGACAACAAGTGTACGTGGACGGGCAGATCTTGACATATACTTGGCAAGGTCAACTGTTTGCAGTTTGGACCGTTACCACTTTTATGAGAAGTATGGAAAACGCAAGCCGCTTTAATGCAGGCCAAGCATACATCAAAAGTGTTATTTTAATACATTAATGGCGCATTTGCAGCGCACAGTGGCTGGTATCAACCGATGCAGTGACGATACGTTATCCAAATATAGCAAAGGGCATCAGACAATGCAAGGACAAAGCGACTTCAATCAAGTTATTATTAATGTGGTGAGACATTTTTTTGCATACTACAAGCAAATATATGTGCAGGAAGGCGTCAGCCATGGTTCCGTCCTTGCAACGGTTGTGGAGCAAAGTTTCCATAAAACAAACCTACAAGCATTCAAATTCATTTCATGAACTAACAATAAGACAAGAAGCTCCCTGACAGTAGAGAGATGATATCAATTACATATTTAAAAAGGCCAGATTGTAAACAAAAGTGAAAAGTAATTTGGTTGTATAAGCGGAGTAATGTATGCAATACACAGAAGAGTGAAAACATAATGTGCCTTGAGGGATAGAAATAGCTTTCACATGTGAATGCACAGTATTAATTGCAGGCTTATTCTATTTTAGTAAAATAAAAGAAAAATATTTTTCTATGAGATAAAACGTTATACGAATAGAAGCAAAAATAAAAGCTTTGACACAATGCACGACTGTCCTTATTGTAAGACTGTTCCCATATTTATGCTTGTAATATTACTTTTTAATAATATTTGAATATTACTATACACCAGGGCAGGGATGGGCAACTTCGACATGCAAGTAAGAAACATTTCACATAAAAAATGTCAACAACCCCAAAAATTATATATATTAAAATAGATATACCTATATATATATATATATATATTAAAAAAAATCAAAAATATATATAAAATATATAAAAATATTTTTTATTTACAATTTAAAAGCTTTCTAGAACTTTTAGATTTTTATTGCATTTGACTAAATTTCATTGTATTTTATTTTATGTAGTTTATTTATTTTTTGCCTTAATTGCTCTTATATTTATGCTGTATATACAAATATTTTATACGTTTGTCTATATATACAGTATAAATGTTTTTTTGTTTTATGGCATTGTATTTTATGTTGCTTTGTACGAGGCTGTCCTCTTTTTGTGAAGTGTTTTGTGACCTCTGTCTGTGAAAAGCGCTATAGAATTAAAGCTTATACTATATATTGAAAAAAGAAAAAAAATGCGCATATATGCGATTTCCCGGGTCCTGAACTGCAAATATGCAGGGGTTGGATGTAATTTTAAGCTGTAATATCACCAATCACCACTAGATGGCGGACATGTTTTATTTGCACTTACACTGGGAAGTGTGTGGCCTTATGTGGCCCCCCACGAGCAGTGTTGAAAAATTGTGCCCCCGTCCTGCATTGAAGTTACCCTAAAATCCTTGCTATATACTATACTTTGTTGTTAGAATACCATTTTTCTTAACCTCAAATTTCCACTTAAAAACAACTCAGTAGATGAGGTTTTTGCTCTCTATGTTCATTAACGATATGTGAATCAATATTGAAATCAATACTTCCAAAATCAGATGTTAATGCTGTAAAATTGATCGTAAAATCAAAAAGTCAATGCTTTTGATACTTTTTTATTTTATTAACAGTAACACAACTGAAAGGAACTAAACTATTATGATCTTGTCTAAACTGCAAAACTGTAATACTCCAAAGCAGTAGGTGGCAGTGTACTACAAATGGCTGGCAAGTACCAAAGTGAAATCTTACCTGTGAAGCGGAGTGCATCTGCGGGTGCGGCGATGTCTGGTGTGGGTGCCCGGGGTGGAGGTGGGCATTGTGGGAGTTGTGATGGGGGTTGTGTCCCTGCGGGTGATGGTGGCCGCCCTGGCCGTGGCCTTGGTTGTGGTGGTGGTGACCGTGGTGCTGGTACGCGTGGGGAGGTGCTTGGAGGTGCTGGTGCTGGTGCGGGTGCGGGTGCGAGTGCGAGTGCGAGTGCGAGTGCGAGTGCGAGTGCATGTGATGGTGGTTGGCTTGCTCCTGCCGCGACGACATCATCTCCATCATGTGGCCCATGGAGTTCATGTTGCCGTTGGCGATGGTGCCAGGGTGGTGCGAAAGTGCAGCCTTCAGTCTCTGAGTGCAAAGAAGGAGGTTTATGTCATATATTTGGAGTAGGGATCAACAGAATGAGTGATTAGTCTATAAATTGGTCATTGTGGAATTGTCTGTAAATTAAAAGCCATTGAAGCAAAATGGAACGTAGTACTTGACTGAAACCAAAGGGGGCACTGTTTAGTCAATCTATACAATTTTATGGCCAGAAGAAGACATCCCAACTTATTTAGTAAAAAGTAGAACTTGGCAAAAAATACATAAATGTAGTATTTACCTATCATCGCTGAGTGAATTTAAGAGAATTGCCCTATTTCTTGAGCTAAAGTCATTCAAATCCTTCTTAAAGATTTTTCATTAGCTAACAAGTAAATCACTTCAGTGCTTTTACTGTCATTGAGAAAAACATGAATCAACATTTAATATTGTTTACCATTTTTGACTGCTTTAATCTGTCTTGGTGGTGAAAAGCGTTACGCAAGTTTGTTTTGCTACACTCTTCCTGAACCAAATCTGCAATTGCATAGTAAGAACATGGACTAACCCACGTGAGAAAGTATGGGGGAGCATTCGAAACTGTCTTGATAGATTGATGTTCGATACCACTACCAATACTTAATTGTCAACTCTTAAGTAGTCACCGATACCAATGTCAAGTTACTTTTGATACATAAAACATTCACCCCCACCCTCACCCCACCCAAAAAAATGTATTTAAATTTTAAGGAGATACCTATATATCCCAATATATTTTTATCAAATTGCATGAAATGGATGCAATATTCTATTCTTCTCATTTGTAATGACTAGTTCCTGATCAATAAACGGCCACAAGATGGCAGTTGATACCTTGAAATAAGGCCAGATATCAGCCCGGTAGGCATGTAACAATATCCAAATGTCACAATACAATCTTATCTCGATATGAACCTCACGATATGATATTGCGGGGAGGTTGGCAATACCCTCTCGACCTCCTGCCTGTCACATCTGCATCATTTCACCAACGTCCAAACAAAAGTTCTCTTTCTCCTCCAGCTCGCACCCTTCCTGTGGCGCATACCCACTAACAACATTGACCATCACACCTTCCGTTCCTAGCTTGAGGCTCATCACTTTATCTGACACTCTTTTTACCTCCAGGACGTTCGAGAGCGTGTTATTAATATGCTTACTTTTTGTTTCTAAACATGAGCTAGCACATTTATTCACTCCCAGCCATTTTCACTGAAGCAACCCCCTGTTTTACTGAATTTTGACTGATTTTGCAAGGCCCACAGAATATTGTGTTCTATTGCTATAAAAAAAACATGGAACCTACTAGAAGAAAGATTAGAGTCTATTCTTTCATCAGGAAAAAAAATATTTCTATCTTTTTCCATTTTACAGCAATTAGCATTATAATATAGCTAAGTTTAATCATTATTCACAAATCTGTGAATATCCAGAAGGGGAAAACACTTTTTGCAACATGGCCCTGGTTGATCTCTTATACTCTGCTGCCACCTGCCAACCATTTTCTTCAGTTCAGAGGCTGCATCAAAGACTTCTGTATGCTCTAGCATTAAAAAAACAAAACAAAAAAATATATAAATACGTCTTTGGGAGCATACCAATATTTAAAATAGAACGTATTTATGAATTTTTGGGAGCAAATGAGTTAAGCTACTTTTGTGTTTTAGTTTGATATCATGCTTAATGTGAAGTTAGTCGGACCTTGACTCAACATTAAAACAATAATTTCCATTCCATACCTGACAACTAGTTCCACCTTCAAAATAACTATATATTCAGATGATTTAATGCTCAATTAACCCATTGTCATCAAGGATTTAGTCAAATGCCAAACCTACCGTTCTCCATAAGCCAATCATTAAAGGCTTATAGGAACTGATATGTTTTATCAGGCTGATTTCTAACAGTTACGATGGCTCCATGCGCCGACGAGATAAGATGATGAATAGCTCCATAAATCCATACGTGCGGGGAACAAATCAAAGCACTTAGTCTGTCCTCTGTCTCCCCTTCAGTCCTGTCATTCTCCCGCTTTACATTCCCTGATTGCCCATTCCACATCTTGCCTCTTCATATTGCTAATAACCTCCCTCTTTGTGTGTGCGTGTGTGCGTGTGTGAGAGAGAGAGAGAGAGAGAGAGAGAGAGAGAGAGAGAGAGAGAGAGAGAGAGAGAGAGAGAGAGAGAGAGAGAGAGAGAGAGACCGCTTTTGAGATGAGCTCTCTGGCAAGGTGCGAGTCTCAGACTGTTGACCCAGCAGGAGGTTTGTTGCCTTAAGCGTGTGGTCTACTTAGCTGTGACTGAGGCGGTGGTTCGACGCTCTTCACTCTTGTGTTGTTTGTGTTTACCCGCTTGACTTCTCCTCAAGAGGTTTGTTTTTCTAGGCTTGGCATGAAGACAAGATAGTACACAAACATATACAAGTGGCCGGAATAGCCAAGAAGGTTTTCAGCGATTGCGCATAGGAAACTACTCTAATGCGATGCATAAATAAATGCATTTGGATTTTGCTTGATTTATGATTTTTGAAATGAAAGTAAGCAAGTGAAAGACTTGAACGCTACTGCCATGAATCCCACACTTTTCATCTGTGAACTCCCCTCCCCCTTCCTCCCAGCTGCTGTCAGTAAGTCCACGGAGCATCCAGGGCTCCATATCTTTTAACAACCTCTACATTCATGATTCCCACAGGGAACGTCATCCAGCTGGTCCGGATCACAATACTTAGACGCGACCGGAGCTCACCATCAGCTCGCCCTCTCCTCTCTCACACCATCCACGGCTGGAAAGCTTTTTACCAGAAGTCCACTACTGCATTCTTTTCTGACTTTGATTTAGAACTTTTCTCACAATCCCCAAATCCTGTATTCGAGAGAAACCAGGATTGTGAAACGATGACCTCGTCAAGCCTGTTTCGACTGAGTATAGTTTCAGTTTGTCACATGAGAGATGCCTGACATACTCACACAGAACTCATGTTGTTTTTCCTTCGCTATTCCAATTTCATCCTAAAATTCAGCCTCTGGTAGCCGTTTTGACCGCAGCCGCAACAGGTCAACTCTCAGAGGGGGGAACAGCTCCTCGGTGTTGTGACCACCGGGGTTAAAATACCACAAAGGCCACGCTAACACACAGCGTGCAGCCTCAGGCCTGCAGCTGTCCACAGTTTGTAACACATGGAAAGGAATAGTGTGAAGAAGAATCACAAACAACGACAAAATTGATCATGCAGCTAAAACACAAAACCATATCAAGCTTACAGACATCCATCATGTTGAGCTGGTTCGACGGGGACATCGTCCGCCTATCACGGGATGAATTCTGAGGATGACAGCCCTTACAAAACACGTTCCCTCAACCTTCAACTTGTCACTTAGCACCAGGGAGGTGAGCCCCGCCCCCTGTAAGAGGAAACCAATCAGACACAAGCGCAAGTCTCAGAGTCAAGTCAGGTTATCGCAAGAAATAACCTAAAATGCCAATCATGCGCATCTGGGGGATGCTTGCCAATGGACGCCATGATAGCAGGACGTAGAGAAGGTGAACGCAGGTGGTGAGAGAGTGAAAGGGAGATCAGATGCCTCCTCCTAACACGCCATCAGCCCACAACTGCGGCAGCTCTTTTTTATCGGTGTGTTTGATAGAAGTCCAGCTGGCGGTGTGGTGCAGTCGGTTCAGTAATTCAATTAGCAAGCCACCAAAATCCAGATGCCGGTCAAACTTAGTTGCACGGACGCCGAGTGGTGATGGTGACAAACTGAATGGTAACTACGATTAAAAGAACTGTGCATTATTTTCGATTTTAAAACGGCCAATCAACAACAAGGTGATGGGCAGGGTAACAGGCTGCTGCACCTATAATAATAATAATGATAATAATAATAATAATAATAATAATAATAATAATAATAATAATAATAATAATAATAATAATAATAATAATAATAATAATAATAATAAAATATAAAAAATAAAAATAAAAATAAAAATAAAAATAAAAATAAAAATAAAAATAAAAATAAAAATAAAAATAAAAATAAAAATAAAAATAAAAATAAAAATAAAAATAAAATATAAAAATAAACATAACAAATAAAAATAAACATAACAAATAACAAATAACAAATAACAAATAACAAATAAAATAAAAATTTGAAAATTTAAAAAAATACAAATAAAAAAATAATAATAATAGATTTTATTTACAAAACACTTTGCATTAATAAAATAAATCCAAAGTGCACAGTACAGGCAACGATAAATGGTACTTCATTGGTACAGCACTTTTCCACCTCACAAGGCGCTCAAAGCGCTTTACATTCGACTACTCGCTCCCCTACTGATGATGCAGCATTAGGCGGAACTGGGGGAGGGGGGGGGTCAGTATCTTGCTCAAGGATACTCCGACGTGGTCACAATGGCATGGGTTTAAACTCACAACTTCTGAGTTGGGAAACGGCCACTCTACCACTAAGCCACAATGGAAGCACACAATAGAAGAAAAAAAAAAGCCCCCAAAAAATAAAAAAAGTAACAAAATCAACAAGGAAAAGATTCTTAAAAAAACAAAACAACTTTTACCATCTGTGTGTCAGTATGTGACCAGTTGTGGCAAGTGAAGATGCAGAACTATTATTATTATTATTTAAAATTTTTTTTTTTTTTTACATGTACTTAGGTTGATTTTCCCCCCTGGTATTTCTGTGTTACTTATGTTATTTATTTAGTTTGACAGCTTTTAATTTTACTCGCTGCATTTAAAATCAGAGCATTAAATGGAGGCAGCAAACTTGTCAACATGCAACAGAACAACAATGAACAACAATTCTTTATCATTACTATTCCCAAATGAAGTCTAAACCTGAAACAACTCGACTCATCTCCCCTTTATTTAAGAGAATTACACGTTCAGTATTTTACCAAAAACATCTCAAATTACACATGCTTAATGCTAACACAACTAGCATCAATGTTAGCTATAATAGCTAGGGCACGACCAATAAGGATCTTTTTTAGGCCAATATTGATTCCGAACCAATTAATCAGCCAATTCATTAATGAATAATGAATAAAACAACATTTACAACAAAGATTACAGGCAGAACATTTGACCATTTTACAAAGCTTTTGTTTAACTTACAACAAAATACTTTTATTTAGAATTGGTACTTTTATTTGAGTACAAAGCTTGAGCACTTTTGCAATTTCTGTGTGTGACTAGAATTACATGCAAATTCCAATTTTCGAAAAAGAGTTTCAATAAGAAAGCCCTTACCGTGATATTACAGGTGCAGTTATCTCACAAATGACTACAGCTCAGCCAAAAGTGGAAACAAACAGAAAGTGACTTCAATATTTGCATCCACAACCACAGTAGCGCAACGACAGGACGCAAGCAAAGTGATGATAAGCATTCTAAAACACCTTCATCAGCTTTCTTGATGCCTACTAACACACATGGTTGCATTTTGCCAGACTGTTCTCAGTGCCACAACTGAGCCGCCACATGCATTTGACTCTAATAACACACACAGTACTGTCCATTTCTACATGGCAGCCACAGAAAACAGTCATTAAATAAGCACAGGTGTGAGCCTGTAGGCTTCAGTGTGCAGAATGTATTCAGGTTCTTTTGGGGGTAGGGAGATGGGGGGGGGGGGGGGGGGCGGTGAGGAAAACACAACAAACTGAACAACATTATTATTATTTTTTTACTAATATTACTGAAGCTTACAGATTAATTTAATTCATTGCACTTGGGAAAGATGATTTGAGCAAGGATTGTTAGTTATGAGCATTGAATTACACTCTTATCTCAAAGCACAACTGTACGGTACATCAAAATTCAACAGGGTGCTACAAATTTTCCCATAACAAGTTGAACTGGAGCACTTAACTCATTTGCTCCCAAAAACGTATAAATATGTTCTATTTTAAATACCACCATGCTCCCAAAGACGTATTTATACGCTTTTTGTTAATTTTTATTTTTTTATGCTAGAGGATACAGAATGCTTTGATGCAGCCTCTGAACTGAATAGAATGCTTGAAGCAATGGTAGTTAATAAAATAAAATAAATGGCCAGCAGGTGGTAGCAGAGTATAAGAGATGCACCAGGGCCATGTTGCAAAAAGCTCTTTCCCCCACTGTTTTAAACAGATCGTTGATATAATGATGAAACGTAGATATATTATAATGCTAATTGCTGCAAAACGGAAACAGATAGAAATATACTTTTTTTTTCTGATGAAAGAAGAGACTTTAATCTTTCTTTTGGTAGGTTCCATGTTTTTAAAGCAATAGAAGACAACATTCTGTGGGCCTTGCAAAATCAGTCAAAATCCAGTAAACCAGTCGGGAGCAAAGGGGGTGGCTTCAGTGAAAATGGCTGGGAGTGAATGAGTTTAAAACAAGGAAAGAAATGAAAGTGAAGCAGAAGGCCACAAAATGCACATTAATGACATTCATGCCAAATGATCAGTTTGCTAAAAGGTTGTTTTATTATAATTGGCCAATAAAGGTGATTTTGAATGGGAATATATGAACCCAAAAAATTAAGCATAATCTAATTTTGCTTTTCTTTAATTTATCCCAAAAGGTAAATTTTTGGATAATGACAAAATCTCTATTGAACTAGATTAAACTAACACTACGCGTGAACATTCAGCCATCTTTTGTCCACGGAGTAAGTCTACTCTCAGGCCTTTGCCCCCTGATCTCTCTAATTTCTCTTTTTTAGACCTTTCTCTTTCATGTGGTTTCAGGGAGAGCAGGTGATAGGCCATTAATGCTATTTATTAATGGCCACTTCCTCTTTGACACAGGGGTGCTTTGAGTGATGTCTTGTGAGTGCTCTGGGCGCCTTCGAAGAACACGCCGGGGCTTCCACTCGACAAATGACTTCATATCTATTAACCCGAGATGGAGGAAGTGCAGAACTGGTACTGAGGCCGGGAGGGCTAAATCAAGCCCAGTGAGGTCAAGGTGAGCAATTTTATACGCCTTAAAAGTAGAAGTGGGTATTATTTGGCTACAAGTGGCCCTCTGGCGCCACACAACAGCTCCCAGAGATTTAGCCAGGGATCACATCACTGCATCATTAGGAGGTAGCTAGTCACAAAAACACAGCGGAACCTTCAGCGTGAAATGTCCAAAAAAAAGTCAATTTCAAAGTTCAAACTATTTTTTCCAGAAAAACATGCCACAAAGGTCAAACAAATCATCAGACCATGTGAGACTTTAGTACATGAGCATCTAAATAATTTTTTTTCTTGTGATTTTTTTTCTCAATACCACCTGAGATACTACCATTTAGGGGTCATAACTTCAACTGTTGTTCGCAAGTCAAGACAAAATAAATAAGATAGGCAATGGTTCGTATCTCGAAGAACAAGTCGGGTCACTCATAAACAGGGTTATAATGGTTTTAAATTATACATTATAGTGAGTTTTTATTTTGATTAGTGTGTTTTTTAAAATTCAGTTAGTTACATTAGTTTTTTTTTTATATATATTTTTTGCTTTTTTTAAATGTATTAATTTGTATTTTTGCATGCTTTGTTTTAGTTTATTTAAAAAAAAATTGTTTTAGTATTAGTTTTAGTTTTGCCATATACTATATTTGGAGTGGTTGTCTAGTGCAAGATAAAAAAAAAATAGAGAAAGCTGTAATTTCCAAACAACTGTTCAACCTTCTTTTCTTCTTGCCGGCTGTACAGTAATACCAAAATAAAAGAAATTTAAAATAAACCCCAAAAGCTCACGTAATAAATTCACTGACAATGACGAAAGTTAAAGACATTTTCACAAAAATGAAAGTTAGTTTTAATTCATTTTATGAGTGTAAAATATAGTTTCAGTTAGTTATAGTTTTGGAGTTTTATTAACGTAAAACGGAGTTAGTTTTCGTAAAAAAAAAAAAAAGAAAGAAAATAATTCTCGTTTTTATTCAATTTCGTTAACGGAAAAGTTAAACATTGCCTATACGTCTAATAAGGATTACTCATGGCAACAGTTTGAACTTGGAATTACTGTATTCAATTTCCCTATGGGAACAATTGTTCTGGAATTCAAACAACTCGGAAGTCAACCACAGAACAGACGCAGATCCATTCAGCCAGCACAACTTCCAGCGGTCACATTTGATGTGAAGAGCATCATTTGTTGCATCATCCTTCATTGTCATAAATTCTCTGACAATATTTTGTGTGGGATTTCTTCCCCGAACTTCCAACCAAACATGGTTGAACATCTGCAATTTAAAAGCAGCGGTCTGTGTCTGTGTAGTTTTTGCCAAGCGCTAAGAGGATGTAAATCCACTCACTACCCGCTACGTGCCTGCCTGCAGAACCCACTCTCTGTCCCCTTCAACTCCACACCCCCCATTAGTTCACTTTTATTAGATTTCCCTGTCGCCCAGAGAGGCACTAACCCTCCAACCCCCTCTCTCTCATACACCCCCCACCCCCTTTTTTTTTTTCTCCCCGTGCTTGCCAAGAGCTGGGGACTGTTAAACTGATTTCCTCAGGGAACAGCGAGGCAGACAGTCTGATGGGAGAGCTCGCCCCCTCTCTCGGGGTCCCGGGCCAAGTGCATAAGAGCCGGGTCGGACTGAACCCACCTCTGGCGGCGGATTGGACACAAACTGGCTGTCTTGCCAAGGCCAGCCGCTCGGACGAACGGGGGACGGCGAGACGCACACCCAACCGAGGAGTGTGATCCAAAGCATGCGCTCATACTCTTAGCTGCTTCTCCGCCCTGTCAACTTAATGGATGACGTTGTGACTACAGTCTGTTCCCGCTCATGTAAAGCAGAGCTCTCAACAAGCATTTTCGGCTCACCGCTACAACCGCTAAACTCAACAGAAGGCCCAAAAATAAATGTGTCTGACAAAAGTTGAAAACTTTGTTTAAAATTAAAAAAAATAATACACACTAACATATAGAATGTCTTCATGGATCATAAGATTGCTTTCATAGCCAGTTAAAGACCGAGGCAAGCCATTGTCCTTTGAAAGAAAAGGAACACAAAAGGGAGGCTTTTATTAAATTTCATCTCTGTTCTGTGGAGAGAAATTGGAGAAAAGGAAAATAAAGTGGGACCAAATGAGATCTCCTGGTGTCCAAGGAGATCAGATATTGACCAAAGTCGTCAATATTGACTTGAATGTAATCTGAGTGAAATCTCTGACCCAACAGTCTTAATCCAATCACCTCTTTAGTGTGTGAGGTCTTATTGTTCAGTCCAGTGCTGTTGTGTATTGTGCAGTCCAGGGAATAACTCGTTCAACGGTTGGTATCAGGGGTCTTTTGGGTGGGGCTGTGCGTTGGGTTCATTGACAGTGGACCCGTCCATGGGGCGATGGCAGCTGGTTTACCCAGGCGAGCCCGTCCCATTCACAGGCCCTGGACCGTGACCAAATGGCCTTCGCGTCAGCACGGCAAAAACAACATGGAGTCATCCGAAGATGAGCAGATGCAACACAGTCGCTCCCATCCACACATCAACCCCCCCCCCCCCCCCACACACACACACACACACACAAACTGTACAGCTATCAGATCGCATTCCAAGTGCAGCATATTGCACATGTAACCCCAGGGAACTCTTTTTTTTTTTTTTTTGCTCTGCTAGAAAAAAAGTGTAATTGCACATCCATTACAGTAGATGGCAGTGATGCTCTCTTTGTCAGAGAATGTGCAAGTAGTATTAGCTCCTCTGCAGAGGTATCTGCAACAATTTTATAGACAAATGATATATAATTGTATATTGTAGTTAGGGTGGAGAGTTGGAGAGGCGCAAAATATTTTTTTCTTCCTGGGGTGGGGGGGGGGCAACAATAAAATAATGGAGAAGCACTGCGTTACCCAATATAATAATAACCCAAGTCATTTTTAACTTACTGTCACAATATTAACTCATTCACTGCCATTATCGGCTATAAATGTCACTAATTAATTTGAACTATTTCTATTAGTTTAACATCCCCCCCCCACTTTTGTTAACAAGAGTATGAAAACCTAGAATTGTTTTATTGTACATTTAGAACAGATGTAAAATTTGTGATTAATCGTGACTAGTGAAGTCATGCGATTAATTACAATAAAAAAATGTAATCGCCTCTCGCCCCTAATTTTTAATAATCTTTTTTTTATGAATTTATGGCAGTGAATGGGTTAATAAGAAACACCAAAGTGTTTGCTAAAAAGTGTTTTATTCTTTATACCACTGTAAAAATATTTTTGTGGATTTTTAAATATTATATTTATTAAACAATAACAATTGAACAAGGGGCAAGAAGACAGATTTGGCGGGACGGATATCATCGTATTTCATTCAGAAATATAACAACATCGTAGGAATCAATTAATTTAACACATATTTATTAAAAAATCCTTTAATAGTACTCCCCATTATCAAGCACTGTGTGCGCTTTCACAAGTCCGGTTTCTATCCAATTGTTTATAATTGTTTAAAAAAAAATTGCGACTTATTCCCGTTTCCATTTGTTCTTCTTTTGCAAATATTGAGAGGGAGCTCCGCCGCTGTAGGTGGCGATATACACCATAGAGACGTGATCCACCAGTAATTTCAAAGAAGAAGAAAAACAGGAAGTGACTGCCCCGTGCGATGACATCATATGAGTTTGCGTTTTCTTTGCTGTTTTCCATCTAAAATGGCATTTTGTCGTCCCCCCAGACATACTTACTTTATTGTCTGCCATTGCTTTGTAAGTACAAACGTACGTGTGACGTAATATCGACGTGTATCCGGTCTTGCCAGCGGTTATTTGCAAAACCTGTTTTCATAGCCAAAATTCGCATTTTGCTTTTTTCGATACACTTCAAAATCCACCCCCTCCATGCGTAAAAACGTTTTGGGGCCCTTTTTTTGAATCGTTAGCGTTTCCATTCACTTTTATTTGTGCATTTCTTGACAATTCGAATAAAAATGGGTGGATGGAAACCCCACTAAAGCCCTGATTTTAATGGGAATGAGGGGAGCCACTTCGATTGGCCAGGAGTTGGCTATGTTCCATCCCAGAGCGGTGCACTATGGAAACGAAAATAAAAAAATTAAAAAGAAAAAAAAGAAGGATAACTCCACCCATGTGCAGTTAGACTTACATTAGACATGAAAATAGGGGCCTCTGAGTCATCCACATCATTAATTTACAAAGGTTCAATCGAGGCAACTGGACTCTCGTTGAATTTGTCTTTTTTCTTTTCTTCTCAACTAACAATTTTTTTCTGTAATTACCTCATCAAAATGTACTTAGTGAAGTTATGACCCCAATTAAAATGTTAAACTTTTGCCAGTACAGTTTTATGTTATGATGCAAATCTTGGAAAATATTATTTCCATTCTTTTTTTTTTTTTTTTATAAGATTCTTTCCATTCTTTTCTACGGAGAAAATGAATTGTCAATGACTTCAGCGGTTCCCCGATGGCGATTGTGCACATTGCCACCAAGGTCTACTCAACGAGTGTCACGCCATCATAAGAACAACAGTCCAAGAGACAGTATGTCTCTGGGTCAGAAAAAAACAACAACAACACAGTGTGATCAGTGTGAGAAGGGGGCCCCCCCCTACTTGGTCTGCGTCCAACACTGATAAACTCACAGCTCCTCACTCTGACTCCACTCACCTCACTTGTGAAAGAAACAATTGTATATTCATCAACTGTAACATGTTTAATCCACAAATGTGTTTTGACTCCCAAGGACTGCCAAAGCCGGTGGAATGAGTGTGAGTCATTCTTGCGCACGTGGTACACACACACTGACACAAATATATACAGCGCACACGGTTTCACTGCAGCTCTGCTTGCAATTTCAGCTGCGCTCTTCGTTCCCCGTCCCTCTCCGATGACATCACGCCCTGACAATGTTGCCGTTCATACAGATGTTGCTTACAAAACCTGGAGTTCCACTTGTATGGTGTGTGCGCACGCTGTGCCTTGCAACAAGAAGCTTAGCCTGAGGTGCTCCACAACGATGCTAACAAAAGCAAGCATGCGCTATAATTGTTTAAATGAAAGCAAATTATTTCGTCCTAAAACGATTTGAAGTGTGTAAAATGTATTAAGGGTGACGCATAAACACATGCTGTATTTTGCCGCAGAACATTTATGAAATGTCCTCATACTTTACTAGTGTAAAACTCACCTTGATGCCAACACTGCTGTGTAAATGAAATGTAAAAAGCTACTTTAGTCTGGTAGAAACCTTTTTTATTATAGGTCCTCCTGTGTACTATGAAATATCTCTTTAAGAGCACCCCCCCCACCCCTTCCGTGGAGTAAAAAGGAGCACATTTAGAACATGCCAGCAATTATGTCATCTACCCGCCGTGTGCCAGCTCCACAGTCAAGAGCGCTGCAGTGAAGCAACGTATAGTATTGTTTACTTCGTTAAAAGCTCAGCGCCTAGCTTGATGCTTAGTCACACATTTATTGTCCTTAGCAGCAATATCAACAATATTTAATTGGAAGCTAATAAATAACACATTTTTCAAAGAAAACAAAAAAAATTTGGCTGCCTGAAATTGGCAGGAAAGTTGGATGGAGAAATTATTTGAAGGGAACACAAAAAAAAAACAATGTGCGTTTGGAACTGGATGCGCTGACATGAGCTGAGTCATGTCACATTCACGTGGCACTCGCTCATGTTGTTTGGAACTCGTGTTCATTTTGCTAATGAAAACTAAACAAAAATATTTTTTTCAACACACATTTCTCACCGGACGAAAACTAGACGAGACTAGACTAAAACCTTCATTGATAAACAATAAGTGGGACTAAATCAGTATGCATTTTCATCAACTAATGAACACGAGACGAAAATGTACTTCACTTAACAAAAACTGGACTAAAATCTATGGATATTTTAGTTTTGTAAATTCCTGTCTGTTAATCTGTCACGTGACACTGTCATGTGACACACCCACTAATCTGAATATATGACTGGATAGCCCATACACGCCCGTGCAAGCCGTTAAAGTCACAAGGCGGCCATCCTGCTCCTCCCATCTTGCGAGCAGACTTCTGTATAAACTATACGGTATACGTACAGATTAGGCATATACAGCTCGTAGTAAGTTAGTATAGGGCCGGGGGATGGGGTGGTCACTATTTTTAAACAAGTAAAAAATATAAATAACAAGTGGACGGTATGTGCTGCTTTGAAGACCCCCTTTTTCTTTTATCGCTCTGTTCCTTAGACCCCAACATTAGATTTGGCAGAGGAATCTTTTGTTGAATTACAGTTGTAATTCTTCAATAAAAATATACAGGTTTCCTCCTGTAAACATCATTAAGCATATCATTTAAACATGTATTTAAGAAATCCTCTTGTTTATCTTACAAATTTAAAACATCATAAATCATGCTGTTTCTACTAAGTACTGTTTCAAGTGTTCTCCATTTTCGATACTGCGTTTCTTGGGAGGAGCAATATGGCAGCCTCGCGACTTCAAAAGTCTTTGCCTATCAGCTATCCAGTCATATATTCGGATCAGTGGACACCCCCCCTTTCAAATCCGCAGCTCGCGAGTGCAACATGCACAAACACATGGGACAGACAAAAGGTGGATTTATGGTGTAAGGTTAAAACAAAAAAAGATGAATTATAGCTTTAACATTAATCCAATGGCTATAACGTTCCAACAATAATGTTAATCCGACTGCTAACTAATTCTGGCTAATTTACTAGCTCGTAGCATGGAGCCATAGTAGCCACTTGTTGATATACTGTAATTGTGTGCGAAGTTGTTTTTCATCAAAAAGATTGAGAGAAAATCTTATGTGAAATAGTTTTAGATCAGAAATATTCAACATAATCTGCTGACAAAAAAACTAAAACTAAAACTAAATTCAAACGTTCAAACACAATTATGTTTTCCTGGACTAAAATAAAGACTAAAATGCTAGATTTATAGTCGACTAAATAAAAACGCAATGAGCTCGACTAACTATGATAGAAACTAACTAGCGTGATTGAAACTGGACTAAAACAGACACAATTAAAAAATGTCTGAAAAAATTGACACCTATTGGAACAAACACGATAAAGGAATCGGAGCAGAAAAAAAATAGCTCACGAGTGTGTATATAAGCTCAGCGCACATTTACCTGCCTGCCTGTGTGTGCGTGTGTTTGTTATTGTGCGGAGATGATGAAACCGATCTGGACCAGACTGCGTGTGCATGTGTGAGTGAGTGCTCACGAGGCCCTGTGGAGAGCCGGCTCTGAACGCTGATGTAATGCATTGGCCGGCACGCTGTGGAACTTGGCCTCGGCCCGATTTCCTTCACACTATGAAGGTCAGCTATCCCACAACCTCTAGCCCACAACACGCACCGTTCTGTTCCCTAGACCACGGCAGACCAGAACACAACCACACCCGGCACCGCCAGCACCCGGCGCTCCACACAAAAATCACTTGTAGCAAAACGAATAAAAACACTCCAATCTCAGCGAGCACTCCCGGACAACGAATAGCAAAGACGGAAAACATAAAGGTCGGTTATGACATCGTCGGGTTTGGCAGTACCACTTCAAACGGAGGTGTCCACACTACGGCTCGGGGGCCATTTGTGGCCCGCCTTGCATTGTTCATCGGTCCGCGGCATATACTACAGAGCTTTTCTACATATGCAAAATAAATAAATAAAATAAAGTATAAAGTATTTGCGACTAAAATAATAAAACTATTTCTCTTCAAACTGTGATGAAAAAAGATTCCATTTTAAAAGCAAAAACTGTTTCTTCATTTTCTGCTCTGAGTAGGGATTTATTTATTTTAATTTAGTTTGATCAGGTACAGTAAATATGCCAGAATTAGTCAGAAGCCTATTTTTCATCTACAGCCCCGAGTCAGATCATAAGTCGTACCTTAATAAATAAATAAATACATAAATACATAAATAAACCGATACCGCTCTTTGCAGACTGATACTAGTACGATTACTCAACGCAAGTACAGATGACACTAATACTTTTGATACATACCATTTGATACATACAGTTTCCACCCCAAAAAATAATGACAGATCAATTTAAAGAGAGACTTATGTTTCTCAATATAGCTTTTTTTTTTTTTTTAAAGAGACAGTGTGTAGAATTTAGTGCCATGCATTTGGAAGCATGCACACTACAGTGCCCCGGAGAGACCACACTTCGCAAGCCTACCACCAATTACTACGTTCGCTAAGAAAACATGTCAGCCTCCTTTAAGGTGGGGCGTGATCTATGCAATATAATTAGTGATTACTAGACCTATGATTATATATACAAAATGTATGTTGATGTGATAGAACATCTTTTTTTGCTGAAGCATTCCCACATATGTTATTGTGATTTTTATTCTCCACATTTTTTGTCGGGCAACAACTCCCACATAATACTTCCGATTTACACTGTTCAAATTTCAACTTGCGTCAAAAATTCACGCCTCGCGTGGTGTATATATATCGTCTGATTCCACATTACTTACAGTATTCGCACAATTTAATGTTAAATATCAACTTTTCAACATTCATTTTCAATGGGACAGACATTGAACTTTTTCTAAGTATCATTTTCCACGACCATTTCCATACATATAACATATCATTACCAGGTGTCGGACACCGCGCGGTGAAACAGTTGGTGAAGTGCAATGTCCAGTAACCAGGAGGTCATAATTCCATAATTTATCAATTTACTTCATAAGCATTCCATATGCATTAAAATCTTAGCATTCAGCTATTAACATTCAGCTTTCAGCATTCCCATGCAATTTCTCCAAATTGCACTTAGTCTAGTTGAAAAAAAAAAAAATAATACAAATAATCTCCACGCTGTCCCTTTTAAATTGCATGAAAATTTATAAAAATGTTCTATTCTTTTAATTTCTAGTCCCTGATCGCCCACAATATTGGTATCTGTACTCGCCCACCCCGAGCTCTGTGTCAAGGTTCGAACGTTAATGATGCTAAGCAATCTTAGTAAAGTTTACTTTTGTTTTGGTCCTGATCGTGGAGGTGGAATTTGCAGTGCAGTGGTTGATCTAGTCTGGAGGCATAAAGGGCCGAGGTCACCCGAAAATGGTGAAAATCGGATTCAATTTTCCTCATCACTTTAAACAGAAAGCTGTTCTGTAGCAGTTTTTCAAAAATGACTAGGAAATCTAAACGGCATATAATTTGCTTGATTGATTGATTGCAGTGTGCTTAATAGATTAAATTCAAATTTCCCTTGCATCCTTCCATTTTTCTGTACAAAAAGTTGGACACCCCTGACTAAACGTTGGCGACTTAATGGGGGGGAAAAAGGCAGACAGAAGAGAACAAATATGGACACTGATGCAGAGATATCGTCTCTGGCCCGCAGAGCACAAACAGAGAGCTTCGGGCGCGATACGAGTCCCCAAGGGGCCACAGCAGTCCTTTGGCTCATTAACTATTTACACCAGAGACAGGCCTCCCTGCTGCTCTGGCCCACCACAAAATCAATTAGCCTTCATTAGCCCCCCTAGCTCAGTGTGCTTTCTCTGACAGGGGAGGGTTAAATTTGAAACAGGGGCCTCCAGTTACCGCAAAATATCAAACAAGCGCATAAAATGAGTCCTTTCAAGTGGAGAATTATAGCAATTTCCCTGCGTTTGGTTCCTCGCAATATCAATGTCTCTCACTTTTCAACTCCCTGTCTATCTATTTCCCTCATGTCTATCAAAGTCCCACTCAATCCCCTTCCCTGCTCTAATAATGTAAACTTTGGTGGGAGAGAGTGCACCCGGGTCCATGCCTCATGGGTGTGGGATTACAGTGTGGAGATTTCCCATTGGCGGAACGTCAACATGGTCGGGGTAATGCGATTAGAGCCGGATCGAGAACGTCGCAGGGGACACATGGGCCTGATCACGGACCAGTTATCCGATAGCGAAGCCGTATTTATCGACCTGGCCCGGGTGCGGATATTATGGAATTTTAACTCCTTCTTTCCTTATGAAAAGCATACTAAAGATTGCGTCCTCGATAACACAATTGGCACCCAATTCTTCCGTCGTGTAATCACGACATCGGGGAAGAGAATCTGGAGTGATCCGGTTTTTTAAAGTTTTTTTTTTTTTTAGGGTGCCTTGCGTCTGGATGGCAGACTAAAGCGGTGGCCTGTAGCCACTTAGTGACTGCATATGTTTATGGAAGGCCCAATGGAGCATTTACAATTCAATTACAAAGATAGGAGGAGTACAAAAACGAGTAAGATGTGTCTGGATGACAGCCAGAGGAGAGATAAGCCTAATACACCAATATTGTGTTACCCCGCTATGTTGCCATAGGAACCGTTGAGGAGATTCAAAAGACCACAAAGACGATCAATCTTGAAAGAGCAGGAGGAAGAGGGAGAATTAAATGCCCTGGGAATGCTCCTGCGCTCCTCTACCAGAGCAATAACTCTTCTAATGACCTCTGCTACTCCTCTCTCTCGCTCATTCGCTCGCTCCGTCCACTCCATCTCTTCCATCAAAGTCAGGCGTCAGCGGCCATTTCCAAGCACGCTTTCCATTACTCATATTTCCAAATTGGGACATTTTGCCGTTTTTGTGGACAAGTTCCCATTTTCATTGTCACTTCAGAACAAAATGTTGGCTGACCATCACGGTAGAGCAAAATTAGCACAGTCATTACATAGTGGCCGGGGGAGATTATTTACTAAACTAGAGATTTGGGAGGCACCAATTGAGAATAATAATACTCCACCGGGGCTAAATTCCAGAACCACATGCAATATGTGAAAAGCTGCAATATAGAAAGGCCATAAACACACACTTGTACTCCTCCCATATTTAAAATGCTATAATATATAATGATAATTCTAATGCTATCCTACATATAGATAGAAAGTACTCTATTTATTAGAATGCATGTGTGTAGACATGTAGTTTTAAGAGGCGGGGCCTGGTGGGGTTGTGATATCAGTAATAAACAATTGCAACATAAACACGGGCGCACACATACTAATTAATCACCGGAAAAGATGCACTTCCACATAATATAAGATCATCTTTAATACTACACAGAGTTGGTGCTGCTGTTTTGGTGTTCAAATGGCCTCTGCAATAAATTATTTTATTACCTTGCTAAAATAATGGCTTATGTATTTTTTAATAATACTACTACTACTACTACTACTACTACTACTAATAATAATAATAATAATTATTATTATTAATCATTATTATTATTATTATTTATTAATGAATAATGTATCGTCAGAATTTGTTTTGTGTTTTCTGGAGAGAGAAAAAATGACAAACTGACTCAAGCCATTATTTTACAAATGTGATGATTTAACGTCTGTTCATGAACAATAGCGTCTATAAACTACACTTACAACACATTTTTTTCCTGACACCAAATTTCAGATGTCCATTGGCGGGATGTCTCTCGACTCGGTCTCACTTCTAACGGCTCCCTTTGCGAAACATGACATCATGTGAATTTGTGAAACTAGTGCTAACAAGTTGCAGGAGCTACACAACATGTTCTGTACATCAAGATATACATCAGGCATCCAATGGGCAGCTGTGCCACAACTGCATAAAGAGCCCTTTATTCCACTCCCGAGCGCTTTGCTGGCAGGTTGAGACGCAGCTTTGATTACACACCAAATGATGAAATCCACACAGGCCTAAGCGAACGAACGGGGCCGTGCTTGGCAGAGCCCAGTGGAAAAGAAAGCTGCCACGCTTTTAAGCGTATGCGCTCATAAATGTGTATGTACGCGTATACAGTACTCACCAGTTTGGCCTCTGAGTGCATGGAGGGAATGTGCGCGGAGGAACAGGGGCTGCTGTGGGCGGGACCTTGCATAGCCATCATGTTGGCGCCCATCGACATTTGTCTCTCCATCTGACAACACAACGGCAACAGTGAGTCAATAGATCCCAAATATTTCGCCAAAACGTGTGAGGCAAGAAGGCTGAGATGAGAGACAACGAGAGGGTGATTTCACATGACAGGGCAGCCCTCCGCTTTGTGTGATGATAACAGGAGCTTGACCCAAAACAGGAAGCCGGTATGGAGAGACTTAACACAGGAAGCTGGTAAAACAGGGGTGTGTGTGTGTGTGTGTGTATGTATGTATGTGTGTGCTGATACACAGTCAATTCTGTAGAGTAAATTTGACTCTATTTAGAGTGGGACCAAATAGACTCCGTTTTAGAGTAATATTTAAATAAATAATTGAAAAATAATAAAATAATAAAAGTCAACGATGTTTTCACTCTCCTTTTGGGTATAAGCAAACAGTAAAAGGGGCATAGCTCAGGTGATAATGTGGCAGCCTCCCAAGCTGAAGGTCGTGAGTTCGTTCCTCAATCCTTGAGTGACTTTTTTTTCTTCAATTCTTTATTTTACTCTCTTCTAAGCGTAAATATTACTCTAAAACTGAGTATATTTGGTCCCACACTATATACACTGTAAAAAAAAAAGGGGGAGTTGCTTGGAAAAAACCTTGTTAAGTTTTTTCATTCAATAATTCGAAGTTTTACAAGGAGAGCATTGAGTACATTTTACCAGTTTATTAAAAAAAAAAGTTACTCTTATTGAAGAACAAACTCATGACCTTCAGCTTGGGAGAAAGGCACGCTACCGCCTGTGCTATGCCACTCTTGTTTGCCATTATACACTCTAAAAACAGTTCGGTCAAAAATAACCCACCCAACTATGGGTCAAAATGGATCGGTCCTCTACTTGGGTCAATTTCACCCAACTTTGAGTCAAGAAATTGGTCTTTTATTGTAAAACAACTCCTAACAAATCCTTTACTTGGGTCAAAAAATTGGGTCATTTTGTATAAAACAACCCAGCAAGTTGGGTCAAATTGACCCATAAAGTAGATCGGTCCATTTTTGATGCATAATTGGGTTACTTTTGACCCAACTGTTTTTAGAGTGTACTGCATTGCTGCTGTGTCCAAAATGAGATCAAAATGCTCTTGGAGGTACGAGGATTCCACACGCAGCAGGAGCGACATGGCTCAAGTGGTAGAGTGGCTGTCCCCTAACGTGAATGTTGTGGGTATGTTCCTCAACCCTTGAGTAGCCCTGTCTTTTTAAATAAACTGGTAAAATGCACTCAAAACTCTCCTTGTAAAATGTAAAACTTTACTAGTTTTTTTCAAGTCTTTTTTTTATAGGGTAGAGTTAAATTTACTGTGTAGTTGTGTGGAGAGAATTAACTTCGGGCCCCTCTAGTTGAGAAATTGTATTGATGTGAGTTTGCTGTAATTATAATGCCAATGCTGGTCTGCCTGGTCGTGTGTGGAAATCAGCTGAGCGAGTAACGAGCGTACAGGAAAGAAGGCGCCTTTGTGTGAGTGCGTGCATGCATAAACGCGCATCAGCGAGCTGCTGCAACTTCACAGCTGCTAACTCTGGGTGGTGGTGTTAGTGGTGGGGTGGCCTCCGAGGGGAAAAGCCCCCCCCTCGTACACTTCAGTCACAGAGAATGGCGGACTAGAACCTGACACACAGCCTTAATTGCACTAAGTGTGTTTTGTGTAAAAATATCACCCGAACCTGCACCCCTTTCCTGAACCGTCAATCTTCCCCAAAATGGCTTAACTCTTAATTTAATAAACATGGGAGCTTTTTTTCTTCTTCTCGTACCATAAACATGGGCTGTCTTGTGTTACAATGTGAACATGAAATAAATGGACAAAAGTATTGAGACACCTGGTCATGCGGGAAGTGACAACGAAAGAAAATATGGAGTCGGTCTACCTTTTACAGCTATAACAACTTCCACTCTTTTGACAAGATGTTGGAGTTTGGGGGGAATGGAGGGGGGGGGGGGATTCTTGGCTTGCTCGGAACTCAAACTCAGTTCTTATCTATTCCAATGTGTTATAAGATATTCTTCCACATCAAATTCATGTACTGTAACTGCCTAAGAAAGGAGCAATTTATAGGCATTGGCGCAGCGAGATAACTTGTTGGCTAAGTCGTCATTGTTGATCAGACAACCCACAGTCAAGTTTTCCTGAAATTAAATGCACACATCCAGTCCTGCTCACTGTTATTGGCACCCCTTCATTTTTGTTGCATGATCTCTGCAATATATTCGGAAATAAATGGAAATTTATATCATCGGGACCTTTTAACTGGATGTCCAATTCCAAAAAATTAATCGAAAACACAGCATGTGTAGTAATAATGGCACCCCTCTTTGATATTTGGGTGCACACCTTTTAGCAGTGACGACAGCTTCCGAACGTTTCTTCTTATAGCCAGACCATTTAGAACAGGGAATTCTCATTTGTGATTTACCAAAGGTGAGTCGCAATGTGTTTCCATGCTGATTTACAGGAAAGGGTGCCAATACCAGTGACACAGGACGTTTTAAGTTTTCTATTTTTTACGCCCATTGTTTATTGTTTTAAATTGTTTTTTAATCATCAATCAAAACACAAGTCCTCCATCAAAAAATAAATGTAATTTTTTTCAGAAGATATTCCACATTATGTACTTTACCTTCATGGGTGCCAATAATGGTGAGCAGGACTGTATGCAACATTTAGCTGATCTTAATTGACAAGATAATGCCTTTTCTTTACTATTTATTGGCATTTGTCACTTTCATCGCATGTACTGATTCACTAGCTAACGGCCAATCATTCAACAGGAATCAATTGTCACTGACGGCCGACATAATTTCACATACACTCAATGCACCATCAACATTTTTTTTTCAAGTTTTTCACACTTTTTTTTTTTTAACATAAAGGTGGATAAATACGGTTACCTGTTTGTATCTTTCAGTTCATTGATTCAGTAATTTTAGAGTAAACATTGAGTCATAGATTTGTTTTGAGGTTATTTTCTGCCACAAGATGGTATTAGTGTTGGACGTAGGAGACAGGTACAGGACATATTTTTTTCAAATTCAGAGCAATTGCATTGTATAAATTTTAATGCCTCTGGGCATTGTATTTAAAGCTTTTTAATGTCATTTAAAGGGGAAGTCAACCCAAAACATTTATTTGGACAACAATATGTTCTATCCAGTAGTTTAAATACGGTATTCTGGTTAATATTGCGTTAGTGGAATATGAGTTAAGCAGCAAAATCCAGCCTCAGATTCAGATCTCAGGTATTAACCAATCACAGCTCAGCTTCACTAGACTTCCCGAGTTAACTCAAGATTAATCACAAATTTTATATCTGTTCTAAATGTACAATAAAAAAAATCTAGGTTTTCATACTCTTGTTAACAAAAGTGGAAAAAAATGTGAAACTAATAGTTCAAATTAATTTTTGACATCTATAGCCGTCAATGGCAGTAAATGAGTTAATATTTCGTAAGTGGAATATGAGTTCAGCAGCAAAATCCAGTAGTTTTTATTTATATCATAAGGCGGCCATTTTGCCACTTACTGTTGAGTGAAAATGATAACCAATCACAGCTCACCTGTTTTCTGAAGCTGAGCTGTGATTGGTCGTTGCCTGAGCACTGAGCAACTGTGATGTCATCTTCAGTTGACAGCAAGTGGCAAAATGGCCGCCCCCCTTAAATGGATACAAACGGCTGGATTTTGCTGCCTAACTCATATTCCACAAATGTAATATTAATCAGACAGAATGTCATGTTTTAGACTAGTGAGGTTCCATATAACATATTATTGTCAACAAATGTTTAAGGCCTTAATTTTAGCAAACCCCTTTAATGACTTGTAATGCTTTTTAACGACCCATGTTGGAGGTTCCACTTTAATTGAGGAGCCTTCTCGCGCTTTTCTCATTCCCTCCTTCTTTACTCTCTCTTTGGCATCATTTCAATAAAATCGATATCCCGCACTCAGATATAGATTTCCTCAGTTCCACAGGAAGCGCCTTTCACGATAACCCGTGCTTAGTCAATGTAATGGTGACAGAGCGCATACATAGCAATGAGTGTGTAAACCTACCATATGTGAGTGAAACGCTGCAGCGCATATGTGTGTGTGTCCATGATTGATTGAGTGTGTGCTCTGTGCTCTATTGTGTACTCACGGGCATCAACACAGCAGAGGAGCCGGGCATGGTGGGGTCTGGCAGCGTTCCAGGCATGGAGGCTGGCAGAGGCTGTCTCTGTCTGTTCCGTAGGTGCAACAGCGAAGACAGAGAGCCAGGGACAGGCCTGAGAGGACACACAAAGTACTGTAATTGTCAAGGGAGTAAATGAAAACCAGGTCAGATCAATAAATCAAACATTCAAAGTGAAAATGTAATATGTGATCGGCTAAGAAGTGTAATTATTACTGGAAAACATACTTTAAAAGGACTACTTCTTTGTTAATGAATGTTATGAAAAAAATATGCCCTAACCCGCTAACCACGTTTTTATGATTTCATGGCAATCTGTTTCGTTTTCCACAGAGTGAACTGCAGCGAGGTTGGCCATTTTTTTGGGGGGGGGGGGAGTGCTGAGAGGTTTTGGGCATGTGCATGAGGCTAACACAGCACAGTGATGCGTTAATAGAAAAAACTTGTAACTTTTTGGACACGTTCCAAATCAATTCTCACAAGAAGACTGAGTAAATCTACAGAAGCGTGGAACTGCCAATGTGGAGTAAACATTTTGAACTGGCGAGTACATTCGAACATAGTTGAATACATTCAAACATTCTCGCAAAAACAAAATACGTTCGAACGTACTTGTAGGCTAAATGCTACAAACATAGCATATTTTCCCATAATGACACAGGAGGGGGTATTATTTGTGCATGCGCAGGTGGATACCCCATTGCATTATGGGAAGAATGCCGAACCTAAATCATGCACTGCAGACAATAATAAAAAATAAAAAAAAGTTGTATTTAATTTTCAAAGTTATTCGTATAATGTGGGCCAAAATCTTAAAAAAGTGTTGCTTTTCACTTGCACAAGTACCCTCCTTATGGAAAATATTCCGTTTGTAGCATTTCGCCTACAAGCATGTTCGAACGTACTTATTTACGAGTACACTACGTTCGAACATATTTAAATACATTTGAACTAGAGCTATCAAACGATCATCATTTTTTAAAATCAGATTAATCACATCTTAGATTTTGATTAATCACGCTTAATCACGTTGTTAAAAAATCTTTTTATCTACGTTCTTTAACTGCCAAATTTGAAGAGCACCTGTTATGTGTTAATTCTTTCGACATTTAATTTTATGAGGACGTCTTCAACGTCTCATCCTACTCTTTTTCTTTTAAGTTAATTACGTGCATAATTTAAAATGGAAAAAAAAAAGACCCCAATAGTTTGACATGAGCAAATATTCAGAATGTCATGCAAACATTTATTAAATGCTTTACTTTAAAGCGTGTAGTTATGTTTATTGCTCAAACACAACCTGTGCTACCTTTAACGGAACCATACGCTGTCAAGCTCAAGGACCATCTGCGGTCAAAATTAATAGTGTGATTAATCTGCGTTAAGACGTAATTAATGCGATATTTTATTTTATTTTTTATTTTATTTTTTTCTTTCTTTCTTTTTTTTTTAAAGAGCTCAGTATTGTTCATTCGGTAATGTCATCATCATTGCTCTTTATTTTTTATTTTTTTATTTTTTATTATTATTATTTTTTTGCGATATTTTTTTTTTTGCGATATTTTTTTTAACACTAACTTTGACAGCACTAGTTGGAATGTACTCGTAAATACGCTTGAACGTACTCGCCAGTCAAAAACGTTTATTCCACATTGCTTCCGTATAAATCAACATACAGTGGAGGCTAGAAATCTTTTGATGAATTATTTTTCAGGAGAATATACTGTATAACGATAACCATGATGAAGAGTAGTTTCAAAGTGAAATAAACGACTATGACAGTTTAAGATTAAATGCCCGGGATGTGGGCTAATCATTTTACTTAAAGTGCTTGATAGCTTTGTGACCTTTTTAACTACTGCATGCTCCAAAGTGCGGCTGCCAAAGAGCTATTGATTGTCACATTCCTCAAGAAAAAAGGGTCGATGCAGGCTGCTCGCTTTAAAAAGTGGTGATGATCGCACTATGGACAAATGTCTTTTTCAAAACTTAAAGACAGCACACGAGCTCACTTCATACCACGCCGTTCAAAACCCAGAAAGAAGAAATTATTTATAACCCGGAGCAGAAGAATTATCCAAAACATTTGTCACATTATCGTGGAACGCTTCTGAAACCTCTGCATAAAGCTGTTAAAAAAGTGCGGTTATAACCCACAGAGTCTCATACTTCCCTCTATGAGTAATTGCTCTTATATTAATCATTTTCAAAGCACGCTTTATTCCAGCGAGTCTCTGTTTAAGACGTGATATGTCAGGATAGGAAAGTCAGGCCGCAAAAGTTGAGGTATCAGGGGATGGATTATGGATGTGCTTAAAACATCCACACTTCATGTTCAGTGACAGATGATAAAGTCACAGCGTTTATCATAGCGAGCACCAGAGATTACGTTTATGCGATTCTCAGTCACAAACAGGAAGGCTTGTAAGAAAATTCTTAGCCACATCACATGAATACAGGAGCTCTCTGGCTATGGACTGAACAATGGACAAGGTTCCTGTAACAGTAACGGGAATGTGAGAGCAGCCTAAAAAGCACCATTTCATGACATAATCCTCAAATTGCGGCGGAGTTCTGTTCCGACGCTGGCGATGTAACCCGAATTTCGACATAAGTTGGATTTCCCCGTTAATGTCGATATTCACATCAAAATACTTTGTACAGGACGGTAATAAAAAAACAAACAACATATTTGCGCGATCTGGAGGAGCCGGAACCAAATTTTCGTGTTTCCGCACGGACATTAGTTTCTGACGGACCGCAGCACAAATATGACGCGCCGGATGGCGAGCTGACCTGCTGATGGACGTCCGTTGCCGGAGGTAACAACAACACAACTTTAAATAACTTTAAAATGGCGTGATTACTGTGGGATATTAACGAAAAAGGAGGGGCTACGCACGAGGCGCGGGCGCCATAAAGTCGAAACGACGTAACTCGAGGACTCCAACTCACTCATCATTTAAGGTTAACTGGCTTCAGCATGTTCATGTAATTAATTGACCGCATCATAGCCAGGCCCGGGATTATTCTATTGGCAAGGTCGCGTGCAAGAGTGATGGTCACGTATTGGGGGCGCAGCAGCGACGCAAATGATCCCCACACCTGAATAAATACCTGTATTTTTCCAAACCTAAATATGTGCATTTATCCTCCAGACATGTTGGATTGCTCCGTACACACAGCACTATTACCATCCCGACTGGGTGTCATTTCGCTCTAACATAACAATTTATCACAATCACACTCATTTAACAGCGCATATGACACCTGAGCAGCGCCGCGTATCCAAACATTTCCACATGGGAAAAGTCATGAAAATACAATGAGGTATGTAGTGTGGCTGCGCACTGCTCGGACACAGTTTCCCTCCGCCAGCTGTCAAGAGCGTGGAATAACAAGGCCAAGGCAGAAATAAACTGTTGATTTTGCAATTGTTTGTTGGACTTTTAACCATTTCAAACCAGTTCTTGTCATGTACACCACTAAAATAACAACAACATTGCAAGTAAATACGTGAAGTATTAAAGGGAAATGGATGTTTATTTATGTGAAGGAAAGTTTTTTTTTCGTTTTATTGAGTAACGCTTCAATTCAATTCAGATATGAAAATAAAAGGAATAATACTGTACACTTGCACTATAATGTATATAAATACATCAGTTTGACTATTTTCCATTATGCTGCCATAGATAGGCCTTAAGTGTTTGTTGTGCTTGATTTTGAAACTAAACTCAATACAACTGAGTTAAATGAAATGTCTAAATAAAAAACAAAAAGTATAAGTAGTAGCTCACTCTTTTTTAATACTGTCCGTACATTGGACCTTCTAAAAAAGAAAAAATCTCTTCCTAGACATTGGTTGCTTTAAAATCAGTTTATGAATTTTTTTCAAGCGGAAGTCAACCTTAAAAATTTCTTGACAATAATATGTTACTAGTCTAAACAAGAAGTTCTGATTAATATTACATTTGTGTAATATGAGTTATGCAGCAAAAAATCCAGCCGTTTTTATCCATCTCGGTGGGGGGCCATTTTGCCGCATTCTGTCGACTGAAAATGACATCACAGTTGCTCAGGGCTCAGGCAACGACCAATCACAGCTCACCTCTTTTCTGAAGCTGAGCTGTGATTGGTTGTTACCTGAGACCTGAGCAATTGCAATGTCATTTTCACTCGACAGCAAGTGGCATAATAGCCGACTTAGATACTGATAAAATTGACTTGATACAGATAAAAACGGCTGGATTTTGCTGCTTAACTCATATTCCACTAATGCAATATTAACCAAAATACCATATTTAGACTAGTGGGCGTGCATAGAACATATTATTGTCAAGAAATTTTGGGGGGGTTGACTGCAATAAATAATTCCATTCCTTAGTGTAACTGTTTTCTTCATAAAACCGTTATTAAAGTTTTTTGGGGTAAAAGCTTTTTATTAACTATTTATGTACATATTAATTCATCTTTTGAGGTTCGGACGTGAGAATCTAAGTTAAAAGTCAATGATGTAAAATATACAGTGGATATAAAAAGTCTACACACCCATAGTCAAATGCCCGGTTTTTGCAGTTGGGATTTAGTAGATAAAACAATTAAATAAAACACATTTTATTTGAGTTACACCTTATCGATCAAATTAAAGGCTATATTCAAATCTTGCTTGTCGTTTGAAAACCTTAAACTTCTCCTTTCATGGTAGAAGTGATTCATCTTAGTCTTTTTTTTATACAGGAGTGTATTCTATGTTAGTTTTGCATGTCTTAAATTTGTCCTCAGTATGATTAGTCGCCAATATTTTGAATATCGTTGTAAAGAACACTTTGTGCATTATTCTGAACTCTTTCAGCTTTGTCCCGAACACGGTTTGTATTCCGCATAAGACTAGCAGCACTCTGCGGTGCCTCATGCGTTCTGTTCCTTAACGTGTGTGTGTGTGTGTGTGTGTGTTTGTGTGTGTAGGTGAGTGAATAATGACAGGCTGCGGCTCCTCTGAGGGAATTGATAATAGCCTGGGCTGCGGGCCCCTGGGGAGAGCAGGTAGACACTCCACAGTCCTGACCCTACACTCTCACATTACTGAGTGCTGGGCTCTTTTCCGTCCCAGAACCACAAAGCCTCCACCCAACACCCACCTTTAGTCCGCCATTACATCACTGCTAGACCTTTTTTGCGTTTCTTAATCCTGTTGTCGTTATTAATATAGATTCTCCATTTTTACAGCTACACTGTAACTGGTTTCTTGCGGTTCACCACAGATGAAGACATTCCAGATTAGCCTGTTAGCGAACACTGGTCTATAAAGCCTGTGTGTGCACAATCCCAACTCCGACTGGAGTACTATAGACTTCAACACAAGGGCCTTGGATGCACTCCAAACGGGAGAGAGAGGGGGAGAGAAAGAGAGCGAGGCACAGGTCCACTGACTCATATCCTTCCCTCTCTGAGTCGACTCCAGAAATGATGTAATGCTTTTGGCTTTTCGCCCTCCCCCCACCCTGTGCCTGCCTACACCAAGATTTGGTCCCTCCCTCCTCCAGTCCTCTCGCCTACCCCCCCCCCCCCCCCCCCCCCCCCATTCGCTCTTCATCCAACGTCGAAGCGCTCGCCCCGTGCCGGGGTGAAGTCACCGAGCTCTGGGTAGACACAGCAGCGAAAAACTTTCGAACGTAACCAAAACATCCCAGGGCCAAGTTCCAGACGCTCGGGAGACGGTGGTGCAGTTGCCATGGGAAGCGAAGTAAACAGAGGGAGAAACAAGGGCCTCAAACAGCTTGCAGCTGCCTGGCGCTCCGAGTAAACACTACACAGGACCTGCCCCTGATTTACTGCCTTTAATCACTGGTGGGAGGAGAGTGCCATGGGGTTTGGGCTGAGGAAATAAAACGAATCTGATCAAATAAATCAGCGCTAATGGGTTAAGACACAGGCTGACTTTTATTAGCTGGCTAGTGGAGGGATAGATGCTGGGATGGCCGGCGCTACGCTGCAAGAGAAGATGGGATGGATCTGGGATGGGGGTGTCCGCATTTCAGGGAGACTTGAGATGAGGCAAGCGGGGAGAGCTCGTGAATGATAGTCTGTTATCAATTAGCCGACTGTTGCTCAATCATTTTTTCGAGATGTGATGTGGCACGATGAGGACACCAAGGATTAGTCTTTCATTGGAAATGAAATATTATGAAAGCGTGTCTATAAATTCAATTCGGCACTAAATGAGATAAACCTTTTGGCAACAATTAAACATCTTTTTTTTTTTTTTCAAGGGAAGCTGACTGCTGCTGGCCTCGTTTCAATAGCCTCTTTTACAATGCCTATTCGAGTCGGGTTTTATCTGCATTTTTTTCCTTGATGCCTCTCTGTGTAAAATTGCACCGACATGGAATGGGGTGACAAAGTCAACCTGGCCTTGGGAGGTATTATAAAAGCTGTACCGTAGAGATGGGGTGGGGCCTGTGTGTGAGAGAATGCCAGGAAAGCAAGAATGAAGTGTCAAGTTTGCTTTACTGGGTTGTGTGAAAAATGCAAAAGCCGATATATGTTCTTTTGTTACTAATTTTGCAGCATCTCTTTGTGAAAATGAAATTGGTGACAATTATTTCCACCAAGTGGTATGGTTCAAAATGGGTTTGATACAGTATGATATATTTGTACGCCAAACCATTCCACTTTTCACTACCCCTTCATTGTACACTTCAGGAGGGTGGAGCTAGACGTGACGCGATCATGATTGGTCACGTTGTGCACTGGAATAGTGAAATAGTTCTGATCTCGCCAGTCATATGCAAATGAGTTCCTAGTTAATTTCATTGACATTTACAATACATTTACAACAGCAGGGACATCAAAACTTGAGAAAACGTAAAGCAACACTAATGAACTTTCAGTTTACGTTGATTATGGCGACACCATATGGACAAAAGCGGTATTGTTACATCTGAAGGAAGACCACATTTCCAATGAGGACAAGCGCATTGCGTCGTTTTTTTAGCTCACTCCAGCGAGTGAAATCCGGGCCAATGTTGATTCTAGATTGTCCTTTCATCCGGGGGGTAGCTTTTGACGTATGCCATAAAGCAGTCAGCACGTTTGTAGTTTTTTTGTGTGGCAGTGTTCCTACCATCCTCCTCAAAGTTGCTTAGTGCCAGTAAAAATGATACAACACCCCCCCCCCCCCCCCACACACAGCCCATGGCAAAGCTACCATTCAACTAGTTTGAAGTCGATGTTTCATCAGAAGAGTTATGAAAATATTTCATTGAGGTTGAAAAGTTACTTAGTGCTACTTTAAAGGGATGGTCCGAAGTTTTTCACTCAGAAATAAACACTTGATAAACACAGGATGTATACACATGAAATCCATCTCAACAACTCTGGGCTTCTGTTAATGTGTAGTGGTGATTTTGTCCTTAACCGCCACCAACCCTGCCCGATCTGTATTTTGCCATTTTGTTGTGCTTTGCTATAAGCGGGACGTTTCTGGGCGGAAAATCAATGTTTACCCCTCCAGCCAATCACAGAGCGGAGAGCGTGTTACTGTAGGCAGGCGGAATGTTGCAAATGAGCAGAGCAACTTCAGCGATAGCTCACTAACAATGGTGGACAGCGCGAAAAAGAGGAAGTAATCCACTATAAAACGAAAATAAGAGTGAATATTGGCTTGGCATTTACTCACTTCCGAGCCCTGAAAGAGCGGCTTGGGCTGAAGAACGCCACAAAGTTGGCCTGGTTGTAAGGTAAGTGACAAACACAGAAAATGTTAGCTTAATAAATTAGCGACATGCTAGGCTGCGCTAAGTTACACTGACAAGGGTAACAATATAGAACGAGGGTCAAACTTTTCTTTCCTTTCTGCTTATGCTGTTTTCTTTTTGGGGGTGGGGTGGGAGAAGCCGTGGGAGGAGTCCGTTTTGAATGGTTTGTTTACAAACAGAAAAGGAAAAAACTTCAGACCATCCATTTAAATATAATGTGAGGGATTCCTTCCAGTTCCAGTAAATGTTGGGTGGCTCAAAGTGAAATGAGCTCCCACTGTTTTCCCGAAAGACCCCGTCCTTCAAATGCGGTAGACACACAGAACACAAAGGAGGGGTTTTCTTCATCATACAAAAGTAGGCACAGCAGCAGCCATCTTGGCTAGGATCAAATTCATTGTACTGCTAAGGTTAGATGAGTTTTAGTCACAAACACCAAACTATCATTGAACGAATGGAATATGAACACGAACACTAACATTCTCAAAAGTGATACCCCAGAAGCTCGGAATGCTGATATAAATTGATATGAAGCCTAATGTACACTTTTAATATAAGTATTCTTCTTCACTTGTACTGTTCAACTCTCAAACGTACGCCATGATGACGTTGCTACTGGAGTAGTTGTTCCATTCATTTTCCATTTGTTTTATGGAACTCAAGAGAATCCTTCCCATTATGTTTACTCATTTTTCTGACAGGTTGTACGCTCAGAGTTTTTCTGTCCTGCTGTTGCGAATAGAGCTGAAAGTTAACCTGAAACTAATTTGCAAATCATTGGCGAGATTGGAAATACGTACGTCGCGGGCCTGTTGCAAGTAGTGTATTGAAAGGGACAAAAACAAAAAGCTTTTAAAAAACTTTATTTATAAAGCACTTTAAAGACAAAGTGTTGTCTACAGATAAAAAGCTATCAAATAATTTAAAGCACTAAACAGGCGCAGAGTCTCATGCTGTGTTGAAAGCCAAAGAATAAAGATGAATTTCAAACTGGACAATGAGGTGGGTAGAGGGTAGTGGTGCAACGGATCACAGGAGTCACGGTTCGGATCGGATCACGGATTTGAGTCATGGATCGGATAGTTTTTCGGATCAGCCACACACAAAAAAAGATCAATACTACTTTGTCTTTATTTTGGAAAGCGCTTTTCCCATTAAATAAATAAATAAAAAATCAATTCAAAATGTCTAATATAGCCATTTAGGATTTAGGAACACAACTTTTAAGTGCAATATGAGACACAAACATTCTTATTTTTACATGTTTCATGTATAAAATAACAAGGAATTAATGGCTTAAAGTTGTGTTCCTATAATCTAAACAGCTAAGTTTGACATTCTGAGTTGAATGTTTTCCTTTTTAACAAGCAAATGTGTTTTATAAAATAAACGAAGACAAAGTTCTATTTATCTATTTCTTTTTTTTTATGAAAATACCTCAACGTACAATTTAAAGCACACCCCCTTCCTTTAAACAGGGAGAATGAATAATAAATTAGAATATTGAAAAATAATTAAAGTAAGGTGTCAAACTTACTTACCGGCCGGCAGCCAGTCGTTGGTCATGCTAACATGTAGCCGCTAGCCACTTACTTCTACCGTGTCATACAATGACAGCGTAATTAATTAGCGGTTTCTTAGCGTCCTAAATTAGCGATTGAATACGTGTTTGGGATGGTGTTGTGTTGATGTTAGTCGCAACTTACAATGTCAATAAACTACAATAACGTTGTGGGCGAACTTCAAAGTAAAAGTGTACTAAGGCTATTTGCTTTGCCGTCAATGTATTACTGTATTTGGTCAACTTTATTGTGAAGTTAGCGTGTATACTCCGTTGAGTATGTTTCAGCTTCCTTGACATCGACTGTGAATGCGCACTTTGTTTTTGTTTTGTAAACCAGCCGGGAGCGAAGGGGCTTGCTTCAGTGAATATGTCTGGGTGTTGGCAAACAACCCATTTTGTCACAGGTATGTTATAATTCTACTTCCTGAGTTGACACAGTTATCGGCAGTTTCCACTGAGTGTAAACGCGAGCCTGACGAGGAATTACTGATCCAAAACAACCTAAACATAACTTTACCGCTTGATGTCTCTTATCTCTCTCCAAGTAATTTACACTCCCACCTTCTACTCCCGATTTCTATTGTCTCGGTTTGACATCGCTTTCTTTTGATCATCTCCCGACCTTTAATTCCTCTTATCGCATTTGCCTTCCGTACAATTTCAACATGATCTAACTTTTCCTCTCCTTGCGCAAACAAATGTGCGACCCTCTCCCGCCGTCCCGCCAAAGCCATCGGATGCCTCCCCTCTCGCAATCCTTCATTTCCTCTCCTCCGTCCACCTCCTGCCCCCCTCTTCCTCCCCTCCATCCACCTCTGATCCCTTTCTTCCTCCCCTCTGTCTACCTCTGATCCCCCCCCCCTTTCCACACTTCCCCGCGCAGTGATCCCTGTGAGGCAACGTCCCTGCTCGCGCAGGAGGCTGCATGTGTGGTGGCCCCGGGGCAGGGATGACACAGGCCCGCTGGAATGAGAGGGAACAGAGACTACATGGGCGTTCCTCTACAAACGCACTATTAAACGCGCTGCAGTACACAATGAGCTCATCTTAATTCAGGTCAGATGTACGTCGGATGTTCTGTTGCTTTCTTTTCGGTTTCTAATCAACTGCACACCATTGCTTGGTTGGGCCTTTTAATGTACGCTCAATATGAAGCCATGGAATTATAAACGCGGCGCACGGTTGACTTTTGCTCATGTGGAGAAGTACGCTCGTCAAGTCGGGACATGAGAGCACCTCGGGCATTTTGTAGAGGTCTTGCTCTCCCTGCGCTCGGGAAAAGACCTTTCCTCTTATCTCCCTAAACAAATCAAAAACACTCGTAAAAATATGTTTTGTTTAAATTGTCGACTGCATGAGGTTAAAGTTTATCGACAGCACACAAAAAGCCCTCAGTGCTGTCTTGGCGAGGGTTTTTAACTGTCACTAACTAGGCATAGTGAATATTAAAACGTTGAGCTGTATTTAAGAAAGTCAAACAACGCCAGACGCCTTTCTGTGGGCAGGCTTGTTTTATTGGAGGCCTGGGGGAATGTATATTTAATGTGCATTACATTTCAGGACTCACAATTAGAGCAATGCTATTGCGGTTGTGTTGTAAAGTTGCACACACTGACTTCAATTGTTTAGAAAATGGAAGGAAAAGTGTCAACATAAAAGTGACCATTTCAAAGAAAATCATTGTGGGTGTCTTCGATTAAATTGCAAAGCCACAGAAAATGCGTAGCCTTAGACATGTTTTGAAATAAGACTAACTTCGATTTCCTTTCAAGGCAGAGATAAGGACCACAAAACTTGGTGGCTCTGAGGTGTGAAAAATATTGTGCATTTAATGCAACATGGAAACAAAATGACTTCCTGTTATGTGATACCCAAAATTGCACACAGTATGCCCAGTGAGCAATATTAGTAGAAAGGGGACATTGTGTTGTAAAATCAACTGTAATTTGTAGACTGTATGCTGATCTGATTGGCTGGGTTGGGATTGGACGATATTTACTAGTGCTGGGTTTAAAAACAAAATAATCGAATGATCGATATTGAATCAATGTTCCTTTTCGAGCCTGATATCGAATCATAAAAGCATGAATCAATTATTATTTTAATATCACTTTTTCCCCATAAAAGAATAGAATAGACAGATTTTTTTTTATCTTATTGTTTTTGTGAAATTTATTGTTCACATGAATTTAAAAGTATTTTCTTACATTTATGAAAGACCTGACTTATTGCACTTTAAGACAACTAAGTCTCTTTTTAATTCATATTTACAATTATTGAATTAGAATTATGAAAATATTTTCATTTTATCCTTGCTGATGTCAACGCTTGTGTAACACTTACGTGATTATAACACGTTCGTTTCATTATAAACCAAATCATTTAATCAGTTAATGCCACCCCAAATTTAATTTGGAATTGAACGTTTGTGGAGTTTTTATCGTGTGCTTGATATTTATGATGAATTGATGTTCCATAATAAATCAATATCTGATTGAATTGCAGTGAAAAGGGAAAAGTCGAATCGAATCAAACGGAACTCTTGTGAATCGTAACTGAATCGATTGAGGAAATTAGAATCGATATTTTTTTTTTGGTAATATTGGAGATTGGCTGTAATGCCTTAGTTTGCCCGATCGGTCAATTACGTAATTGATCAGCTTCCTCTTCAGCATTTGTCCTTAACTCGTAATTGCTTCAAGACATTATTAATCAAACTGAATCCCGCAAAATTTACCAAATTCTGAATGATCAATTTATCAAATGATCATAATAAATTTGCCTCAATTATTATCATTACTTTTATGATTATAATTAGAAGGCATTCTAGTCCAAAACCACAACGACAAAAACTATGCTCAACTGTTGACACTTGATTAAAACAACAACCATTCAGGAAGGACGTCGACTTACAAACAGAACAAATAAATCGCCACTCAATTCACTCGCTTGCATTAAAGCTAATTGTGCTACGTAATGGAAACAACAGGACTGAAACCCTCTCAGGAGCCCAAGCGGAATAATGTCATTGTAAATGTCTTGTGCCCACACCCATCTCCGAGCACATCCCCCTGCCATGAGTGAAAAAAGTGGAGGTCTGCGCAGAATGTTGTATCTCATGCTTGACTAGTAACGTCCAACGCATTGAACTCAGTCCCAGATTTTTTACAACGGAGAAGCATTTCAATCGGTTCGACAACGATAGTCGCGGCTTTCAGAGCCGCTGTTTCTTATTCTTTTGGTTTGTGTCAGCGTCGCTCCCCAAAGACCGTTTTTAGGGACACGGGGAAAGAGAAAGGCGAGGAAAAAGGAGGGCGAGCGAGGGAAGTCGTCAGGTTTCACAGCTGCAGGCCCGGCTCAACTCGAAAGTAAATGGACTTGAGGAAAGCCAATCCTAATTGATTCCAAGCCTCAAAGCTCTTTAGTAAACATTGTGGAGCAATGAAAATTACTTGTTATCCTAATTCATTGGATGCTCGCGCTGTGTGTTCAACAAAGCTCAAGAACAATTCAAGGAAGCAAAATGATGTGGTTTGGTTATATATATATTTTTTCTTTTTGCATTATAACCTCTGCCGTGCTCATGTGCCAAAGAATAAAAGTTTATAGGCCTCCAGCGTTTGCTTGAAAAACGATCAATGAGGAAAACTCGTTATTGTATGTCAAAGTATTTTAAGTACAGTTATGTAACTTCTTTCAATCAATGAGCCTCAGAGGATAAAAAACTAAATCAACATAGATGGGGAAAATCCAATATATACCACCAGTAATTACCATACATTAGGTCATCTGGGTCAAACTAAGGGTTTGAGTACAATATATACGAAGCCTGGGAAGTGTCATAATGGATCAACCTCATAGTTTAGCATTAATAGTTTTTCATAGAAATTTCTTTCACGTTAAAAGTTCACACTCATTTCTCTTTTGTGAATATTTTCTTGCCCTAATAGTAAAAAAAATAAGCATTTGGCACAAAATATTCCTTAAAATACCACAAAAGTTCAACATTTCTAATGATCACTTTACCGACATTCCAAAGAAATCACAATTTCTCATTTTCACTGGTCACTAACACAGACTAACTGAGCTATTTTTAGAACGGGCCCATGGGCTACTTCTCTGGTCCTTGGCGTTGACCTGCTGTCCGTGAGCACCATGTTGGTGGTGACCCCTGATCTTAAAGGTCAACTCCACACGGCTTTGGGTTATTATGAGTGCGGACGCGCTATTTGCGAGGGATAGGGATTGCGAAAACCGGCATATTGTTGACGCTAGGGATGTCACGATCACATGATCGGAAATCGGGCCTGATCACGTCCTTTTCAGCTGATTGGAATCAGCCGGAAAAGATTGGGGGGTTAAAATCAATGATTTATTTATGTATTTATTTATTCTCAAGGGCTACAAAGCAACAAAATAATCCAGAGGTACGCAGACATTGCCAAAGGAAAAAAAAAATCTAAATATTTTGTACTATGCAACATCGCAACACAGCTGGAAACAGCGGAAGTAAACACAGCCAGTGAGGGAACATTTTGGTAGTTGTCGCGGGAAGCTAACCTGAAGCTAGCATCATGTAACAATGATAATGTCTGCAGTATGGAAATGTGGAAAGTGGAGACAGTGCTACGGCAACTTGCAATGCGTGTAAATTGAGCATTAGGATAGAGCTGCGTTCAACATATGCTACCTGAAAAACTGATATGCCTGAAAAAAAAAAAGATTTGCTCTGCTAGCCATATAAAAAGGTGTAATTTTGGGATTGTTTTGTAAAATTACAACAACAAAATAGACGATTTGGATGCATTTTTTCCCCTTCTAATTATAGAGGAATCAAATCGGGACTCAAAATCAGATGACTCAGGTGCAAAACAAATTTGATTGGGATATCTTTAATTAACTCATTTGCTCCCAAAATTGTATAAATACGTTCTCTTTTAAATATTACCATGCTCCTAATGACGTATTTATAAATTGTTTATGTTTTTTTTTATGCTAGAGCATACAGAAGGCTTTGATGCAGCTTCTGAACTGAAGAGAACGGTTGAAGCAATGATAGTTGTTACAAAAACGGCCAGCAGGTGGCAGTACAGTATAGGAGATCAACCAGGGCCATGTTGCAAAAAGCTAATTTCCCCACAGTTTTAAACAGATTTGTGAATAATTATAAAACTTAGCTATATTCTAATGCTAATTGCTGAAGAATGGAATCAGATAGAAATATTTTTTCCTGATGAAAGAAAAGACTCTAATCTCTTTTTTGGTAGGTTCCATGTTTTTATAGCAATAGAACATAATATTCTGTGGGCCTTGGAAAATCAGTCAAAATCCAGTAAAACAGCCGGGAGCGAAGGGGGCTGCTTCAGTGAAAATAGCTGGGAGTGAATGAGTTAATCGATGCCCTTTATAACAGCATTGAAATTATATAAATTATATATATATATATATATAGTATATATTTAAAAAAATAATAATAATAAATTCTTGAACATGGGATGAACCGCCAATACGTGCATGGATGGCTCAAAAAACAAATAAATTAATTTAAAAAATATTTTTAAAATATAAAAAAACCCATTAATTTTTTATTTATTTATTTATTTTAACTATTGTTAAAATTTTATTGACAACATTATATTTACCATGATGACAACAGATTGAAGCTGAAACTAATGTAATCACTTTTCTTCCGCATTTTTCTAATGACTATTCACCCAGTGTCACTGAGGTTCCACTATAGACAAAAAGACAGAGAAAGCATTCAGAGAGTAGAATAAGCGACAGAATGAACACGTACAAGCAAAAAGCATCTGACCAGAAATCAGAAAAGCATGTGTGACCGTCAACCAGTGAAGAGGTGAACATTCTTCAGTAAGGTGAGTAGTTTTTAATGACAGGTAAACTCAGGTGAAGCAGGTCCCGTAAAGTCTAGGTTACTGGCCGTGATTGCCGCTGCACCTCCAAAGCGGATGAAATTCCATCCTTGTCCTTGACAAAGAGCCCGACGGGACGTCAGTCAAGCTTACAGCGACGGGCCTCCCATCCAATATTCACAAGCTTCTCAAGCTGTAAATCTACACAGGATAACCTCGACACAGCGCCGGCGCAACGCTGAGACATCTCAATGTCTAGCTTCCCGCAGGTCTGGTTTAAAGTAACACAAAGCTGGCACAACTCTGAAGGTGCTTGGGGTACAGAACAGGCAGTTAAGGCGGCCGGTCAGTGTAATCGTAAGATAAAGAGTACCACAACCTCCGCAAGAAAGACTTTCACAGCGCTCGTACATATCAAACCATGAGCAGCTGAAAGTCTTCACTGTCGCCGCATATGTTGCGTTATCCTTTTATCAGGCAAGGGACCATATTTGGTAAGTGGGTGTTTAAGATGAACCCTACACACTTCGCTATGAGGCTAAATTCCTCGCAGTCAGGCAGCAAATACAGCGAAAAATACATGATAAATATATTTTGGGATTGGAAATTGGAAGTCGACCGACATGCAGGAACGGAATGCGTTCGGCCTCTATTGCATTCCACATTCCCAATTTTTGGTGTCGTTTCACACCTGTGTCATCGTGGAGCGAAGACTCACAGAGGTTCCCCCGCACAACGTGAAATGCTAAACCACTGTTAAAGCGGACAATACTGAGAACTTCAACAGTGAGCTCATCTTTGGCATGTTCTGCTGAGGGACAATGCTGAATGATGAGCAAAATATGTACAGCGACCCCCACTTGTTCACTGCTCAAAAAGTAGCAAAACGCTGACATTGCCTCAGAGCAAGAATGACAATCAGGGCCAACGGAGACAAGTCAAGCTTGTTACTACATTTGTTGTGATATTTCAACCATAGGTTAACACTTCTGGTCATTCTATACCAGGGGTCTGCAACCTGCGGCTCTGGAGCCATATGCGGCTCTTTAGTCGCTCTCCTGTGACTCCCTGTGGATCTCTAAAAAAAACAATTTGTAGAAATTAATATAAATTTATTTTTACATATTGTTATTTATGAGTAGAGGTGTCAGGTGATTAAAATGTTTAATTGTATTTAATCGCATGACTTCAATAGTTAACTCACGATTAATCACAAATTTTAAATCTGTTCTAAATGTATAATAAGTTTTCATACTCTTGTTAACATAAAAATGTTGAACTAATAAAAAATATGGCTGCATCTTTTAGTCTGTGATTGCGTAATCATTTATAAAATTGAGTTAAAATTATTGTACTGTAAAGAGTGTGATTTTGATTTGTGTTGAGGTCATTTTCTGCCACTAGACGGCATAATTTCATTTTTAAGACATTAATGACAGCTCAGTGCATTTTCATTTCATATTAAGAGCTCTTTAATCTTTAACATTAAGTAACATTTTTAAATTACAACTTGACCCCAGTCTCCACAAATGTATGCATTATTATTGAATAATAATTACTGCTAAATGTTGACGTGTCCCCTGCGTTGCAACTGGAATTCCCCCAGTACAGGCTTTCCAAGTAAGGTGCGGTCATTAATCGCACATTTAAAAAAATGTATGGTGTTAAAATAACTTTAAATTAACTCACTCATTTTGACACCACTATTTTTTAGATAAATAATTTTCAAATATGATTTAGATTTATTTATTTTTAAGAATAATTAAATGTTTAAAAAATGTCATAGTCCAAATTTTTACGTCGTCAAATAGAGGTAGATGAAAATGTTTTTAAAAATTACCTAAAAATGTCCAAAAAATTACCATTACATTTCCAAAAAGGAAGAGAAAAAGTAGAAAATTACCATAAAATGTCTATAAAAATGTAAAAAATAATTGAAATTGATAGCAAAAAAGGCAAAAAAATGTTTTAAATAACGACATGTTCAAAAAAGAAAGACAGAAAATTACCATAATATATCCATAAAATAAAAAAATAAAAACTGAAATTTTACAGAATGGCAGAAAATCTAAAAATGTATGAAAAACAAAGCATGAAAAAATTAAAAATATATAACAATCCAAAAGCAGAAGATGCAAGGTAGAAGAAAATGAATCTCAAAGTATTGGATGCTGCACATTTTTCTGTTATGGTGTAGCTCTAATTAGCACTTGGGTTTCCTTCATCACAATGTTCAAATGTTTTGCAGCTCCAGGCAGATTTTTTGTTATTTATTTGGCCTAAAATGGCCCTTTTGACAGGAAAGGTTGCTGACCCCTGTTCCATACAAACACATAATACATTCCATTCGGTGCATTCTCTGGTTCCTAATTAAATGTGAGCTTGATTACAATGGCTGACTCACCCAATTTGTCTGTTGGTGGATGGAGCCTGAGTGATGACGGAGCTGGACTGAGGAGAGGGTAGAGCCTGCTGGATCACGATGCTGGTGTCGTGGTTGCCCATTCTCGAGTGGGCCTGCTGGTGTTGCCCCCCCTGGCCGTGCACAGAGATGTTCTGAAACGCCAAATACAAAAGAGTTGAGGATGAAGTGAAAATGATCTTAACTCTGCATAAAAACTAGCCTTTAAGGATGGCACAAAACCGCTGAACAGCAAACCAACATTAAAGAACTAAATTATTACATTTTTCACAAAAATCAAGTCGCACAAAACTTCACATTATTTTGGTATAGGCATGGGCCAATTAACAGTTTGACGCTCTACCATGGCTTTAAAAAGCCAAAGTTTCAATTAGCTAATACTGGCTGTCATCAGTAATGTGCTCTTCTTTTTCTTTTTTCTTTTTTTTTAAGGGGACTTTAAACAGGGCACAATACGATTGGCTTGCAGGGTTGAGTAAAGAGCCGCCTCTTTGAAGTTAATTGCCTCCAATTAAATCCCCCCCTGCCCCCTTCTAGCTAGCTAGGTGACCAGGTACAGATGGGAGCAAGACAAAATACACACTGGTTATTGCTAAATTGCTAATTAATGAGCATTGTCCTAAAAAAAAAATCTAGTTAAAAAATGGTGCCAGTGTGTACTAATTAGCTCCAAGAACAACATGAGTAGCTCGTGAATCTGTTGAAAAAAATAGCCCACCAATGATGGGACAATGTGACCTACTAAGAAGAATTAAAGAGAAGAAGAATGTTAACATTTACTCATATATTTAAACTTAACATGGTACACGTTTGAGCTATACCAAATATTCTATATTTTGTTTAAAAGTAAAATAGTGTTCGATGGTGACAAAAAGAAAATCAGTTTTTATTTATTTAAAAAACAACAACAACAAAAGGTCATTATATATATATATATATAAAGTGATTTATAATTCTCACGACGACGCATTAGGGCCACGTATAATTATTTTTTAAATTTATTTTGAGGGGTGTTCCCAAAAAAATTGGCAAGTTTCTGATGTTTTTCTCGCAAATCTGAGTTTCATTTTTTATTTTTATTTTTTTCACGCAAATTTGTCACTTTATAAAGTGGCAAATTTGCGAGTTTATTTTTATTTTTATTATTATTTATTATATACATAATATTACTCCAACAACAAAAATATATATATATGTGGCCGTCGTAAATTCTTGATGATAAATACATCATATTAAAATTGCATGTTTATATACTGTATCATCCGTATGTATTACATTATAATATGACTGTGAATGACGTACAGATTACATTTGATGCACAGGATATGCAAATTTAACATTTTTCACATTTTTCAGTGCTATCTATCATTTGTTCATTTCTGTGTATTTTGCTTGCTGGGACTCGCCCCCTGCTGACTTGGCACAACCTCCCGTCATAAAGCATACAGACTGGGGAGGCTAGACGTGGTTGACCCGGGCACAGACAAGATTCAGAGTCAAAACACTTGGACAACATCCTTAAGTACAACTTGCACCACACATTTTCCCAGACAGGCAGATTAGATAAGAAGTCTGTCTTGTGATGATTTGACGAGTAGCACTGCATCGTCTTCATCTGCCAAATCTACAAAGCGTGCTGTATAACGATATGTTTATTTTAAATGAACAAAGGACTCTCCTAAACATTGCTGCACGCCTGCGTGGGTATTGTCAGCACGGCAGGACGACAAGACTGAAGTTTTATTTGAAGTTACAGGTGGAGAAGTCAATCTCTCATCTCCTCACCTGTGGTGGATGACAAATATGTCAATGTCAACAAGACCGACGAAAGGTCATAGGCTGGGGCACTAAACTGAATATACAACAACACATAAGAAAATGTTATCCAAAAAGTCAAGTTTAGATGCTGTTTATAGGTTTTTCTCTTCTTCGTGATTTTTTTCTTATCAATGTTTGATTAACTAAGGAACCATAACCCCCCTTCGACCAGTTTACATCATTCTTCTAACATATGACCAGTCAAAACCAAAAATATGGGGCGCCGTGATTTTTCCACATTTGTTGGAGGAATTTACTTTCTATTTTTACCATTTGAGTCATGATGCAAGAGTTCACTCTCCCCCAGAATCAGCCCCTTCATTCCCAATCATTCAGTTTAGGCGTTTGAAGTCACATGGAGGTCACTGTGCTCATTAGGAACGTTTTGAGACAGCATCAATTTGTCTGTACCCTTCCCCAGCACTGCAATCCCATCTAGGAGGTCTACAGACAATTCCTTTGGCTTGATGCTTGCAACTGTAGGACGTTGAATAGACAGGTGTGTGCCTTTCGAAACCATCTCCAATCAACTGAATTTGCCAAAGGTGGACTCTAATTCAGCTCGTCCAAACATTTCAATGATGATCAGTGGAAACAGGAAGCACCTGAGCTCCATTTTGAGATACATGGCAAAGGCTGTGAATACTACCATGTACATGTCATTCAATACACTTCCAAAAATCTATAAAATAAAAAAATAAATACAAAATAAAATGTATTTATTTATTTTATATAAATAAATAAAATATATATTATATTATTTAAAAGTATTTTTATTATTATTATTTTAGTATTATTTGTATTATTATTATTTATTGATTTAAAAAATATATATATTTATTTTTTTGTCATTATAGGGTGTTGTGTGTAAAACTGTATGAAAAAAAAAGTCAAAAAGTACAGTCAGTAAAGTCAAATGTGGAGAATCTCTCTCCTAACCTAATATTGCAAAGCGAACTGAACTGTACTGCTTGCGGTGGAAAAGCGATATGATTGATGACTGCACCAGATAGGAGGTCATCAGCACCTGACCTGACCCCTGTCAGAGAGCATGCGGCTTCAGGTTCACCTGTTTTAACCCGATGCTTCTATTCCCGCAGTACCTGTTTGGAGTCCTCTTCTTCCTGTGCCTTGCAAAACTCCTGCTCGATGGAGCAGTCCAGCTCGCTAAACAGTCCCACCTCCTCGCAGTTCTTCAGGAAGCGCGTCGGCGTTGGCGTCTGGTCTGCACATCAAGCAGCAAAGACGAGCATTATTATCACTTATTTTTGATTTATTGGACTCCATTTATTATTTGCATTTAGTTCTGTGTTGTTTGATTGCATGAATGGCTTTGTTTACATTTGCAGCATTCACATAACTGCTTGAAAAACAAAAGGTGCATTACTATAATGTGGTTGCTATTAACGTGACAATTTGTCAATTCGATGGGGCAGGAGAGACTCTTGTCGACAACACCTGATAAAGTACAGATCTCACCCACCAAGCGGGGGTCTCATTTGTTGAGGGCACTCAAAAGCTGCGGTATTCAACTTGGCTTTGGGAAGGGGGGGGGCAGCGCAAGGATCAGGTTTCAGACAGTTGAGGGTGATTTTAGGATCAGGGTTGTTTCAAAGGCTAAAAGCAGAGCTCAGAGTCTGTTTATCTACTTTCAGGAGACCAAGGCTTGTTTCACTTTGACCTATGAACCCAAAATAGGTTGTGGGTTTTTTTTGGTGGCTAAAAGTGCTGGAAAGAAAACGAAAACATTGATGTTGAGTTGTTGATAAGACCTCTAACTAAAACGATTTTGCAAGCAATCAATTAATAAACGACTTAAAAACTTTTTTTTCACACATTTCATGACTGCTCATCATTTTGGAGAGGCTCAAAGGAAGAGCTACTTTCATTTGAAGCGTTTCTTAAGAAAAAATATGCAAGCGCCTCGGAGGTGTAACCTGAGCAAGAAAGACAAAATGTGATCTTGCAGTCCAGGAAGAGGGCTAAGGGATGACACGTGTGGCAGACAGACTGTATTACGGATTCGTTTTTTTGCACAGTAGATTGACAGATGATGTTAAGATTACGGAAATGAGACAATCAAGTTCATGTGCAAGCAATTCTTTGTCATCCATATAATAACAGTAATCATAATTATAAGAATAATAAATGTGAACACGAACGGATGTTATAAGTGCCTGTGGTCCCTACCTAAGAAGAAGTCAACCTTCATTTTGTCTTCACAATAGTCCCACTAGTTCAAACACGGTTTTCTGATTAATATTGTGTTTGTGGAATATGAATTAAGCAGCAAAATCCACTCTTTTTATTTTATTATTATTATTATTATTATTATTATTTTTTTATTTTTATTTTTTTATCCATCTCAGGGGTTGCAGCTATTTTGTCACTTGCTGTTGACAGAAAATGACATCAGAGTTTCTCGGGGCTCAGGTAACGACCAATCACGGCTCACCTGTTAGCATTTGAAATTAAAGTGTGCCAGGTCCAAAGTTGCTACAGTTCATAATTGACCACTAAATCTGCCTAACTTTGTTTCACAATCGAGATTGCACAATAGTCATAAACTAAACCATTTTTTAAGAATGATAATCTCTAAATAAATTAATTACAATCATAACGTCCTAATTTTCATGTGTTTATTTTTGAAAGACTTCTGAAAGATTGATTAAAGACATTTTAATGCCATTTAAAGCCTTTTGATTTTAGATACATAAAGGCTATCTCTGAGTTTAAAACATTTACATCCAAACTTAAAAACTGGTTGAAAATGAATCAAAACTGAGCCCACGTGTAGTGAATGAATGGGCAACATGTGTTATTGCACTCTATTATATTAACAGATTTTTATTATTTTTAAGGGGTGGAATTATTTTTTATGTGTTTTAGATTGTGAATCAATTGTAAAAAGCTCAATCAGGGATGGGAGTTGTAAATTAGCTTCTGCTAAACTTTATATGCTCAACATCAGTTGCAAGCTTTGTCTGATTGCATTGTCCTTGTCAACAAAAACATAAATACATTTAATGCCTAAAAAAAAAAAAGATCTGCAGGAAGCCTGAGAAAATGGTAGGTAATAATGCCATAATAATCTAGCAGACTTTTTATTGTTTTCACAGAAATGGCGGAAACCCTTTTTCAAAACTTTTGAGATACAATTTTAAAAGTTAGAGTTTTAAGTCATGAAAATGAATGTTCAAAATGACGTTCTTTTGTTTTTCCACACTGTTATGTCCAAACAGCACCTAAGATTAAGACATTTCTTCTTTTCATAAACACATCATACATGTATCCATTTTTATTCACGTGAACGTTTGCATGTTTTTTCAGATAAAGAACCGAATGATGACCAGATTGTCAGTTAATAATCTACAAGTCATTATTGCCCCAAAAACACACAGTTAGCAATATTGTAAAAAAAAAAAAAAAAAAACTCATTCACTGCCATTGATGGCTATAGAGGTAAAAAATTAATTTGAACTATTTCTATTAGTCTATTTTTCTCACTTTTGTTAACAAGAGTATGAAACCCTAGAATTTGTTATTATTATTGTACATTTAGAACAGATATAAAATTTGTGATTAATCATGAGTTAACTAGTGAAGTCATGCTATTAATTAATTAATTATGATTTTCTTTAAAAAACAAACAAAAGATTATTAAAAAAAGAAAAAAAATTTACCTTTTTTTTTTAAAGAAGTTTATTAAAAATTAGGATTTTTTCATAATTACTCCCATGACTTGACTAGTTAACTCACGATTAATCACAAATTTTATATATTTTCTAAATGTACAATAAGAATTATTTTCTAGGTTTTCATACTCTTGTTGACGTCTATAGCCGTCAATGGCAGTGAATGAGTTAAAATATGAGACAACTGCGATGTTAATTGTGATGCAATCCAAAAAATTGGGTGCATCTAATCTTTGCGCTGGTGCAAAAAAAGAAAGAAAAGAAAAGGTGGGCGCACCAGTGCAACAAGTTATTGCATTGTTGTTATTATTACAGTATTATTATGTTATCATTGTTGTTATTATTTGAGATAATTAGGGATCCGTTTGCTAGTGGGGGAATCTTCTGTCACAGGTCACGTTCATAAATACCTTCCCATAAATTATCAAGCCATCTTTTGATTAAACACCTTTAGCAGAAGATCAACCTTAACGATGGTTGAATGCAAATCAACCGAGTTGTGAAGGCATTCAATAAACGCGATCGTCTCAGTCATCGCATCTGTTGGGCGTGTGCGTCACATGGCTGTTAACGAGGCACATCGTCAAGATTACAGGCCACGCCGTAACTCACCTGATAACAAGTTGTCATTCTTTATGGAAGGAAACTTTAGGGTCATCTCATGTTTGTGTCGATGTATCATCAGATGGTCTTCAGTGGGGAATCGCTGCGTAGGAAATGTATAAAAACAAAGACTCATTTAAAATGTGTTTTAGTGAATACAGCTAAAAAAATTAATAAACATTGTTTATATGTAAAAGATCATGAGGTCTTTCCTCTCTTCATATTACACACATGAACACACACTTGCAGTGTTGTTTTGTCTTGACGCACTTACCTGTGAACAGCCAGGAGCGTTGCAAATATACGGCCTTTCCGGGTCTGAGTTCATCACAACTTCTCATAAAACTAAAAAAATAAAAAAAGGGGACAAAAGAGGAAAATAAAGAGAGGAAGTAAGTGATGCAGGTTTTCACAGCAGCATCCTACAGGGAAAAATACACTCGTTTGTGCGGCATCAAATTATATTGCACCTGTAGCAGCTGCAAGGTAATTTCAGTAATAAACGTTTCACTTTAAATTACATTAAAGTAATGGGGTTGTGGTTTTCAAGGGCTGAAAATGATGGATTCAGCAAAATATCCTCTTGGGACACCTGACAAACAAAAGTCGTATGGAATTTAGAGGCAGACCACATCTGCTGGCTAAAGGTTAGGAGAAAATTGTTTTCTCCTTAATTGTTTCTGTAATTTTGCAATTGGAGAAAAACGAGACAAATTGGTTAAGACACTCAAATTTCATTTTTTTGGTTTTGGGGATTATATCCTCAAGTTTCATCATGAAGCAGCCATTTCACCGTCAGTTTCACTCAGTCGGATTTTATGACAGTAAGGACAAGAAGGGCGAGATTTGGCAGAGCAGCGCTGACGGCATAACATGCAGTTTTGTTCCGGAAGTTCAGGCAGTGGGTTGGATGCTAACTGCTACCGTTAGTCAACAACTGGCAAGCTGCCTTTCAACTTTGACACTTGCTATTGTGTTTTATTGTTTTTACAGTTATGGTTAGCATTTTTTAAATCTGATTAATACTGTGTTAATGGAATATGAGTTATTCAGCCAAATCCACTCGCTTTTAGCAATTTCAGCGGGCGGCCATTTTGTCAATTGCTGTCAACTGAAAATGACATCACTGTTGCTCAGGACTTAGATAACGACCAATCACGACTCACCTGTTTTCAGGAGCTGGTACGGATAAAAACGGGAGGATTTTGCTGCTTAACTCAGATTCCACAAACACAATATTCATCAGAATGCCGTGTTTAGACTACTGAATACACTTACGACATATTGTTTGGGTTGACTTCTCGAAGATAATTTCTGAAAATGTACAATTGCATATTAGAGACGGAGAAAGGCTGAAGTGCAAGGATTTTCTTTTTTAAAAAGGGAAGTCAACTCAAAGAAAATATCTTGACAGTAACTTCTATGCAGCAACACTAGTCTAAATACAGTATTCTGGTTAATATTGCCTTAGCGGAATATGAGTATAAGCAGCAAAATCCAGCAGTTTTTATCAATATCAGAAGGCGGCCATTTTGCCACTTGCTGTCGAGTGACAATGACATCACAGTTGCTCAGGTCTCACATAACAACCAATCACAGCACAGCTTCAGAAAACAGGTGAGCTTCGATTGGTCATTGCGTGAGCCCTGAGCAACTGTGATGTCATCTTCAGTCAACAGCAAGTGGAAAAATGGCCGCCCCCTGAGATTGATAAAAAAACGGCTGGATTTTGCTTCATATCTCATATGCCACAAATTTAATATTAATCAGAATGTAATGTTTAAATTAGTGAGGTCACCTATAACATATTATTGTTATTATTATTATACCCGAGGCCTTAAGTGGATATATCTTTGTGGCTAAAACGTAGTTATACACCAACAGCATTTGAGAATGGAAAGAACTTAATTTTTCACAAATGTAAAGCCTCATTTTATATACTTGGCCTTTTTTTAATTATTCCAATTTGGCAGGGTTGCAAACAATACTCTTCTCTGTGGTGGGTTAAATTAAAAAGACATTTATTTCCACTTCACAGAAACTTTAATATTTACAGTGGTTACCTTCTTTTTACACTTTTATGACGGATGTTAAAATTTGATTTAAAGCATTGCATGTACAGTTAATGGCTTATATTTTACATTGGCGTCTGTAACTAATTATTTCTCTTGGCATTATTTCCTATGGGAAAATTGTTTTGAAATACAAACAAACTGGAGGTTAACCAGCTTTCCGAGATGGAGTGTGTTCAACCTTGGAGCTTCAACTTTATTGGAGCACTGCTTTTATCGAGCATAGCTTACACACAATTTAGAGACAGACTGAAGCACCTGGGGAAGAATTGGGGGGTTTTAATGCCTCGCTCAAGGAGAGCATTATATACTCTGACCCCGCCATATCATTTGGCTGCTGGGAATTGACGATAATAAAAATAAAGACAGTACAAATATGAATTAATTTAATATTGCCAGGCGCTGCCGAAAGTACAATTTGCTATGGTCAAGTACCATGCCATATATTCTACTATGATAAAAAAAAAAAAGAGTAATATATTAATCTACAAACAAATTTATGGCATTTTGTAAAAGAAGCATATGTCTTGTGTTCCATTTAAAAAATAATATTGTAAAAAACCCACAAAGAATTATAGGTCTACAAATTCTCATCCCTCTTTTCACTTACAGTAATTGGAATGTGGACATGGCAACAACAAAAAAACACATTCGGAATTCATCTAAAAAATGCATTCATGGTTGAACACCAGCGGAAGGAAAAAAAACACATCAAAACATTTTAACAGCTTCTCAAGATCAATCCAAGGCCGAATATGTTACGGTTTAAAGGCTCTGAGACCCGAGTGCATTTAGGAAAATACAACCTTGACTTAATATTGCAAATGCAAAACTACAAGCAGGGATTGACTACCTGTCTCGGTTGCAAAGTCCAACGTTTGATGAACCCATCTAACGCTCAACCTTGTTGACGAGATGAGAGCTACGTGGAAGTCAAGGACATTTGGAAGATGAAGTACAGTTGTAAGAATAGATTTTTTCAACAGCCTACACGTACATATGAGCCTGGATAGCTCAGTCGGTAGAGCATCAGACTTTTAATCTGAGGGTCCAGGGTTCAAGTCCCTGTTCAGGCGTAGTATTTTCAAGGCAGGAGCGGCACAGACACGAATGGTACATGGTTGGGTAATCAATGCACTTCAAACCCAAAATATGAGCACGGTACCACGCTATTATGCATATGGAAAATACAGTTTTTCCATATAATAATAAAACAATCCATTATCTCTGACTTTAGAAAACGAGAGTATTCTTCGTCCCGCTCTTTAGGTCCCGCTTGAACTGTCATCGGTGGCTTTTCGGTCACTGTTCATGCAGCTGTTGGTCAATTATCATGCCAATCATAATATCAGCTCATCATATGTTGCAAGGCCACTCGTGTGTCAATAATTACAAGCATTACCCGCGATTCAAATTTTTTTGCAGCCATTGAGTTGCCCGGTACTGAAATAATGCAGTTTGGAAGAAACGCAGTTTTAATGAGCCTATTTAGGAATTGCATCGCTAATTCAATTCTAATTATGTGCAAGATTAAGGTTTACTATGTTTTTATAGGTCAAGAACCAAATCAGAAAAGGGGTTTCTGCCCATGATGCAAACTTAGAAAAAGACATCATGCCTTACCGACATATGTCAAGGACACAGGAAACATGACTGAAAAAAAATCCTTGACTAAGTAATTGTGTGCGTGATTATTAATCAATAACCATTTCACCCAAAACTAAATCTGACCCGTTTTGGATTCCACGGGTTCCAGCACTAAGTTTGGGACCTGCCACATAAATTGTACTTTAGTTTATTATCATTATTCATAAGGCGACGAATGCCAGGACAAGTGTGTGACACTGACTTTTCCTGCCGTGTTGCCAACAAGTATTGTTCTAACTAGTCACAATGCCAAACTTCTGGTTTTGAAATTATATATGGATAAGTACCTCAATGTTGATATTAAAGATACATAGTGAAAACATATACATTTCCTCCTCTTGGTAAAATAAAATAAAATTTGAGATAATGATTTTACAAAATTGTACATCATTTGTTTTTTGAAGGTTGACGATTACCGTAACATCTATGCTACTTGTCACTAGCCCCCTGCTATGCGGTTTTGCATTAAGCTAGCAGACTTTTGTGGTTTAACTCTTTTTTTTTATTCCTCTTCTTGGTAAAATAAAATACAATTTAAAAACATACGCAGCCTATGTAACACTTGGGGTTGCTTCATTTGTGTTTTTTGAAGGTTGACAATTTTCGTAACATCTATGCTACTTGTCGCTCGTCGCACTGTGTTGTTTCGCATTAAGCTAGCAGACTTTTGTGGTTTAATTCTCTGTTATCCCTCCTCTTGGTAAACTAAAATAAAATATGAGAAGATAAGTATATAACACTCGGGTTGCATCATTTGTGTTTTGAATGTTGAGAATTACCATAACATCTACGCTACTTGTCGTTAGCCCTCTATTTCGCTTTCGTGGTTTAATGCTTTCTTATTACCTGGGAGTGACAAAAAAAAAACATCAGGTTGAAGCAAGCATGTTTTGCCTCTTGTTTGGAATGATGTTAGTTATCTGTTGAGCTGTACGCAGCCACTCTTATACCAGTACTAACAAAGCGTACAACATGATATCGCAAAATGCAGGCGGTAATGTCTGATCTAATAATATAAGTCGCATCTCGTTGTCTGATTGTGGGATGCTGTGTCCTTATTTAAAAATGTGTTTTCTCTTACAGGTCTGATGTGGCAATTTTGCTGCGTCTCTTTATACAAGAGGTTATTGAAACATAAGGGTTGCTATAAAAGACTGATGATTTACCCTGATTAATTCCTCCTTATATTGCACTTCATATTTGTAATTTATTCCACACAACACATTTATGATTATTTTACCTTTAGGCAAGTTCAACTGGGCCCCAGATGTAAACTACTTAAATGTGTTTTTTTCACGGCTACAGACTTATTTCCTCAAGCACAGTCAAAACACTCAAATATTGTGTTATGCTAAGCAGTGCTGTTTTCCCAACAAGCTGTGCTTCATGAGCAAGCCTGCAGAACCGGGTCTGGACAGGGTCTCTCTGTCAGGGACCGACGAGGCCCTGCTCTCGTTTGCTGTCACCAGGTCGCTGCGGGCCCCTAAAAACTCAGCTGGTCCCCTCTGACACAACAAACAAAATATGAAGCCAAACTGGAGGGAAAATGCCGAGTTTCATGCGCCTTTGCGTTGTCACTTGTTCTGTTTCGACATCCTTCTTGAACATGTTGACAAAATAATCAAAAAGAAAAATACATAATGAGCCAGATGAAAAATAGGTCTTTCTGCATTTCAAATAGGTCCTTGGAGCACATTTGTCAAGAAATTCAAACCATATGAGGTGAAAAAGGTGTCATCATTAATTCTGTCAATGACCCAATCACTTTCACACTTCTCATAATCAGTGCTAAATGCCCTTTCCTCAGAAAGACCACTTGGCTCTTATGTGATAGATGTTTCGCAAAGGAAATTTAGTTGCGCTTTACATTAACCATAACCTGATGTGTGCGCAGGGGAAGGATTAAGGGTGCGGAGTTCAATTTCAAGAAGAAGTACGGGAATGAATTCTCCAGGTTGAGTGCATATTTGAATTTCAACAGCACATCAAGGGAACGAGTGGCTGGGGCGCAAAGGCGGACGGGGTTAAAGCAAGCGAAAACATGCACAGCAATTCAAACCTCCAGCTCCCCTCAGCCCAGGCCTTTGACAGCGCAGGTTCAAGGTGGGATCACGACAATCCCTCAGGCGGGGAACACGGACCACATAGACAATATCTGCGCACAACCGCAAGCTCTTTGACTGAACATGAAACAAAAACACTAAGTAAGTGTACACCTCAATAGTTGTCACTTTGCTGCCGTCTTCCTTACATGTAAACTAACACTGGCAACTATTAGAATATCATTTTCGGACACTACTACTATTCAGTCTTAATACATCAGGTGTGCCGCGGGAAATTATCCAATTTCACTAAACTGCTCTGAAAATTATTCATTCACAAAAAACACAGTATTTTTGTTCATATATCTATGCCAGCAACATATAGTGACAGACATACCAATTAAATGTGTTTCCACTAGATGTCAAAAGGTACATAGTTAACCTGTGCATGCACTCGTTGAGACATTGTTGTTTGATGTTGTGCCAAGGGATTTTTCCAATATCAAATATGCGCTTTGGCTGAATATAGGTTGGGTAACATCGCTCTAAAAGATGTTTGTTTATGACTGACTGCGCAAAACTGTTGACTGAACCGTGACTGATTTTGGAGATTTAGGCCACAATTAGGAGAGGATGGTTTCACCTTGAACACATGTAACAGCCATCACGAAAGAAATGGAATGGAAATGCAGGTCATATTTCATGTGCAGCTGGATAATCAACAAGCTGATTTGAAATATGGGAAGAATTAGGTCCGCATTAAGCATATAAGCATAGTTAGCTACATACAGTACAGTCAGTAAGATTTTCAATTCTGGAGATAGAAGCGGCTAAGAAGGACAGAAGTAGAAGGTCTCTGGTTTGATCCCCACTCATCCAAGTTACCCTTGAGCAAGACATTCAACACAGCAAAAAGTTGAGTGTGAAAATAACTCCCACACTTTTCCCAAGTTTTTTTTATATACCACACTCAACAGAGTTGAATTAACACTTTCAAAATAGTTGTTCATTTTACACTGTGCCAGAGTTTCTCATCTTAGTCACTTAGCTTGCTTTGATTAACTCACTGCAGAGTTAGTTTAACTCTAAATAAATCAACTCCAACACTGACCCCCATTTAAGTCAGACAGTGTTAAAAATACACTTTGGGGGTTGAAATCAACTCTGAAACATTTAACACCAAAATGTTAACACTCCAATTTTTGCAGTGCTTTGCATCAAAGTATCGTATCGGTACTTGCAACGGCAGGCAATACCATTTGTAGCCATTTTACAATCAGCAACTAGAAATTAGAAATTTAGAAGAATATAAAATTGCTATTAATTTCATGCATTTTTAAGGAAAAATGCTATTTTGGGATATAGTTCTCTTTTTTTAAGTTATCTGTTATTGTTTTTATTTGGGGAAATTTTATATATCAAAAGTACTAATGGCATAGGTATTTGGTATCGGTGACTACTCAAGAGTTGAGTGCTTCTACTGGTATCATTTGAAAAAAGTGGTATCGAGCATCTTTTCAGTCACTCTTCAATCATTTTCTCATATACACGCAGTCATTGCACGCAGCACTTTGATTGGACGTCATTTTCCCTCAGTGGGAAGACAAATCAATCATTACACATTTCAGCAAGAATTACACATGCTAGTTTACATTTACATAGCATTTAGTGGCTGCTAATTATAATGCATTTTTATCTAATTGTTTTAGAACTTACTTTTGAATAGAAAGTGACTTTTTTGATCCTTAATTAATCTGTGGCTATAAAATTGTGTAGAAATGTAAAAAAAAAAAAAAAAAAAAGTTATATAAAAAGTAGGCATACTAAAATCATTATCATTTGTAATATGTTGTGTTGGCTTTGTTGCCTTGCATATGTCAAAGTATTAAAATTTAATTTCATACTTCTGCGGGGGGGTTTTGGGTGAGCATAGCTCAAAACCAATGCACAAGTGCAGGTAATGCATTACAGTTCAGAAGAAGTGATACTTTAAAATTACTACTTTCAAATGACAGTTTACTTAACACATACAGTAACGTACGGAACGTGTGCTTAACACAATAAAAAATAATAGATCACATCAAGCGTATAATGCTGAAACTGAAGTGTCACTGGTCAAGATACCCTTGAACAACTCATTTTACGACAAAAAAAAAAAATCAGCCCTTATTACCACTAAACTGTGTTTACGGTGATGGATTAAAACCAGACAATAAAAGAACAGTCATCTTATGAAAAGCATTGATCTTATAATAAATGCAATTAAGTATAACAGGCTCTCTTTAACCGTGACCAGCTTTTACAGGAGTGTGCATACAATGTCATCAATATACTGTACCCCTTATCATTAAGCTTAAAGCTTTTCTATGAGGCGTTTGATTACTATAAATAATTAAAGGGGACACGCTGGATAATGGCGAAAAGCTACATGATCATTTATCAACACTCACGGCAGCATGCACTGGACACAAGTGGTTATTGATAGCGTGTCACATAAACATAATGACAGTGGGGAGTAATCAAATGATTAGAGCGTGTATGTGTTTTTTTAAACCCCGTCAGCACAAGCTCGCGCAAAAGTATAAGCCTCAATATCAAATATCGACTCAGCTGCAAAATGACGCAATGATGTGGATCACTTTACTGCAACAACGAGCATGAGTGCTTTTTTTTTTAAGTCGTTGTGATAGGAAAACAGTGAGGAACGAGGATATGTGGTGGGCTGCAGCGCGCGCGTGCACCGCACACCGGCTCGGATGCCTATCCCGAGATGGGACAAGCATGACAATGAAAGGAAGAGAAAACTACCCGAACCAAAACAACCGGTGGATTCAATGTCATCGTAAACATATTGTGCAATGATTTGCCCTGAGATATTCAATCGAGCAAGCGATAAATTCCGTGGACTTCAAACTTAACGGTCAACACCCAAGTGACATGTCACTGCGGCCGACACAGCGAGAGCATCGTGACACTTAATCACAAGTAACGTGCGTCAGTGAGGAAGAAATAATAACTTGAACGACAAAACAAGCTGTTGCGTTCAAAAGTAGCGAGGAATGCCTTTAAAAAAACAAAACAAAAGGCGTCCGGCAAAGCTGCAAGGACGCGTGCAGCCTCCCCCTGCGAGGCTTTCAACTTACCAAACAAGTGTAGAAAACGCGAAGCAGCCTCTCAGAAGAAACCACGCTGGACTGAGAAAAGATTACAATACGATCTATTTAGAGAAGCATAACGTCACCCCGGGGTGACGTCACGTGGGATTCCTGAAGTTCTAAATCATTGCGGTCCGCTTGGAGGCGGCGCGAGCTGGGCGGAGTTTGCAAGTGCACACACCAAGAGGATGGACCCGGCGCTGGACTGCACGGGTCCGGCCGGGGTGGGTGTGGTGATGAGCTGGAGCTCCGGTCCGGCCAATTAAGTCGACTGCAAATAGTGGCACTGGAGCTGGACTAAACATCCCAGTCCATTACAATGAATACAAATGACACTATCCGCTTAAAGTTGTCATCCCACATGAAGTCCACACTTAAAACTCATGGGTCAAAAACAACCCAATTTGGGTTACTAACATTAAGACGTACCCACAACTTTGTTGAATTTGACCCAACTTTGAATTGCTTTGTACAAAATAACCCAATTTCTTTTAGATTGTTTTGTCCAAAGAAATAATAATAATAACCCAAATCAGCTGAAACGGCTAACCCAGTGCTGGGTCCAAAAGCAGAGGCTGCTCCAGGATTCTTCTCTCTTTGTACAAAAACACCAAATTTTTTGGTATGATAAACAATTTTTGGGGAAAGATGGAAATTGATCCAACATCCATAAAATGTTAGGTCAAAAATGTGGGTTTAGTACAAAAAAAGAAACATTAAGTTGCTGGGTCAAAAATAACCTAATTTGGGTTAAAAATGAAAATGGACTGACCCACTACTTCCCTCTTAAAACTGCCATGTCAAAAAATAATAATAATTGGGGTCAAAATTGCTGCGAACTGGGTCAATTTAACCCAACTTTTTATTTGTTTGCTTTTTGTACAAACCAACCCCCCAAAAAATTGGGTTGTAACAGCTAACTAGGGTCAGTTTAACCCAATTCTGGGTTGTTTTGTTCTAAACATGATGCGTTCTTTTGCATGAAAACAACCCAAAGTTGGGTCAAATTGACCCAAGTTAGCGGGTTGGTCCAAATTTTGGCAACCATGTACCAGTAAAGTAGCAGTGCAGTCAGTACATGTTTGACCCAAATTAGGATATGTTTGCCCCAGCAACAGTGCAGTATAGCTGTGGTTAAAAATAATACTAATTTTAGTGCCAACATTTTTTCAGATGAAGAAGCAACTTTTGCCTGTCAGGGGTCACGACAGCAAGTGCTCACACGATATGTTGGGCTCAGTTTTGGCACCGGATGCCCTTTCTGTCAAAATGTACCTATTTTCTATGTGTGGGATTTGAACCCCCAATCACAATGTCCAAAATCAGCAGTACACTTTTAAAGAGTGATACTTTGACTTCATTGTACAGTTCTTTAGCCTACCCAAATACAATCTTCAACCCTATCTGTTGGTTCAAATGAATTACCGTAACCCAACTTGATATCATATTTATGAAAGAAATCCACCACATGAATGACATCCACCACACATATCAGCGAAACGCAGGATCTGTTTGCTTGTATCAAATCTACCCAAATCGTGTTAAACCACCTGCACCACAACTTAGACCTGCTTTTACCTGGTCTAACGGCTAGCCTATTTTCTGTCACCCAATTGTCAGGTGTAATAGGAAATGCCCTCGGCGTAGCACGATCTGCCAAATTCCCGAATACGGTAAAGTAGACTCGCCCGGTCTGAGTGCGTGTCGCTCAACTTCTATATTTTGGTCCACGGCAGTCTCATACCTGCAACCCCCTCCTGTGCTCCAGTGTTACAAAAAGTCTTTATGGATTAAACTATGACCCATCCAAAAGTTTTTTTATAGCCTGTAATAGAAGTGCATTTATGCGCCTCAAGGTACAATCTCCACTAATGCACCCAATAGGGCTAATTATTGAGCTCCGACTGTTTGTACCACTGCCAAAAAGCAACACGTTTGCTCCCAGTCTGTTGAAGCCAAGTCTCAAGGGTACAAAAGCAAACGCAGTAGACCCGAACAGTGTAAAGTCTGAACCGCTATTGTGTATAACCTGAGCAGAAACCTTAGCAAATCTCATTAACAGATTAATTCCGAGCGTGTGTTTTGCTTTTTCATTGGCTTTATGTGGCTTTTTTGCAACACTTATTCAGCAAGCCCAACCGCTGTCGTGCAAGAGTTCAGCAACTCTCGCAAGACTTGAGCTCTGAAGCAAAATATGGAAATTGGTACGGCTGCTGGAGGAATGCCAGTCCACTTTCAATCATTGTCGAGTTGCTCTTGATTAGGCAGCAATCCCCATATGAATGGGTTTTCTTTCCCCCCCCCTGGATTCCTCCTCCTCGTGGCTCAGATTGTTCATGTGTAGATTCCATATGTTGATGGAAAAAATATGGGATAAATTAAGTTTTCCCAAAGGTGAAAATGAAGACTCGGTACACACATAGGCCTACCAATTTTGACATCTTAACAGATTTGAGAGTCCACACGTGATGAGGAAAATTATGCCGTGTGTCCTTACTGTTCTTATATTGTGTGGTGCACTCGAGATGACCAACACAGCACACCGCACACATAAACCGAAGATAAAAAGTAGTAAGTGAAGAAGAAATATAAGAAGCTAGGCTAACTGTTAGCCTGTCTGGTATCTGCACTGCAACTCTTCTTTTTGTTATTTTTATTCTGGGGAATGACTTGTGGAATACATTACACAAACACTCAACACAAATGTTTCATGTTACAAACAGAAAATGGATTGACTGACCTTAGAATGGTAAATATTGAACAGCTTTAACATTCATAATTGTAAAAAATTAAAAAATAAAATCCCTCTTGCGAAAGCCCACACCACAGGATATTTTTTGGGTGATATCCAAAAATTGTGCCATTGCCGATTTTGATCACAAGTGAAGGGAATTTGGCCCGCTTCTTAATATGTGTGTGTGCATAGATTAATCAATTAATTGACAACAAATTGATAATCAAATTAATCAGTAATTATTTGGGTAATCAATTAATCATTTTAGGATCTTGTTTCATTTTAAATTGTTTCAGGAAATTCAGAAAAATCTCAGCCTTTCAACAGTAAATAATATCACATTTATGTAGTACTTTATGAAAGCACACTGATTATCTTGGTGCTTAACCAAAGTTTTGCAAACATCGGCTTTTACTTTGTAAAACAATGATCGACATTTTTGCCTATTTTTTGATTTTACGGCCCAAATAACTGAATTATAATCAATTTATGTTTATTTATTTTCCGAACTGTCACTTTGAAATGATGCCTTGATTTTTTTAACACGTTTTTTTATCTGAATCATTGACTAATCGACAAAATAATCAACACATGAATTAATAATTAGTGTTAGTAGCAGCCCTACCTAATTGTTTAAAAGTTGACTAAATTTACTTTGTTAACTATGAGGATAATAATGATCAAATGTACTCGAGTACTACCATATTTTTAACATACTTTTAATGCAGTGCTTCTTATTTTACTTTTCTTAACCCCCCCATGAAGACGAAAATATTTTACACACACACCCCTCAACTATCCGCTGTGACAATATACAGTGTAATTTGTCTATAAAATTATTGTAAATACACCTGTACACAGGAGCTAACACTCCTTGTGGACTCTGACAATGACAGCGACACTGCCATCTACTGTCGTGGATGTGCAATTACACTTTATTCTAGCATGGCAAACAAAACAAAAAACTAAAATCATGTTCCCTGGGGTCACAATCATTAACAATCAATTCCACCCAATCAATTGAATTCTTAATCATTCATTATGCCCGCGCATAATAACTGTTCTGCTTATTTTTTGACACGATAATTGCCCCATTCTAATAGTTGCATACAGAAAATAATATTGCGGATTAGTGCTTTCCATTCACATCAACTACAGTTGCTCCACAGTTTTAATGTGCGTCTTTTTCAGCACATAAGAAGAGATTTAAAGGACTTCTGAGAACACGCCATTTATTTAGTCGCTCTGTTTGACCTGCTGGTGCCAACTGGCTGTGATTTCTGGGGGGCCACAGACGCTGCTAGTGAAGCCGCAGCCCGGCTCCTGGGATTAATGACTCCTCGCACGTTGAGAGATGTTTACCACTTGCCTGCGACCACTCCGCTAAGAGCACTGTCACTGAAACAATAACGCAGTCTGAAAAGCCCTCATAACTCAGCGCTCCTTCGCCTGTGTCTTCTAACCAGAGCCTTAATCAACGTTTATGACATCCTTTTGTCTCTTTATTGCCAATATATTACCCAAGCAGTCCAAACATTATGTTCTCAGAGAAGCAGACTATTAAGGCTGGAAAGCGCAGATGCAGTTTGGGTCAGTGACCCACACTAAAGCCGACTTGATCTATATTATACTAAACCTTTTATTATTATGCCTTTGTGCAACGCTTATGAGGAAGTTCACCTTGGAAGGCGTTGAAGAGCAAAAGATGCACGATCTATAAGGGTATTAAAGATCAAAAGTAGCTCTTATGAGTGATATTGTACAAGCAATGCAATCGTAACAGGTACCGCGTGCAAAGACTGCCACTGCTATTTTATAACCAACTATAACTATGACTTAAACACAATAGTCCAGTGAACCTACAAAAACAACCGCAAATCTCCATTGCATCTTCGTTGATGAAAAATAGCATAAGCCTTTGTGAACATACCTCAAGAGTTGCTCCTAACAAAGACTTTTTGTGCCATCCCTGGGGGGAGGGGGGTTGGGGGGGGGCTTGTAAAATGGCCACAAGCAGATTAACAGTTGAGCCTATACAAGCATGACTGCTGAACCTAATTCAACAAAATGTATGGAGTGGGAGGTACCCCATAGATAACCCCAGTGACATTGCAGCTCTCAAACACTTCAGCCTGTAACATTTACATTAGGTGGCTGGAGAATGTGGCTGCCTGTCTGATGCGTCTGTGGATTTATTAGGGTGGTCTGTGTGCTTACCATGGGCCGATGGCTCTGTTGACATCGGGCTGATGTTTGTGTTCGGTCTAATGAAGGAGTAGAGGATCACACTGAAAAGGGGAAAAACTTCTAGGAGAATATAATAAGTCACAATAGAACAGCTATATATATATTTTTTTTTCTATCTCTTTTTGTACCTGTTGTTTGTTGAAATGCTTGTACGTTCAATAAAGAAAAAGTTAAAAAAAAGAACAAGTATATAAAACTTTTTTTGTGATGCTCACCAATAGCCTTTTTTTTTTAAATAAACTGTTTATGTTTTTGTATTATTACTAACATGTTTGTACAGTTAAGTTGCTTTAATGTGACTCTAATAAATTCTATTCATGACATTTTAATCCGTTTATATAAGCCAGTATTTTTCCTCTTCGTGTCCAAACAAATATTATGATATACGGCATACGATTGATCAATAGCTGCAATATTTTGATTGTGACAAAATGACAGTTATGCAGACTATTGTTATCATCTTGTGACAATATTTTACATTGAGTTATTCCCTGACCACCATCACTAATTGAAGCCCATGTCAAAATATAAAAGAGTAAATTATTTCTTGATGTCAACAACTATAAAATAAAATGTGGCTTCTCCCTGTTTAAATAAACAGTTCCGTAAATTTTGATTGCTAACAAACACAAATAAGTCTATTACCTCATCCATGTTTATGATCAAAAATGAAAACAATGATAAGCTGAAGCTTTTCTCATCAGTAACATCATTCACAGGAAGACATCACTGTATGTACCCATCCATATTCCATTGCTCTTATCCTCATTAGCTGAGCTGGATCCCAGGTGTTGTTTGGAATGTAAGGAGTGGGGGGGGGGGGGGGTTGAACTGAGAACTGTGAGGCAGATGTGCTAACCAGTTGTGTCGCCCCATATGTGCACAATGTATTCAAAAATAAATGGAGACAGAACTTTTGTCGACGCTGAGGAGTGGCCCTCAAAGATGATCAAACACACAACCTACTGCATATTGCGTTTGTTAAAATCGAAATGGCAGCAAAATATTGTCTCATCAGGTCCACACGAGCATGGATTAAACCTAACCAACACTGCCCCACTGTGGCAGTAACATTGCTTTACACTGCTTCACTAACTCAAGGGTGGGAAAACTCTCGTGATCGAGGACTACATTCATTTATTTATTTTTATGAAAATATAAGATAGGTCACAATTTAAAAAAAAAAGTTAGTATGTATGTAAAATAATTAATTAATTAAATGTATTCATTTGTTTATTTGAAATTGTCAAATATTTTTCATGATCCATCCATCCATTTTCTGTTCAGAGTTGCGGAGAGCCTATCCCAGCCGATTTACGGAATACGCCCTGGACTGGTCGCCAGTCAATCTCAGGGTAAAGGGACAGACGACCTTTCACACTCACGTTCACACCGTCACTGCGTGGGAACTTAACCCATGCTGCTTGCAACAGGCAAGTGTACATCAATAACTCAATTGATAATTTATTTAAATATACATAATCATTCAATTTAAAAAAAAACGTAGGATTGTATATACTAAAATTTAGCATTTTATTACTTATATTTAAGATCAATCTGAACAAATACATTTTAATTAACCAATTTTCAGAAAAATCTGATAAATTAATGAAATAAATTCAGAAGGACACGTGACGATGTAAAATTGTAAATTGTGTTTGGTGGTCCGGAATAAAGACTGTGGACATAGTCCTTTTCAAGTAAACACTTTCCTTAGCAATCACGAAAAAGATGTGGTTAAAAAATAAAATCAATATACCACACATTTTTAACTAACTCTGAACAAATGTAATTAGTGGTTTGAGCAACAAATAAACTATATTCATCAGCACATGTCTTGGTACCGATTTCTACAAACTGAATGAATAAATGAATGAATTTCAAAGACGTAATTTTGAATTCAATATATAAAAATAAAAGATACAAGGAGTACAGTATTCGAAAAGGTGCAGGAAGAAGTAAAACCTACAAATATCCTTTGTCTTCTTGACCTCTGCCTGTTAATTTAGTCTACTGGGGTTTTTTCTATTGCTATATAAACATTTAAATTATAAAAGCTATTGCTCATTGCTGACAATTACAACTTTGACATTATTTCCCCAGTGTAACACTTTTGTTGTGAAGGGCAAGACAGCTTACTTCCGGTAACATTACCTGTCTGCGTCGAGCTTGACGCAGCTCAGGAAAAAGTCCCGGCCGGCGCGCGGCACACCGCCCCTATAGCTCCAGCTGTTCTCACCGCTGCGCTCCGGCGGTCAGCCCGCTGCCGAGCTACCCCGCGGTTCCAATGCTGCAGCGACCATGACAGGCATCGCCGCTGCTTCTTTCTTCTCCAACGCGTGCAGGTTCGGCAGCTGCGGACTCCACTTTGACTCCCTGGCCGAGCTCATTTTGCACATCGAGGATAACCACATCGGTAAGAGCGCCCGACGGCCGAGCTTCGCGGTTAGCATTAGCGGCTAGGCTAAGCAGCTAGCCGGTGGCTTCCTGCTCCTTGACAACCCAGTTGCTAGGTGTGGTGGGAGTCGCTCTTCGCCTGTTATTCTTACTTTACTTCCTGTTCATCACATCGTGACGTAACCACATCGTTTGTCCGCACGGGAACATGTCGCTACACCTCGATGCCTTTTTGACTGCACCAGGAAGAAGAGTTGTTGACATTTCTGTCTTCTCGATCGTGCGGCGTTTATTGCAGTGTGAAGGCCCCGCGCGCCAAACTACCGGAAGTTCGGTTGGCTCGCAGTCTACATCAACATCAAGCTACTTTAAAACTTTTACATTCCAGTGAAACACTTTTGAGAAAGCTTTATTCCAATTGTTAACTTTAGCAGTCATTTTAAAAGATGACACATTGTGACAAGCTGCATGTTTTAAATGTTGGGAAACAGACAGAATGTCTCCCCAACCATATTTATCTGTAACTAATAATTATGAGAAATCATTAACAGGATCTGTGTCTTCACGTCAATAAATTGTAACATAACAACTAATAAAAATACAATTACAGACAAAACATTAGGCTGTTTTACAATACTTTGTCTTTTAGTGTTTAACTTTACAACAAAGAGAAAATTGAAAACATATTGGTTGATTTTCTGCCTATTTGGGGGGTGGGGGATGTTTGAACTTCCATTATCTTTGTTCTATGTTGCAAAGTGTTAATGGGTAAATAAATAAAAATCAGCAGTATTATTATTATTTTGTTGCCATTTTTTTCTACTTTAAAAGCTAATATTGGCCGATTTAAATCAGTCAGGCCCTAATACTACCATCATTAAAGGTAGCTGGAACAGATTTATTACTTCAGAAGTGTGTATCAAACTCGCATTAATCAGTTCTGAAGAAGCAGCTGTCGCCTTCAAAAAGGTCGGACCCCTGGAATTAAAGTAAACTTTAATTCTATTCCACTTTATTTATATAGCCCCATTTCAGAAGTACTTGTATACAGTTAAGCATGTTATGTCTGTATTTCTTGATACACACTGGCATCTGCATGTGTCTATAGTTTTTAAACATTAACGATCAGGCAAATATCAAATCCTGGCAAACTTGTTGTTTCATCATGAAATAGCAAGTAATGTGTCTTTTGTTGTTATAGACTCAATGTCATTCAATAGATTTAACTGTTTCATTTTTGTTGTTCGATAATCTGCTTAATTCCTCCTTGCCTTAATGTTTGACATATAAATGAGCTGCTTATTAGAAATGTCATTTCATATTTATTTAACGTTCCTCCATGGATGCAATACTTTTAATGTGAACTTTGATAGTCAAGAGCAAATGTATTTTAGCTTAAGTAACTAATTCCCTTGCTCATTTTTTTTTTAGCATGGTTAGCTCCTGCATCTGTTCCCTCCATGTAATATTTCAGTCTCATTATTGAAGCTGACAAGGCCCAGCTGCCTCTGTTGTTCTTGTTTGTTGCTTCAACGGCTTTAATATCCTCTCCCCTGTCATTGTGTGAAGTGCGTGTGTCTAAAGTGTTAGTCGCAAGGGGAGAGAGAAAAAAAAACTCCCCCAAAATGACTTATTATGGAATAATGAGGCAATTAGTGTAGGAAAAACTTTGTGCCCCCCTAATCGCTCCCCCCCACCCCCATTGTGCGCTAGCCTGTGCCCACTGGAAGAAGTGCGAAATCTTGCGCGCCGTGCCAAGTGCCTGTGAAGCGTAATTACAGGCAGAGCGCCTGATTTGGCCGCTCTTCCTCCTCATCTGGTGGCCTGCTGCACCAAGCACATTCTCCTTTGTAATTAGGCGCCTGGAAAACAAGCAACATTCTCCTTGCAGAGCAACAGGCTACCTGGTGAGGCTGACAGACAATAGATGGCGCTGCCCAACTATGATTGGTGCAAAAGGGACTCAATTCATATTTGACAGCTTCTCTCCTTGCAGATGCTTTTGTCCATGTAGTGTCAGTGTGGGAGTCTACAATGAATATTGTGGCCTCACTGAAAAGGAAAATGTCAGTTTTATGGTGTTAGTTGATAGTTTTTGATATTATTAATTTATTGTTTTTGACGCTTTGTTATTGTATGACTATTTTTTACTCCGTGTACAGCACTTTGTATGCTGGTGGTTGTTTTGAGAATTTTTTTTTTTAAGAACGTTAGTAATATTAAAATAAAAAATTCAGCCCTACTTGGTTAAGTACTTGTATCGGTCTGAAAAAGGGGGTATCAAACATCCATTGTAATTTTACAAGAATAGTCTTAATACGACAAGAACAAAGTCATCAAAGTCATAATTTTATAAAAATATGTTTGTAATATTGTGAAAGAACTGTTTAAAAAAATCATGAACATTTTTTTTGTATTAAAACATTCATTCTTCTACATAATTTTTTCCCTTGCAATTGGAAAAATATATATATTTTCATGGCAGTGCCTCCACGGTACTTCCCATGACTAAATCAATACCAGAGTTGCAATATGGTGAGAATGGAAGCGGTAAAATCTGCAACAAAAAAAAAAGGGGGCAGATGATAGCTCACTAATGGCTTCCAACTTTTTCAACATATTCACCGACAATGAAAGAGAAGATACTAACAAGGACCAGAAGAAAAACAGCGTGCGAGGAAAGATTGCAACATGGAGCTTAAATCAAGTTATTAAGCTTGAAAGATGTCCTTAGTGGTCTGCTGGGTATGTGTTGCAGGAAAAACCTCACTCAAATGTTTGCTTTGTTGCTAAGAAACCAGGTCCAAGTTGACTCTAAGCACACAGTGAGTGTTATTAAGACCTGTGTTTGTGTGTGTGTGTGTGTGCGTTGCTGGGGCCTGGCGTCACGATGGCCCGCAGTGTCCAAAGCTAGCTAACAATCAGTCTGCTTGTTGCCAATCCTCACTGGAGGCTCATTTAGAAGATTTTGCTCGGCATCCCCTCCCCCACGCCACCCGAAAAACTGTGCGGAAGTAATAAATTTGGGAAAGCACCAACTAGTCCCCTGATCTGTGCACCTGGTTGGCTTAATTAGATTTCCCCGTCCCCCGACACCACTGCTCCTGTTCCTGTTCGATGACTGTCAAACGGGAGACTACCGTGCCTGTCGAAACGTTATCGATAATGGTGACGAGTTCAGTGCAGGGCAGTTTTGTACTGCTGTTTGCTAGCTTCATAGGATTGTTTGAAAAACTTGTAGATGATCTTGTTATATTTTTCCACACACAAACGGCAAATAGTTAAATACAGAGCTGATTTGAACGCCTGCCAACTTAGTCGCTAACCAAAACAGGAGCACCGAATCATGTAAACAAATCATCAGTAGAGTAATGTGAACGTTTTTTTTTTTCCGTTTGAAACTCCATTTTATTTGACATGATGTACCATGCTAGCAATGTTATTTAATAGTCAAAAAAAAATTGTACAAATTAAAGCCTTCCTCTGAAAGAGACTTCCCACTTAATAGACGTCTACCCCATTTGCTGCTAGGCAAACCCAAAACAGAAATTGTATTATTATTATTATGTTCAACTTCATAAAAAATAAACGCAGCTGAAACAGTGCTGAACATGAATAAAATCAAACGTAGAACACCAGCAGCAATAATAAATAAGGGCAAAATAATCAACAATTTCTTTAACAAATATATTTGTCATAAAAATATAATCGATACGTAAAATCAGTCTATGACATTGAGACAATCCTTCATCGCCTCCACCGTAAAAGCTGTCACATTCCTTATGTTGGCTGCCTTTCTGTACTACTCACTTATACTGCAACTGACCTGCACATATTATGGGCACATTTAATGTATAAATACTTACTAAATAAAATGATTACCTTCAAATATTAAAAATAAGTTGTCGTTGACATGGCTACCACCTACTTAATGGCCCAGACAGGTCATCTCTCGTGTTGTTAGCACTAGCCTCTATGCTAATATGACTTGCAATGCAAATTAGGGCCCGACCGATTAATCGGCCAATTGGGCCAAATGGCCGATTATTTTCACCTTAAAACATTATCGTCGAAGAAAACCGAAGTTTCCCAAGCTATGAAAGTACCCTAAATGCACCATTTTGCTTGTGTAGCATTCTGTTGTCCCTTAGCGTCCTTTAAGCTGTTTAATGACACCCCAGTTGGAGTTAACTGTAAAACTAAACACACGACGATAAGAATTACATCCGCTGTATATTCAAACACAAGACATGCTTCGTTTTTAAAACATGGCTCGTCTAGCGCTAAAAGTGAAGGGAACATCCCATTCAAATGCTAACAGGAAGTTAGCATCGACATTGGGGAGTGTTTTTCCTTCAAATAACAAATATTCACATACAAATGCTGTGGGAACACAATTGTATGCATTGAATGTGTATTTTTAAATAATCGGCAGATGAATCTGTATTTTTTTTCTGCCAAAAATCGCGTTTTTGACGGATTGTTTGAACCCGCTCTCTGTGTTTTGAGTGCACTGCTACAGCTTACACATGGAGCTCGACTGCTGTTTCATTTCCTTCTTGAGGCCACATCATAATGAGTCGCCTGTGCTGCTAGCGTCCCCCGCTGATCGCAGCCGTCATAAACATGTCACCGTGAGGCTCGCCACTCGGTTCTTACCCCACGGTGCATCTGGCCTTGAGGGTGGATGGGGAAAGCCAGACGACGGTGCAAATGAGAGGCGTGAGTGTGAGACGGTGAGGGTGGGGTGGTGGTGGTGGTGGTGGTGGTGGTCGTAGAGGGCGTCGCTAGCGGGAAGCAGGCGTCACTTCCTCAGTCGGCTTAGGAAGGTTTGTTTGGGTCCCCGTTGTACGCTGTGAAGATCATGTGACCACTACAAACTCAGGATGGGCATTTGAAAGAGTTTCCTCGTCCAATATGAATGTTCTAATTGGAATATTTTTTTCTCCTTGTGTTTTGATCCCAGTGTCTTATTGAGTAAATTCATCTTACCCGAAGGAGTTGTCACAATTAGAGGTCTGCACGGATATTGCTCAACTTCCCATGACGTTTTGTTATTGCTCGTTAGGCCACACACTAGAGTCCTGCTGCTGATCGGGTAGAATTTTGGTTGTCATTTTTTTATTGGTACAGAGTCTTTTTGGGACCAACAGCAGTTATCGAAAAAATAAACCGCAAACTAGTTGACTGAATCAAGTAGTGCAATCCATTTTCATGCATTTTAAAGTGCTTTCTAAATAAAGTTGAGACTATGAATGAACTTGTCAGTACTGTAATTGTGGCATTTTCTTCAAATTTATACAATATCTCTCAAAAAAGACGATTTGATACGTATCTCGATATATTTTAAATTTAAAGTGGAACAATTCCGTTCAATTCGATGCACTCGCATCTTTTAAATCCAAACGTTTTTTTGTTGTTACATTCCTTGTATTATATATAAGTAACAACAAATAAAACAAAATAAACCCACACTTCTGCATTAGTCCTTTTTGTAGGCGAAATCCTGTGGGCTACCTTTCGTCATGTTTCGTATGACCGTAAGTCTGTAACGTTTGCGTCTGACAGCTGTGATAACAATTCCTTGTTTGTTTTACATAGTTGGCCAATAAGATGATTCTGATAAATATTGTACTAATGTTAATTAAAATTTTAAATGGCAATACAATAGTAACCTTCTTAAATATCAGCAAACCGTAAACTGTTATATTCCTAATTACAATATACCGTACTGTAACTTGGAAACACATTTGTAGGTTTTCCTTTAAAATAAGCCTTAAAGTGGAAGTCAACTTTAATTAAACATTTCTTAACAATAATAAGTTATATGTGACCTCACTAGTTTAAACATGACATTCTGATTAATATTACATTTGTGGAATATGAGCAAAATCCAGCCGTTTTTATCCATCTAAAAGGGCGGCCATTTTGCCATTTGTTGTCGACTGATATGGAGGACCAAAACTGCCAAAATTCAAAATAAATAAATGACTAAAAGTGAAAATAAAAAACGGATTTTAAAAAAATATATATATATATATATATATATATAATGAAATTAAAAATATAAATGGAAATAAAAACAACAACAAAAATATATACATAAATAAATACATTTGTATTAAATTTTTGAATAATGTTTTTTAATATCCGTTTTTATTTTCACTTTTAGTCATTTATATAATTTGAATTTTGGCAGTTTTTGTCCTCCATGGTATGAAGATGACATCACAGTTGCTCAGGGCTCAGGCAACGACCAATCACGGCTCACCTGTTTTCTGAAGCTGAGCTGTGATTGGTTGTTACCTGAGCAACTGTGATGTCATTTTCACTCAACAGCAAGTGGCAAAATGGCCGCCTTCTAATATTGATAAAAACTGCTGGATTTTACCGCTTAACTCTTCCACTAACGCAATATTAACCAGAATAACGTAGTGGGGCTGCATAGAACATATTATTGTCAATACATTTTTGGGGTGGATTGACTTCCCCTTTAAAACGAAGGACATTAGAATTCGCATCAGTGAAAATCATTATGTAATCAACTCTGGTTAGCTCTTGAAGACCCACCAAACATTTCACCTTCTATGTTAACCATCTCCTGACTTTATAGAAGGACCTCTGTAACTAGATATGGTGACTAAAATCCCTCCATTCTTCGCCTGCTAATTTTTGCCCACCAAGGTGGACCACCAGTGTCGTTTCTTCCAAGGTGTTCCCATTTCTACTCGAGGCACCTTCCTCCTGGTCCCCCAAATCCTGGCCTGAGTGCTGGTGGGCCCCAAAAGAATAGCACAGGCTAAACCCCCCCCCCCGCGTAGTGCCCAGGTGTGTGCGATTTACAGCGTGTGGGAACAGATTGATGCGCTGCTGTTTGAGCGGGTTGCCATTGCGCTCACGGAGGCTCATTAGCGAATTTCTGCTGGGCTTCCACATACCGACGCACAACGCTCACAACAACATGACTCTGTGAGCCGCCTCTGGCATTTGCCGCTTGTCAGCATCTTTCCGACACGGTTTCCATGACTTTGGATGGAGGGCGGAGAGCCGTGGTGCTGTCCCGCTCTCGCCACATCCAATGCTAATGAAACACATGCTTACGTTATGGAGTGTCCTTGAGAGTGTCGCGCGTTGAAAGCGCCATACCTGCTGATTAGTATCATCAAAGCGTTTTGTGTTGTCAGCCTTTGGCCAATTACTGCATGATGCTCTGTCTTTGGAAACCCGAATTATAGGAAAAACAACACTGGTATGTACACTGGACCCTTTATCAGGTACACCCGCATAGCATAAAGAGATCTACTAATAATAGTAGAGTGCTGTGCGATATGGACTTAATTTTACCAGTAGGTCATTTTATATCCTTATAACAGTATATATCCCAATATAGTATGTTTTTCCTCTTATCTTTTTTTCCTTTTACTGTATAAACATAATTTAATTATATACAGTGTTTCCCCCAGTACTTTATAATCCTGGTGGACCACCATGGGCATCCAAACCCCCAGCCCACCCCCACCGGAATCTGTCACACTTGCCCAACTGTTTATTGAACTCCACTCACAAGTGACCATTGTAACATTTAAAAGTAGCAGTTGCCGCTTTAGCAACGTCATTACTGCGCCCCATTTTCCAGCAATGGCGGAGCCACGGCTACCACGCCTCCCCGGCCACCCCGCGCGCCCCCCCTGCGGCCACTGCCCACCCCCCTGGATCCTGGATATTCAACAATATTGTCAATGCCTACTAAACAATTGCTATCTCAGCTCCTGAAGCAGTTCAGACCTTACACATGTGGCATTTACACAAACCTAAATTTATTATTGTAAACCTTCAATATATATATTTTTTTAAATCAACAAACTGTGTCGCATCTGCGGGTGTGTTTTTAGACACAGTTGTCATGTTGCCTATGTGAATGTCAGCCTATGTTAGTGCTATGTTAGTCCATGAAAAGGCATACTGGTAATTTACTATTTTTTGTTATTTATTTGTATGTTTAATGTTCAGTATTTTGAATAAATAAATGTGTGTAAAATAAAACACAAAAAGAATACATTTTATGTATCAATCTTGTACAGTAGGAACAAGCTGATATTTTAAAAGGACACAATAGAACAATTAATCAATAAAAACTACAGAAAATATAAGAAAAACAAATCAAGGATTATTTTTATTTATTTATTTATTTTAATCATACTACAATATATATTGTGCAGCTCTACTCAGTGGGCAGCAAATGGATGCTAGGCTAGCTATTACCGTATTTCCTCAAATAGAGGCGTTTTACTCGAGTAGAGAAAGTGTTTTATGACCAAATGCATTGTCCACCTAAAATAAACTGTGCCTCTCTCCAAATAGAAGCCTTCTTTTCTCCCCTCAGGAGAAACAGTGCTGCCAAGGCTACGTTTATGCTATGCTGCTGACTAGCTGGCAGCCATGTTTTAGACTACTGTGGACAAAACGTCCATGAGACAACAGGGGTGAGCAAAGTGACAGGCTGTGAAAGCCATATTTCCCGAGATGTTGGACTATGTAACCTTTTGTTTAAAAAAGAAAAAAATAATAATGTTTACCCAATCGACTACTATGTAGAGAAGATGACATAAAACAGATTAAGCCCATCAACTATTATTTAACATCTTACTGTGTTTTTCTATATTTTCTTTTATTTTCGTGTTGACCGCAGACTTTCCCACATTGGCCCTCCGAATGATGTAGCGGAAATGACGTAGGGGACATGACAAACCTTCAAAACAGGTGGTTGGTTAGGCCTCGTAACTATCATTTTGATATCAAATACCTTTCAGCAGAATAAAATTGATGTGTATCAACACTGTTTGTGTTTGGCGCCGCGCACAAAGTCGTGGCACAAACAGCCTGCGGTGTCAGCTGCCGTGAGTAAACGAGCGGGTGGATGGAAAGCAGCCACATGGGGGGGGTAGCAAGCTTTCACAACTCAGTCGGAGGCGGACGGACAGGGAAGGCGGAGTTTCAGAGTCAGCGAAGTTTTATGGGCGCTGCTGTGAGGAACGTTTGAAGTCGGACCTGCTTCACCTCAGGGCGAGGGGAATGGCTATTGTTGTACGTTTAGCGCCGCGAAACAAGATGGATGTCTGGCTACCAGATCGGTGTGTGCTGAGGGTAGTCATGAATGAGCAATGTGTGAGTGTGCTAAGCAGCTTTTCATAAAGTGCAGTATTGAAGATTAGGACAGGAACCTTGTCTTTTAACTCGATAGGTGGATGGATGGATGACCTTTCACTGCACACTGATGAGCTAGCTAGCTAGCTGGATGGAAAGCTAAACTGAATGGATGGATGCTCGATAATGGAAAAAATAATCACAATTGTTTTTGCAATAATTGAAATCACGATTATTTATTTTCGGTACGAAACAAGAAAATGTTTAAGCATTTAAACATATTAAGACCCATTGAAGAAAAAAAAAACTATAATTATTTAAGCTGCTTTTGGACCAAACAGAATTTATAATAATATATGTTTATTTATGTTGGCAAAAACTTGAAGCTGAAGTGCAGCTTGTGCACTGTGCAATAGGACGATCATTTATTTTTTTGGGGTACAAAATGAGAAAATATTTACACATTTAAAAATATTAAGACCAATTAAAAAATAGAAACATTATAATTATGTAAGTTCCTTTTGGACCAAACATAATTCATAATAATATGCATTTATGATAATACATATTTGTTTAATTATGTTGGCAAGAACTTGGAGTGCAGGATGTGCACTGCATTAGGACGATCATTTATTTTTTGGTACAAAACAAGAAAATGTGAAAAAACGTGAAAAAAAAAGAAGATATTAAGACAAATAAAATTCTTTGAAACACTATAATTATGCAAGTTCCTTTTGGATGAAACAAAATGTATTAGTTATTTTAAAAGGTGCAAATGTATAAGTTTAAACACAAAAATAGTATTAATCTTTTTATACGATTATTGTGGAGTGTAATAATTGAAATTGTAATAGAATTTCGATGAATTGCACAGCCCTGGATAGATGGATAGATAGATAGTATATCGTCAAACAAGGTCACAGGTTCCTCTAGGGATGTTGATAACGACAACATTGTGCTATTGCCATATTCAAATTGCCAAGATAGCATTACGGTATTAAAAGCAGCACATCTGTTAAAAAGACGAGGTTGTATTCCATTTGTGCAGTTCCAGCACCGTCTGCTGGTTAGTTCATTAGTGCAATTTAATTTGAACTAGGCATGTTTTTGACCATTTACGTAAAAAACAAAAAACACGCTAATGGCCAGATGAAGGGAAAGTAACACGTTTTGAGTTTCTCCACAAATAGACTCGATTCACAATGTGCACCTGCATTAAGTGCCTCAATATTAACTGTTCTGAGTGATTGTAGCGTTGTTTATGTACATTGAGGTTAATGTTAACTGTACTATTTGAACTATATATATATATAATTATGACCTTTTAGCTGATTAGCCTTGATTATTGCTGTTTTCTCAAAATGGAACCCAGGGGCAGCAAAAACAATGAAAACAGCAGGGGCCCTAAAATTGAACCCTGTGGAACACCTTACGGCAGATGGGCAAATTCTGAGCAACCAAGGCTAACACAAAAAGTTCTGTCTGCACATATGGAGAACATAAAAACATCTCTCACCTTAAACCCATTTTAACTTATTAAAAGACACATTCAAGTATTCCTTATCACCTCACACGCTTCCTTGCTAATCCCAACAATCCCTTTTTGTCTCCCTCAGACACAGACCCCCGCCTTCTGGAGAAACAGGAGCAGCAGCAGCCCACCTACGTCGCACTGAGTTACATTAACAGGTAAAAAAAAAACTCTACCAGCGACAAGATGAGTCGACCAACGTTTCATTAAATGCTGCATGGGCGTCACCGATTGTTAGCGCCGAGCCCTCGGAAAACTCCTTTGAAGACCCAACAGCCATTTTGGACGTCATCTGTGGGATCGTTTAGCGGAGTTGAATCAAGATTTGGTAGCTGGTTTGTTTTTACAACGCCGAGTCAACTTTGATATGGTGACTGAGTGGCGCGTTACACTAAAAAGTCCGCCGATTCCTCCCAGCACGCGTAAAAGCACGTTTATGTGGTTATCACTTCATTTGCTAATTCCACTTTTTTTTTTTTTGCTTCAACATTTTCATTTTTATGACGTGCGTTTAAACCAACTGTCCATAAACTCCCATGTGTTTGACTTTTTATGGGACGAGAGCGGGTGGTGTTATATATTTTAAATTGGCGCTCCATCTTCCTTCAGGTTCATGACCGAAGCGGCGAGACGAGAGCACGAGGCGCTGAAGAAGAAGATGCAGCCTAAATTGTCGCTAACGTTAACGGGAAGCTTGTGTCGCAGCAGCGTGTCGGCGCCGCCTCGCCACGCCAGCGGCAACCTCACCCCTCCCGTCACGCCGCCCATCACCCCCTCATCGTCCTTTCGCAGCAGCACGCCAACGGGTAACGGTCCTCCACGCGGCCACTCGCCGCTTGGCTATCAACCCTTTGAATCCGGGGCACGGCATCAATTGAAAAGTTCTGCAGGTCTTCTGCTGGTCCTTTTGTTTTTAATGCTTGTGATGTTATAATAACAGTAACTGTTAGAAGTCTGAGTTGAACTATCTAATGGATGACAGAAAGATCAAGGCCATGGAGCCTTTTTCTGACATGCGGAAGAAGGTCTAATCTGTCCAAAATCAGGATGCCTACTTATACTTCCCCAGCCTCAATAAGTCACCAGTTGACTTCTTGGCATGTTTCACAGTAGACTAATTTCTTCACACACGCAGGCAGCGAGTGCGACGAAGAGGAAGTGGACTTTGATGAGTCCGACAGCGATGAGTCCTGGACCACCGAGAGCGCCATCAGCTCCCAGTCCATCCTCAGCTCTATGTGCATGAACGGCGGCGATGAGAAACCCTTCGCCTGCCCCGTCCCGGGCTGCAAAAAGAGATACAAGGTTGCTTGCACGCTGCATTCGCTAGCACATGTCTGGATGGGTACTAGGACCCCCCAAAAAATTCTGAAGATAAAATTACAATAAGTTTGAAATATTATGAGTAAAGATTTCTTCTTTTTTTTTTAGAGAGAGAGAAAATACTTCATTCAAAAAAAGATTAGGTGTGATAAAGAAATTAAAGACCTGTTACAAACGTTTTTAACGAAGGATGTTTGATACTACTTTTTTCAGACCGATACCAGTACAAGAAATCTCTCTTTGAGTACTCACTGATACCAAGTACCAATACATATAGTACTTTTGAGATATAAAATTTAATTGAACACAATGACAAAAAAAAAAAAATTCTGACTGAGATGATCTTTAGTCGATGTGTCAAACTGCTGCAGTATAGCGCCATCTACTTATAAGGAGGGCTTACTCCATGTCAGATTTTTTTTTTAAATGTTTTCCTAAACTATTGGTTTCTTAAAATAAGGCCGGCAGGGGCCCCATTATATCATCCTCATCATAATAATTCAAGACAATTTGGAATATCATGAGAAAAAAACCCTAATTTAATGGGAATAAATACATTTTATATTTCAAGAAATCTCATATCTTACAAAAATGCAGTTGTACTACTATGGGAATTTTTTTAAATAACAATAAAAAAATTCAAAAATAACAGCCCAAATTTTACTAGAATTATGTTATCATGTAGTGAAGTGATAATATTGAATAAGGTTCTCAATTTTATGTTACACAAAGTCCTCATATCACCAAAGTCATATAAAGTCCACATAATGAATGCTAATATTTAACGCTCATAACAAATATTTAAAGTTGTAATATTGTTTAAAAAAAAATTTTTTTAAAAAGTCAATATTTTACCAGGGTTAATTCATTTTAGAGACTATAGTGGTAATGTAAAAAAAAAAGGTTTTCAAAGCAACACTAAGAAATTTTTAGTTTACATTCATTATGGCGACGCCATATGCGGTAATGTTATGCCTGAAGGAAGACCACATTTCCCATGAGGGCAAGCGCATTGCGTTGTTTTTTTCAGCTCACGCCAGCGAGCGTTGAAGTTCAAATTGACTTCTGTCATATGTGTTTGCATGTTATTGATGATTTTTTGTGTGTTATCCTATAAACTTTCTTTAATGAGAAATCAGAACTTTTATAAGCTATTTTTTTGTCTTACTCGTACACGCCAAATCCAACTCTTTTTTTTTTTTTCTCTCCTTGCAGAACGTCAACGGCATCAAGTATCACGCCAAGAACGGCCACCGGGCGCAGATACGAGTGCGCAAGCCCTTCAAGTGCCGCTGCGGCAAGAGCTACAAGACCGCTCAGGGTCTCCGGCACCACACCATCAACTTCCACCCGCCCGTCTCTGTCGACGTCATCCATCGTAAGATGCAGCAGTAGCAGTCGGGGCGGACGAATATCCACCGTCACCAGCAGATTTCTCCTCCTCCTCTTCATCATCTCTCCTTGCTAAGACACTATTTTTATTTTATTTTTTTTGCATGCTTTAAATTTTATTCTGAACGTTCAATCGTAAAAGTAGGTCACCGTTTTGTAATTTGCACATTGAAGCTACAATATTTTTTATTTTTTTCTTAGATTGCTTGTTGGTGAGGGTTAAATGAGACAGATTATTCATTTTACTTTTTTTTTTTTAAACATGCCTTTGTCATTCAACGATGTGCCAAACTGGGAACCACAGGCGGCAATTTACACATACTGGCCTCAATATTAGGTACACCCGCACAATCGAAACACAAGGGCTTCCTTTATAAAGATGATACAGTTCATTTTATAGAAGGTATTTAATCGTATTTAACCAGACCGGTTAATTGCCCTTAAGTGTGAATGTATATGAGCGTGAATGGTTTATACGTGCCCTGCAAAATGGCTGCCGAGTCCGACCAATCTAGGGCGTAAACCGCCTCTTACCCAACGTGCAGCTAGAATGGGCTCCAGCGCACCCGGGACCGAAATGAGATGATGCAATACAGGAAGTGGACGGATGGAAATAACTGAGTCAAAATGTTATGAGAATTAAAGAGACAGCTTTATGAGGAATAAATACTACTTTTACAAGTATGAAGTTGTAATATTACAATTTTAAAATCTATATATAATTTTACGGGACAACAAAACAAGTTGTAATATTGAAACAAATGACCTTAATTTTTAAAATTTGTTAAAAAAATGTAATATTAAAATTTAAAATGATAACTTTACAAGACTTAAATCGATCCATCCATTTATTGTACTACGCTGAAGCCTATCCCATCTGACAGGGGAAATGGCGGCGTACACCCTGGACTGGTTGTCAGCCTTGCAATTTTTACTAATATAATCTAGATTTTCTGCATTTATTCTCTGCACGTGACCTTTTTTCTTGGAATATTTCAACTGTATTCTCACAGTTACAGTGTGGATGTATTTCACAACTGGTTGTGTAACTGAAATATATTTTTTTTCTGTGGCCAGTGTGCATATATTAGCTTACATTTCAGTTCATTTTAATCAGTGTGGTTATTTTTAATTTTTCATTTCACATCGCCAACACCCGAGTGCCCATGGTTGAACTCAGGTGTCGTTTCTAAGCATTTCAGCAAGCCTACCCAAAACGTGTTCTACCAGTGTTTTCAAAGCTCTCCTCGATATCGTTTAGCTTCATTTTCCCTATGCAGTTTTTCAAGCACTTTTTGTTTTGTGGAACAAGTTGCCAACAAACGAGCATTTTGCCAACCTGACGTTTCTGAAGTTTGTAAATGTATACAGTATATATGGCAGCCATTTGCAAAAATGAGCACCAAAATTCCAGTGTTTCTGGCCTTGTGACGTTCGTCCTTGCCTTGAATTGTGAACCATTCCGTAACAGCAGCCAGAACCTCGCTGTCCTGTCAAGCCATGATAAGACGGCAGGGGCAAAGTCCTTCAAAGGGCCAGACTAAAAAAAAAAAATCACTGCAAAATGACCTGAGTATTTATGGCTTAGGGGCATTTTCCAACAGTTCCAAAGAGGATAAATAAATAAAGGGGGCCTTGACTTGTCTTTGTACTAGTTTTCATATTGCTCCACGGATAATTACAGCGTGTAATTGAATGTAGAAGTTACCACCGTGTTTAAAAATGTGTTTGCATGGAACTGCAGTCCAATGGCAAGTTGTGTTACTGCCAGAAATCTTGGCTATATTGTACAGCGAGTGTATTAGGATTAAAGTGCATTAAATTATATTTTCATATGTTTCACTATTGTGTCATGAGGTAAATACAAATAAATAGAAAATTGTTATGTACTGTATTTCCTTGAAAAAGCTGCTTCATTTTGGAATAAAAAGTTGTTCTGATGTTTCAAATGATCTTTATTAGTTCCACTAACAGATAAAACAAGTATATGGAGGGAAAATAATCGCAGAAAATCAGAAACTCAACAACATGCAATGACTCACCAACTAAATATTCAAAGCCGATAGAAAATGAACCCAGAGTAGTACACACGTGATCAAGTCTGTCACACTATCATTGGCTTACTTATTCTAAAATAAATCGGACAAAATTCTGTATAATAATGTCTTTCCACATAGTCATGGAATATATATATACGGCTTTCTTTAAAGCAAGAATGGGAAGCCTGTTTTGGTGGTTATGATATAATGTTACGAGTATGTGTGGCTTTTTACAAGAGGCCACATATGCCCCCACCCACCTGACCTTACGTTCCCCGTCTTCAACAGTGTAAGGTTAACCATTTGGTTCTCAGGATTAACTGTAAATTACACACAAAAAAGAGCCAGTTTGCAAACTAAAATAAGAATTCGGATTTACTGACAAGCGGCTGTCTATGAAAGAAGGCGGTACAGGATGGATGTTCACACCACCGTCGTCATGCACCAAACGAGAGCGTCGATCGCGGCGGCGGCTAATCAAATTCCAGCGGGTGCCCGTCGAAGTGGGTGAGCACGTGGTTCTCGAACACCTTCTGGTCGCAGTCCAGCGGGAACTGCTCGCTGCACATGGGGCAGATCTTCCAGTGACTCTCCACGTGTTCCTCGAACTTGGACTGGTCGTAGTTGGGCGGGAAGATGACCTCGCATAGCGGGCATCGTTTCATGTCCATGCTGCGAGGACACATACGGGGAGAAGGGAAGCAGGAATTAAAAGTGGCAAAGGTCATTAATTACGTACTGTAACCAAGTAGAAGTACAGATATTTGTTTTGTTTTTTTAAAGACTGGTAAAAGAAATACTCAGTACAGATTTTCCTCACTAAAATGAATTTGAATTTGTTCATCTTTTCCAGCAATACAAAAAAAAACAACAGGAACACATTTTCCAAGAAAATAACACTACAATGTAGTATAAAAAAAATCTGGCCACTAGGGGGCATTATACAAACATACACCACATAGACATAGATTAAATGCACTATCCATCCATTTGTTGATTTTTGCAGATGATAAAGAATATATGCATGGGAGTATTGTTGTATTTATTTATTTATTATTATTTATTCATTTAAATTTATTTTTTGAAAGAATTATAACGATTGCAATATTGATGCTAGTTCGTGAGCCGGTCTATGGACCTTCCTATTGTTTTAGCATGACCCTAACAGGTTTTTGTAGGGGCAAAAGTGACCAATCAGACTACCACGGTTTACAAAAGTCAATTCACCCCATCCCCCCTTCTAATCAATTATACACAGAAGCCATTTTGATAAATTTTACCCAACTTTTTTATGCATTCAAAGCAATGCTTCAATTGCTTTTCTAATGTTGTGAACTGACAAAAAAAAATGCTAAATTGCACTTAAATGAAAATTCTCGTCCAAAACCAAAAGTTATAATACTGCACCTTGAAAACTTTACTAAAAAAAGTTTTTTTTTTTTTTTTTTAAATCCTCAACTGGATCATTTTCTGCACTTTTCCAAAACATTTTAAGACTATGTTCATACCGCAGGTCAATTCAGATTTTTTTTTTTTTTTTGCCCAATGTGTCATGTATCTATTTTTTACAGCTCAATATGAACAGTGCAATTAATTTGCATTAATTTTAATTTTGCCATAAAATGTCACTTATTATTTACTGTAATGGTTAACTGTATTTTGATTTCTGTCATTTAGTGAATACTCACCCCCCCCAACACACACACAAATCTGTGGTTAGCAAGCAGCCAAGTGATGACGTGTGCAAAGCATGAGCACAAGGTAGTAAAGCGCACGTCTGATGCGATGCGGGTGGGCCGCAGTGGGGAGGGGGGTTTGTGTGGCAGAACAAACACGTTACACATGTTACAATGCGCGGTGTTCGGGAAGCGGGGGAGGGGGGGCACGGCAAGCTGGCTTGCTGCTTATGAGTGTTACCTGGGATCAAAGCAAAAGGGAGTTTGTCCGTCGTTCACAAAAGGGTTGGTGGGTTCAGTTGCGGTGGGCTTGTCGTTGATGTTAACCTGAGAGGTAAAACATACGCCGATTATGCACTGACAACACTCATGCTATGAAACCTCAAATTCAAGTCTCACAAAATCCGGTGACTTGATTTATCTCCCACAATATTGATTTGAACCCCAAACTGTGCCACTTTTTGGGACGTTCAACTTTTGTGGAGGTTTCACTGTACATGTCAACCCCCCCCCCCCCCCCCAAATATTGATATTCTGGTTAATATTACTGTACATTTGTAGAATATGAGTTAAGCAGCAAAATCCAGCCGTTTTTATCAATTTCACATGGCGGCCATTTTGCCACTTGCTGTTGACTGAAGATGACATCAATGTTGCTCTGGTCTCAGGTAACAACCAATCACAGCTCAGCTTCAGAAAACAGGTGAGCTGAGATTAGTCCTTGATGAGCCCTGAGCAACTGTGATGTCATCTTCAGTCGACAGCAAGTGGCAAAATGGCGCCCCCCGAGATGGATAAAAATGGCGGGATTTTGCTGCATAACTCATATTCCACAAATGTAATATTAATCAGAATGTCATGTTTAAACGAATGAGGTCACATATAACATATTATTGTCAAGAAATGTTTCGGGCCGACTTCCCCTTTTAAGCAATAACAAAGGAGAGGCTGCGTTACATTGTTGTTGTTGCTCGGCGTATCGTCGGACTCCTCGCGGCCGTCGGGCCGGGACTGGTGGCGGGTGGGTTGGATGCACACCACATTGCTGTCCCAAGAGGGCGGGCCCACGGGGGGGAGGCAAAGCAGCTGCTCATCCGACAGCTCGTCGTCGTCATCTGCAGAGAGCACGTTGCCAGATATACAGCTACCATGAATGATGGATGTTGTATTTTGGTGATTTTCCCAGAAAGGGATACTATTTTCAGACTACAGGTTAAGCAAAATGTTAATCCTTTGATGTGCACTGAACTTTTGGTTAAATTCTAATTTGTGCAACTTGAGAGGTTCAGTTGTATTTCCGCTTTCTGAAGTGGACGTGAACCGACCTTTTGAGTCAGAGATTGAGGAGTATGGATTCCCAAAGTGCAGCTTGCTGGGACTCTGAGAGACCAAGAGAGGGGTGGGGGCATCCTGGGCGTACGGCACGGGGTACTGCAGGAATAAAGGCATGCTGGACTGGACGTTGTCCGTGCCGGCTTTCCCGCTGGCCCCCTGCTCTGCCTTCTTGTTGCTTTTCTGGAGCTCCTGCAGAGGCAAAAGCAGGGAACGATGACAACATGCCGTATGAACATGCAAAGTGTCGCAATTATTTCATAGTCACTAACTTAAAGTTCACACAATTTAAAAACAGTTGCCACATTCTGCGATGCGCTTTCAGCAAAATACCAAAGCGCACTTTGCACCCTCTAATTGAAGCCTCCCTGAAATTAGCCTTTTTTAGGGGGTCCTTGTCTCGTAAAAATGAGCCAAGACTCACCACGCGCCCCTACCGGGGGTCCTTTGCCGGGTATGAATTTCATTACCATGACAAGGGGCAGAGTGAAAGAGTTGCTACTTGCTGAGCCCCAAATCTAAAACAGCGACTGTATATGTTTGTGAAGCTTCGTGAAATCGGTATATAATGTAGATCCATTTGAATTTGTTTCATTTTGATTGATCAATATTTTCAATTTGAAGCCTATTTAATTTGTTTTGTCTAAGACACAAGTGCGCAAACATTTGAGGTGGGTTTGATTTTTAACTCATTCACTGCCATTGACGACGATAGACGTCAAAAATTCATGTGAACTTTTTCTATTAGTTAAACTTTTTTTCATTCAGTTTTTTATGAAAACCTAGAAAAATTATTGTACATTTATAACAGATATAAAATTGGTGATTAATCGTGAGTCAACTATCGAAGTCATGTGATTGATTACAAATACAAATTTTAATCGTCTGACGCCCCCTATTTTTAGCAATTTTTTTTAATTAGGGGCGTCAGGCGATAAAACTTTTTTTTATTGTAATTAATCACATGACTTCACTAGTTAACTGACGATTAATCACAAATGTTATATCTGTTCTGAATGTACAATAAAAAAATCTAGGTTTTCATACTCTTGTTTGCAAAAGTGAAAAAAAATGTTAAACTAATAGAAATTGTTCAAATGAATTTTTGACGTCTATAGCCGTCAATGGCAATGAATGAGTTAATATATACACACCGGTAGCATATAAATGCTTATAATGGTAAAATAATCAGGTGTATGCTTAAAAAAAAAAAAAAAGCACGCCACAATTGATATTTCACATTCATTCATAAAGTTTCTCTGAAAACACTTTTCGACCAGACATGGCACTGCAAACCGGAAGTGCTGCTAAAATCACAATAAGAAACCATTTTAGACATAAAAAGCAGTCAATTTACCATCAAGCATGATAAAAATAACATTTAATACATGACTGGTTTTCATAAAAAATTATTTTAAGTACAGTAAAAACTAAAATATCGGGATACGTATGCAAGGCCATAAATGTGTATCGCAATACGTACTGTATTGTATCGTTGCCGCTGTATCACGATACGCATTGTATCGTGAGATTGTTGGCAATGCCCAGCCCTAAAAATAACCTTTTTCCTTCTACAAACCTTTTCACAAAAAACAATGAATTATCAATTAGAATACAAAATGAGTTTTTTCTATATGTAAAATGATTATTTTAATTGTAGCATTCAGAATACACAAAATCATAAATCAATCAATTATTTAATGAGTGAAAGGAACATATTTTAATGAAGCAACTTTAGATAAAAGTATTGCAGGACTCAAACATTCAAATGCTCAATAGCGTGAAATTAAAAACAAAGCTGGTCATAAGAGGCCCTCATTACTCTGATATTTATATTTGAAATGATGAAAAAAAATGTGGGACACCCTGTTTTGTTATGTTTTAAGCTCATCAAGTGGGCTTCACCAACAATTACAAAGAAAAACACAAACTGGGACCATTTTGTTTTACTGATGTCAGGCGCAGACGCCTATTCCAATTTACAGTCTACTCTCCTAATTGGCTCATTCAAAGCGGCTCCAAACATAACATGATTTCGGGGCATTTTAGGTCTTGGGTCTCGCTGTGGTCCAAACTAATGGAAAGGAAAATAAGAACACATTCACTTTTAGAATTAAGACCCATTTCACGCTCAAGACCAGACTTGGGGAAAATGGCTGCTGTTTTTCGGGAGTGATTTTTTTAAGGGTGGAAGGAGTCTATAAAAGAGAAAAGGCAAGTGGTTACAAAGCACCTCCAGTTTCTCCTTGAGTTCGCTCAGCTGCCGGCCCTTCTCGGCTACCTGGCTCTGGAGTAAACAAAGGATAAACAACGGAAGAACGAGCGCGCTAATCTTTGCTCGTCCTTCGTCTGTCGTGCGCTCCTCAAACAAGTCAACGCAGCGACTGACATCAATTGCGCTACGCTACAAAAGATTCCTCTATGCCGAGCGCTGATTTATGTGCGGTGGCGCTCGGAGCCAAACAACATGTTTGAGTTCCTCACAGACACCAGGGCAAATATCCGCCTGCCCCGGAGCCAAGCGAAGCATTAGGACGGCAACTGGAGAGGACCCTTCCGAGCCAAGCTTCACTTGTCTCCAGCGGCGGACATAAACAGCCGTAAAGTGTTGTCTCGCAGACGGGCCGGCTCATAAACAACAATGTCACAAGGATTGCGCTCAAGGGAAGACATGTAATCAAATGCTGTTCCTCTCGGAGCTTACATTAGCCATACATAGAGGACATAACACTGAGATGGCTGAGACCATTTCAACAACTATACGCTCTGTCTGCATGAAGACTTTTTTTTTTGTTGCTACAAACTATACTATGCAAGTAATTATTTGATTCCAACCTAAAAGCTTTCCTCAAAGTTCATACACAAACATTGCAACAAGTCTTTTAGAAATTGTCCTCCTCCTCCTGTGTTTTCAACAGTTAAACTGTCAAAACTATTATCAAATTAATGGACAACTATTTTAATATTAAAGTAATTGTTTGGAGCCATTTTTTTTTATTTAAAATTGTCCCAACCCTCTGATTTCAACATATCAGCAGTCATTGTTCACTGATTTATGTAGTCCTTCATGAAAGAAGACTGATTATCTTCTGTGTTTAATCAAAATAAGATATTTTCAACCATCTGTTTTTACTTTGGAAAACAATAACCGAACCGGTAACTAGGGGTGTGCCAATTTTTGTTTTTGTTTCGATTCTTATAAGAATCGTGATTCTCATTTAGTACGATTCAGAATCGATATTAAATGTCCCAAAATCGATTTTATTTAAATTGTTTAATACTGTTTTGCCATTGCTTGTGTGTGTCTTTTATTGGGAGCGCTGTTCATGTTGTACACAATTTGGCCACTTAGGGGCAGTGTGGTTCCACGCGTTCTGATACAATGTTAAGTTGTAGCCACATAAGAGAGTAGAAGGAAAAAGTCACGATCAAGTTATTCCAATAAAAGGTTTTTTGTTTTTTTTGCAGCGTCAAAAGAGCATATGCTGGTGAGTAATGCTAAGATGCTTCTCTGTATACATTCCTGAAGCATTTTTTATGAATTGCCGTTCTTTTGTGTGATAAAAGTGCCGCGAGTAGCGCGCTAATCAGCATTAACGAGTCAGACTGGAGTACATTATGACGATTCTTTGCACATCTATAAATTGAAGCAGAAATCATTGTCAATCAAATCATTTTCAAATCAAAAATCGAATCGACTTGTGAGACAGTCGAAGATTCCCACCCTTAACAGTAACATAGTACAACATCAACCCCCGCCCCCTTTTTAATCACTATACAATGTACGAAATAAACACCAATCACTCGTTAATAAACAGTAATCAGAGGGGAAAAAAAGCTTTTTTAATACACGTTAATGCAAAATTAAAATGAATTTGATTAGTCGATTAATTGATTGACCAATCGATTCTAAAAATATTCGATAATGACAGCACTATTCATTACACTTAATCTGATTTTGTATGTGGCCAAAAAAGGCATTGACAAGACAAAAAGGCTGTAGGTTGCACCCACCATGCAGCGATCTTCCTCCGACACCAGCTGCACCTTGAGATTTTCGCTGATCTTCTGCTGCTCCTTCACTTTCACCGCCATCTTGGCAAGCTCGTCGTGCATCATGCCGCTACGCTCCTTCGCCTCCTGAAAGATCAGCGCGAGGTGTGGAGAAAAAAAAATGCTTCTCGATATTATGCAGGGAAGCGTTGACGCTTCTTACCATCAACAGTTGCTTGTATTTCCTGTATTTCGAATGCTTGTCAGAAGCCTCTCTACTGATGCCTTTGAGCTTCTCCTGGATGAGGGCCTCCAGCATGGGATCTGTCGAACCAGGACTCCCTGTGAGGACCATGAAGGCTAATCAGAGAGTCAAGCAAGAGTGAACGGATGGAAAAGTCACCAGCAGCTGACATAGCAGTAAAGTACTTGTGTTTCAAAGTGACAGACTTACCTGGAACAGATGTGTCTGGACTCACTGATGCAGGTACAGTTGTTAGATCTTGTGCGGAATTTCTCTTCAGCTCCTACGCACAAGAGGAAAAAGTGCATTTCTATTATTGTAAATGCACTCTAAGAAGAAAAGAAACACATGAAGAAAGTGCAAAAGTGTGAAAGGTACAAACTATCCTGCCAGTAAGCAGAATGCAGGCCTACCCCTTGCTGCTCAGACAATTTCAGCACTTGTTTTTGTAGCCGAGTGCAATCTTTGTATTTCTCCTTGTAGTGCTCGGCAGCCATGTGAAGACGCAGTTTCAGGTCCTCCACCTCTCTCTGCAGCTCCGCTACAAGAGCCGGGTCTGTGCAGACTTCCTCGGCTTTGGCCTGCTGAACATGACAAGTTTGTTCGGATCAACCATCATTTAAAATTGTAGAGGGTACATGATTCGACAGTTATAATGGAAAATTCCAGAGTGATTTGTCATAGTTTGGACACCCCAAAAAGAGTCGAGAATCATTTGGAACCGGAATCGAAACAAGGAACTGAAATAATTCAATTTCAAATGATGCTCAACACTGCTCTACACTATGTTTTGTTCTCGGTCATTTGCATATCTGACTACTACATTTCCAATAAGTACTGTCTGTGCTATAATTCTAGGTGATGACGTTTAATACACCCATTGGTTGTGCCAATGACGATATTTCACGCTACAGTCTCAAGTGCAACCAGTGCAAGAAACGAACAGAGATAGTTGTGAGGGAGGTAGATAAAACCAACAATTGCTTGTTAGCTAGCTACTTAGCTAGTTGGCTAGTGGAAATTCTGATTGGCTGGTAACTTAAGAGAATTAAAAAAAAATAAACCAGTGGCCTAAAATGGACTGTATTCAACTTCAGAGGTTAATTGCAACAACATCCAAAAACAGGCTGCTGAATCCTGAGGTGGACTTCATCTTATTATAATTGACATCAAGAAGTAAATAACAAATTGTCACCTTGACTTGACTTACTGCCTCCTTCTTGGCATCCTCCTTCATCTGCTCCACCAGGCTCTCCAGACGTCCACGGTGAGCCTGCGCTTCAGCTTTGGCCTGTCGCAGTGCATCAGCCTCCAGCTTCATGTGATACAGTTCGGACATGGTGCGGTCGCGGGCGCTCGAGGCGTCCCTCAATTCGGCCGCCAGCATGGCCGTCTGCTGCTGGTTGGCCTGGAGCTGCTCCTCTTTCTGACGCAGTTGCTCCTTCAGTGCCTTTAAATCTCCCTGTCACATGCAAAAACACATTAAATGGGGCAAGTGAATTTCACGACAGTGAATGTGACTTATTGATTGGCGGTGCGCACCAAGGGGGAAACTTTGGCCAAGATCTCTTTGTACTGGTTCTCTTTCTCAGTAAGGCACATCTGCAGGCGTCCCACCTCCTCTTTAAATTGAGCAATGGTGTTGTCTTTGTTAACGTCCACCGATTTCATCACCTGCAGCTCCGCACTCAGCTTAGTGTTCTCCAGCTCCCGGTTTTTAAGGTGAATCTGACGCAAACACAGAATAAAAAGAGCATTTACACCATGTATAAAACCAATTATCTTATTCTTATAAGAATTATTATACGTGCATGCTGCTATCAAAATAAATGTATCGTGACAAACAGAGAGGAAAAAAAAGAAACAATTGGGTAGAGCCCAGTCGCCATACAGTTATCGTGCAAGTTAAATAAAATGTGGGATTTTTTCTTTTTGGACCATTTCCGTAGTGACTGTGCAGTTTGCGGCAATCCCATTTCCTTTGCAGTGCCCACCACAACAAAGAGCCACAAGCACCAGACACAGCATAAAGCCCACTTTGGATGATGTTTGGAGGAAAAAGCGTGCAAAATAATCACAGCAGTTAAAAAAGTTCAAAACAGACCTCCCTTTTGAGGCAATCCAATGTTATAAGAAAAATCGTAAATTCTACGTGGCATAAAGCAGTCACTGAACATAGTTGTCAAGTAAACCGCTGCCAACCAAATTGAGAAAATGATGTGACAGGAGAGCTCCTTGTTGCCACATCCTGGGATCTTGCAATTCCAATGCTGCTTTTCATCTCCCAATGAGATCTTGTTTTCCTCAAGGAAATAACGGCAGAAAGCCATAAAACTACAAGCACATTACCTTGTAGAGTTCCTTCTCATCTTTCTCGTTGTTGAGTTGAGACTCAAGTGTTTCCTTGTCTGTTGTGAGTTTCTTCATTCTGTCCTTCAGACTACAAAACACAACATAAAAAACATTTATCATATTTGAGCGATATCATTTATTTAAGTCATTTACTGCCATTGTAAATAGACAGTAAATGACGTCAAATTCCTACAGACGTCAAAAATTCATTTGAACATTTTTTCCCCATTTTTGTTAACAAGAGTATGAAAACCTCGATTTTTTTTATTGTATTAGAACAGATATAACATTTGTGATTAATTGTGAGTTAACTAGTGAAGTCATGCGATTAATTACGATCTAAAACATTGTAATCACCTAATTTTTAATGATCTTTTCTTTAAAAAAAAAAAGATTATTAAAAAAAATGTAAATTATTTATTTATTTATTTTAAAGAAAAGATTATTAAAAATTAGGGGCATCAGGCGATTAAAATTTTTAATCGTAATTAATTGCATGACTTCACTAGTTAACTCACGATTAATCACACATTTTATATCTGTTAAAAATGTACCCCCACAAAAATTTTTGGTTTTCATACTCTTGTTAACAAAAATGGAAGAAAAAAAAGTTTAACTAATAGAAATTGTTCAAATGAATTTTTGACGTCTACAGCTGTCAATGGCAGTGAATGAATTAATATGAGATACTAGTAACATTTTGACACAAAACATGTAGTACTGAAAGCTCAGATTCTGATTAAGACAACATGTTTCATTTAGTTAATAGTATCGTAAAAATCTAGATCTTTCAAATCAAAGTCAACCCGATGGAGTGCAGCTGTAGGCTTTTTTCTTCTTTTTTTTGGGATCTAGTGAATTTGGCTCTTCTTTGAGTAACTAAGTTAAGAAAGTGAGCTGCCGTTCATGCAAGTATTGCAGTTATTTACAAGTCCAGCTCGGTTTCCTTTTGGAGGCCTCTCTGGGTGACTCCAATAAGGTCTTCCTCCAGCTGTAACACCCTGGATGTGGCCTCTACCAGCCTCCTCTTCACTTCCTCTTTCTCTTCTTGCAGGACCTTGGAAGAACTCTGCAGTTCCTGAAATGCAGAAAATACACGGTTAATCAATGGAATGATTTTTAATAATAATAATAATGTCACGTCTTACTCTATAGAAGTTCATCAATCGTCATAAAAATGTTTATATTAATAAAGTTATTTTCTCAATATAATTGGTTAATGTTGATATAAAAAAAGCATGTCCGAATAATGATAAACATACTAAATCAATTTTGAAAAATGTCATGAAATAAACAAACGATAAACTGTTTTATTATTTAAGAGCATAATTTTGGTATCATATATTCACACCACATAAAAAAAAAAACATCTAAAAAGTATGGCCATAAAATTAACAGCCACAAAATAAGCCATCGCTCTCTCGTGAAAGCTGTTTTCAAACGAGCAGATTTATGGTAGAAGACATCCAAATGAATTCAAAGTGCCATTACTTTTAAGACTTAATGGTTGTGTTGTAAAAATGTTGGATTGTGAGTTGATAATACAGACATACATATCTGTCAAAACGTGATTTATGCATCAGAGGCATGCGTTTAAATAGATCCGCATGTCTTTCACTAGGGGGCGCTAAGAGACTGTTTCGGGAGACTCACTACAGAGCAGAAATATTAGCATACAGGTATGCAAGTATGTACTTTTTCATTAAGGTGTATTCAACGAGCGTCTATGATGAAGTCAAATCGTGACTCCCTCCTCCTGACTAACTCCACATTACTTGATTTTGTATTTTCAGCAGGGCGCAGTTCTCCTCCTCCCTTTCGCATGCCTTCTGCAGGCTCTCCTTGGCCAAATCCAGCTGCTCCATCTCCTGCTGCAGCAGAGCCACCTTTTTCACCAGCTCATCTTTCATTCGTTGGGCTTCCTCCACCTTTTGCTGCATACAGAAAACTTGTTTAACTTGTTGAGCTGCGTCTTGGCCATAAGTTATGCAAAGCAAGTCCTATTGTACACAGGTATTTTGATAAGGTTTTTGGTTTCACGTTTCTAACTAATGAAGAACATTTGCACTGTATTGTAAAATAAAAATGAAAGAATGCAAAGATATAAACTGGTTTTATATGATATAATACAGCCGAAAACCACAGACACTGCAGTATTTGTGCATTTATTGTGCCTTCAAGAGCCGTGGCCTCGTGGGTAATGTCAGGAGCTTTGACTCCAGCTTTGGGTTGTAAATTCAGCCCCATGCACCTTTTGAGTGTATTCATTCTGTATTGTTATGTTTGGCTGTTTGTCCTGCACAATAAAAAGCCAAAAATGCTTCAGTGACAGAGGATCTCCCCCAAGGGCATATCCAAGTTGGGGTACTTGTAACTCATGGCACCATTGTACACATCAATGCACTCACAATGACACTAAAACATTTGCTATCCACAAAAAAGTTCAATCTCAAGCACAATTCTAGCCAATCAGAAGTCTGAAAAACACCGTTTTGTAGTCTGATGAAAAGGCACAGTCAAACAAATGCCCAGTCTTCTGTTGTTGTGTGTGTGTGTGGATAAAATGTCCAAACAAAATACTATTAAGTGTGGACATAGCCAAAGTCAACATTTGCATTTTCAACGATGCTGACTTTACCTCAAGAAAGCTCGCCTTGGTGGTGACCACCAGGATGTCCGAGTTGCATTCGTCCTCCACAGTCAGCAGCTCTTCCTCAGAGGGGCTACTGGCGCGAAACAGGAACGGTGTGCTAGCTCCACGAATCTCCCCTTTGTAGGTCACATAACAGAACTGGTAGAATTCGCCATCATCATTGGGCACATAGTATCCTGGAGAAGATGACAAAAAATATTCAAGAAAAGCATAAAATATTGTACTGAAGCACAAGAGCGTTTGTCATTCAACCATTTAAAAAGGCATCTAACCTGTGGTTTATTAAAAGGTATATGATATAACACTATGATCTTACCCTGAAAGACCACTGTTCTGTTGACTGCGGTGCCGTCCACATAGTTCTCAGGGAGGGGGGACCACAAGAATGTATAATAGTCCCTCGCTGTGCTCCAGCCAACCTGCGAGACATAGCGGGGAATCTGTTCAAACAGACGCCTTCACCACATCGGTGTAATATAATAATGGAGAAGTCAAAACCGGTGACTCGCAAGAGGCCGCGCACAGCCATTTTAGTGTGTCGTTTCATTACTACAGAAGCGTTGTCATCACTGCTGAGATGAGTGCGTAGAAGGTAAAGAAATGTTCAAATTGAATGATTTTAACTCACGGTCGCCATCGGCATGCTGTTGTTTATAACACAGAGGAAAAAGAGGTGGCATTTTTATAGAAAGGAGACTTGGAAGTGAATGACAACTCCAATAAAACTATGAAATTCTGTTTTATGTGTTGTTAACCGATGGTTGATGATGGGAGGGGGCGTAAAAGTACAGAAAATACATATTTAACTTCCGTCTGCTGCCATAAAACTGTCAAACTAAATCAGTAAAAGGAGGGGGCTGGTTTTTAGTGTGCACCCTTTCACACATAGACACAAAACAAACCTAATTATTTACTGTATTAAAAAAAACTGCTAAAACAATCTTGTTTGTCTGTCTCAATGTATTCATGTATAACGAAAGATTTTGTTAAGCTATATACTGTACTAAAAGCCTGGAGCTCCAACAGTGCTCGTGTTCATCAGAGCCAGAGATAGAAGGCCCCCGTTAGCTACGAAACCCCCAGTTGTTAACCAGCGCACTTCCGGCCTCCAGCAGTAAAGAACAGGAAGCAATTAAAACATGCACATAGTGAGTTTATGTCATTACTGGAGGCGAGCCCCCACCAGTGCGCTCATTAGTGGCACTGGCTGAAAACTCTTGAGAGAAACTCTTTCACTTGCCTCAGACATGCCTACAATGTGTGCGTACATACACGCTCACAGGCCACAACATTAGGTACACTAATGTGCTTGGTTTTGATTGACACCCTAAGAGAGGTATTTATTTAACAATGATTATTGCTCGGATTCCAGTTAACACCACATTGTACTTTTTCTAATATTTCTTAGTTCTTTGTATAATGCAGAGTAGTAAGAGTTTTTTGCAGGAAATACATTCCAGGCCTACCCAAACTACTATATAAACGGCTCAGCTTCAGAAAACAGGTGAGCCGTGACTGGTCGTTACCTAAGCACTGAGCAACTGTGATGTCATTTTAAGTTGACAGGAAGTTACAAAATGGCCGCCCCCCCAAGGATAGAATAAAAAACAGCGTATTTTTCTGCGTAACTCATACTCCACAAACGCAATATTAATCAGAATGCTGTGGTTAGACTACTGGGGGCACATCAAAATATTATTGTAAAGAAAATGTTTGGGTTGACTTCCCCTTTAATTCTATTGCATCTGCATCTAGTGAAGCTCAGTGCTGGCCAGCACAACTTGGTTACTTCATTGAAGATGCACAACTGTAAATTCCGACGGTCTCTGAGAGTGTGGTTGTAGATCTGATCCAGATTTAAAGTACCTTGAATCAACTTTGTTGTGATTTCGTGCTACAGAAATTTGCCGTTCATCATCGTAACACACTTGCAGGTGTCACGTTCCAGACAATCTCCGCAACAGATACAATCTGCGAAGTAGCAACTAAAAAATGCAACAGGCTGTTGCTTAAAAACAAAACACGAGTGATATAGGAAGGGTTCACTATACAACGTAAGTATTTTTTTTTATGTGAAATCTCTGTTGAAACAAAGACATCTTACAGATGTACAGTAAAAAGCAACAGGTTGCTACAGGAGGTCTTTCTGCTGTCCAAGTGCCAGTCAGAGTTGCAGGAAGTGTTTGTGAATCACATGGCGAGTGAGACATGTTAATTACAAAGCAGTGTTCGCTTTCTCCTCTGCCTCATGACAAGCCGCCCCAACCCACATCTCCGAGCGCCCAGAGCAACACCAGTCACGCTGTACGGGAACGGTTCCAAGGGCCAAAGGCTGCGATTGCAGATGTGACAAAAACAAAAAAAATGTCAAGTGCCCGTATATCATTATAATGTTTGACATCTATTGCCCCACGGGAGTGAATAAAGTTTTCTAAATGTGATTTACGGTTTTAGATTACCTTGTAGAGCAATGTCTACAATACAAGCATGTTAAGTGTAGGGATGTAAATCAATTCTTTTTTTTTTTAATGATTGTCTTTCTGTCAACTTAAGCACTTAACCAGCTGCAGCATAGGCCATAAAAATGCGATAAACATTATAGTAAGATCTAACCCGTCTTGTGATGTAATAGAGTACAAGTACTTCAAAAATATACTCAAGTAAAAATTTCACGTCTCTGTACTTTTGTTATTTATAATTCTGTCAACTTATACTCTACTATATTTTCTAAATAAAACATGTACACCGATGCATGTTCCCTCTTAGTTACTGATACAACAAAACAAAACCATAAACTGTTCATTGATGCAATGCCTGATTCCTGAACCACAGCGAACAAAGCTTGTACAGAGCGAGACACGTAGTTTTCTTGCACTCAACCATGCGCATCGTCACCATTGTGTGTGTTTTTTATTTATTCACAATGCTACCTCGTTTTTCCCATTAGGCCATGAGCCTGGTGCTACATCTCCATATGTTGAGCTACCACTACCTGCCTGACTCACTCTAGGGGCCACACATGTGCATGATGCACAGCACAGGAAATGTTTGGCATCGCCTAGAGTGCAGAAAAAGAGAAGTCCGATAAAGCATATTTTTAACCGCAAATGAAATAACTTTTGTACAATGTCAGTTAATGTAAAATGGAAACTCTAAATTCCATTTTGTAACATTTGTGCTCACAAATAGCATGTCAACATGTAAACTTGTATTATTTGGACAAATGCTGACAAAATAGCAGTGCAGACGATTAAATAAAAATGTAGGAAAACAAGTGTTCTTGGCTGGAAGGAAACACTGAGTACAAACTAACACTGCATCAAGGTTATTGGCAAACATGCCAAAGCAAGAACCTTGGCAGCAGTCATTCGTCTGTCAACACTGGCAGAAAGACGGTCTGGATTTTAACATCTATTCTAACTTGGCTGAGCAGGAGGAGTTCTGAATCTGTTATTTGCTCTAGACCTCACCTAACGTGAGATAATGACATGTACAAATACACATATTGTGTGATAAATATTGTATATGCAAATAAAATCAGAAGTTTGCATAGACTTCTTTATAAAAAGGCACATCATGTATTTTTTCATCACCGTCTGGAATAAAATTTGACCAAAATTATGCTGTTTTAAGTCAATTAGAATTACCAAAATTATTTATATTTGCTAAGTGCCAGAATAATTTGTGATGGAATTTGTTTTTGTCATTTATTTGCTATTTTTCCCCTTATTCAGAAGTTTTAATACATTTCATTAGTGTTTGGGCACCATTGCCTTTCAAGTGTATGACTTGGGTTTGTACTTCTACAAGCTTCTCACAAAAGCTAACAGGATTTTTGGCCCATTCCTTTTGACAGATCTGGTGCAACTGAGCCAAGTGTGCGTGTGTTGATGGCCTTAACATTCATGAAACTTTGCTCACACGTCACGCCTGGCCATTTTCCCCTCTGCTGAGAGAACTCCTAAGCCGCGTAAAAGTCCTCTCACCTGCTCTGAGGAGCTCTTTTAAGAGCTAGGATTCTTCAGGAATAGCATTTCCCTTACAAGGATCCACTCTTCACTTTTGGGGGGAATTCTAAGAAAACATTATGATTCTAAAAAAAATATATATTAGAATCTAGCAACTATGAGCAAGTCCATCTTTCCACTAAATATCTTTGGGAATACATCCCTTGGTTTCCACTATACATGATTCAAGAAAGCATAAGAGATTTAAAAGAGAAAAAATGCAGCAATTTGCCCTGACTATTGGGGAGCCACAACACTAACTTAACAGAAAAACCTTAGCACCATTGCATAATCTAAGTAAACACACAGTTATACTCCTCACAAATCATTATCACCACCTTAGGTAGCTTTGTTAAAATAGCAAGGTTTTTCCCCCCCATAATTGTAATCAAAAAAATTTATTTTAACAAAATATGTGGGTACTACAGTACACTATATTATTACTGAGTATATTTCTTTGTACAAGGTTGTTTTTAAATACAGATTGTTGTTAGTCACCTTGAAAATGCCAACCCAGTCCTTTGGGTGTGGCTGGATGAATTGCGTGAGGGTATAGTGACACTCCAGTGCAGCATGAGGCAGGTAACTTTTGCCTACATTCTGGAAGATGACGTGGGCAAAGTTTGACGTGTCCATGGTGTTGTCTAATAAAGGCCCGTCCACGTTCAGCGCCATCAATCAGTCAACAATGGCTGGAAGAGATTAAACATAAAAAACCATGAGGAACAAATACCAAAGATAATCAGCTGCAATGATTTCTAAAACAGTAACTGTGGCAAAAATGTTATTTACAAGTTTTATATTTTGTGTGTGCATTATGGCCCTCAAATTTGACTAAATTGCAAGCACAAAATGTTTCCTCAGGATTTAAGCAATCACAGCAGTGAATACAGCAAAAACATTGGAGCAGTGAGCTACTTTAGCACCCAGGGAGCAGTTCATAACTTAATGGTATTTATTTGTCGCTCAAAGACACACCAGTTGTGGATCTTAGGGATCTTGGAGGTGGATGGTCCACTGCCACATCCTCTCTAGTTCCACCCACACTTCATGAAGCTGATGGGTGTTTTTTTTTTTTGTGCCTACATTCGTCTGTCGGTCAATGACTTGAACCGGAATCCCCACGGGAGCAGGTTACAATCTTAACCACTTGCCCACGGTTGCACCGAATGACTTGTGTTTGGTTTCAGGTTTCATTGCACTAGTCTAATGTTGACTATAACAGTCTTGCCATTCAGCCAAATATAAACCTTTCATCGCAGGGTTACAGTTACACCTGTGTTGCTGCCTTGATAACTCTGCATGAACGCATGGCAGGGATCAAGTGTTCATGGGAGTGCTACGTGTCAAACACCAAAAACCTTTTTCCAGGCAAAACAATATCCATAAAAAATATTGCCATCATGACTACTCTTCAATTTTAAAAGACACCTCTTAAAATTATTAATAAATAAATATTTGCAAATTCAGTGGTGCCATGACTTGCGAGTGCTCCACCTTAAAAAGTTTAAAAAATATATGGGCTGTCACTTTGGTTGAGTTGCTTTGTTTTGTGTTCCCTGCCACTTTAGTGATGGGGGGAAAAAAGGCAATTAAAGTACTGTAATGCCCTCACATGTGGGCAAGGAGAGGTACAGTTGCCATTGCATTTTCAGCTGTTTCGTCTTGTAGCAAACTTAGCTTGTAGCAGATGTGTGTGACGTCATGCATGTTGTTGCTGTCAACTGTTGAAAGAAAACTGATTTTCTCCTCTTTCATCTATATCCGCGTCAAATATCAAACGTATGTAGGAATGAAAAAGCCAACCTGACTCCAGCTTCTGACATCACTCACTATGCCCCGCCCATTAAAGACACGCATACAACACACAGGCGATTTATGTCTTTAAAACATCTGTTATTGTTTTGTTAAATTGTTGTTTTTGGTCCTTACGTGAAGAAGGTTCGATAGACTACAAGTGGCTACATCAACAATGTTCGGAAGAAAAACGCTCAAAATTCACTTGAATGATTTTTAGAAACCTACTTACGTCCCCGAAATAAAGAATAAATACAGGTTTTTATGATAAACCCACGCGTTGAAACGAAGACATAGCTCTAAAACTATGAGTTTCGATCTAAATACAGTCGAATGGGGGGGTGTCAACTTATGTAGGAAATCTGATTTTGACGACGGCTAAAATTGGACCCCCGATAACTTTTGGACCTTGTATAACAAGATCATATTCGAATGTCGAAACTTAACATTCCAGAAAGACCAAGTACATGGCTGAAACTGACAGGCGAGGCCTAGAGCGATTAGAAACAACTCAGCGATTAGCTGGCTAATGTTAGCCTCATGTTTACCAAGAAAGGATCGTGCGTCAAAAACACGATGACGAGGAACGAAACGTCTGTCGACTACATCATCGAGCCGCTTAACATTGTTCGTAGTTTACTAAAAATGTCATCTTGACAGCGACTTGTCGACTAGAGGGCAGTTAGCTAACGTCAACAGTTAGCAAACGCTGACTTCTCAAGCTTTCCAACTTGCGTATCAAACACGGCAAATTTTCACGAACAACGCATTATCAGCGAAGCAATATCCAACAAACGCAATACATACCCGGTTCCCATGCTGAATAACGACTTAAATCGTTATGTATCATAAAAAATGACTGTTGACGCAGTTCAGTGCTTCCCCGTATGCTCTTCCTGGAACAACAACAAACTACGTCATTTCCGGCCAGTTGAGCTCAAAATGGTTTTGTAAACCCGGGTAAACGATATTATCAATTAATTTGGTTGCAACGATTTGGCCACATTTTTATCGTTATTGAACTTTGGAGAAGCCCTAATAAACACAATTTAGACATTTTGAATGTAACAAATATATATTTTCAATCAATATAATTAATACAACTCTTAATATTAGTTATTTTATTTATGTTGAGACTCTACATCTTAAAACGATAGCGTTTTAAAAAAAAATACACATAACGTATGCATGCGTTGATTTTTCACGCGCACAAACACGAACGTCAACCACAGACATCAACGAAGACAGTCGAATCCGCCCCCGAAGCTCATTGGCTGAAACCTAGGGCCGTGCTTGGTAAGCGCGTTGTTTGATTGGTCGAGAATTCCGTCATTGACACACGTCCTCTGCGTCAGCAACCTGGGTTAAGAGGAGACAAGCATGGCGGCTGTGCTGAGAGGGAGTCGGTACCTAGTCGGAAGGCGGTGCAAGAATGTTCACTTTGCGTTTGGTAAGGATTTCGAGTTGAGCCTGTGCAGGCGCTACACTTACTTGTTGACTGTTTGCTTCCATAGACCCTCATAGTTTTGCTAGAAACTCTTAAAGAGAAGTTTGAGTACATTTTCGACACATTGTTAAGCTAGTTGAGGGGGCTTGTGCACTCGTTTACATATTTTAGGAGTTCTTGCTGTCTCGATTTCTCCTCGTTTGCCAACTGATGGTAGTTTAAAGTTATTGTAGAAAATATACCAATCGTGATGACATTATACATTACTTATAGAAGAAAATGGCTAATATGTGCCCCTGCTTGACTCTTGTCTTGAGCGAGATTATGTAATATCTCCACTTACTGTCAGGACGGCGCTTAGTTATCAGATGCTTTTAAATGGAAAATTATTTTTTTTGTTGGTTTGTATTTTTTAAGGCGTAAAAGCTTTTTTTTCTGTTTACTTACTATTTCTGTATGCATGTATCGTAGTTGGCCATTAGTAGAGCTGCAACCCATTCATAAGGGGATGATGTACTGTACATAAAGTTATTTCTAACGTACCCATTTTTAACTCAATTTTTTACTTTTTTATGCTAGCTGTGTGCTAATTCACAGTGTGGCATGATTGGCATATACGCAAACACAGATTGAACATAATTTGTGTTATTTTGTGTCTGAGACTACTGACATACTGGTTTAATAGCAGACTTTGCCGTGCTAGTTTATGCAACTGTAAAGTAGGGTTGGGTGAATAATTTGTGTTTGTCATGACTTTTTTTTAAGTACCTAAGCATATCCTTGCTGATGTGCATTGTCTGCACCAGCAACATGGCTGCAGAGATGCTAGTTTACAAAAGCACAATTGAGCCACTTCTGTGCCATATTCAGCAACAATTCTGGCCCATTGAGTGGCTATTTTTGAAAGAAAAGTTGTTTAATTCCTGCTAAGAAACTGACAACATGAGTGGAATCATTTTCAAAACATTCTTCGTATGACACGGAGTCCGATGGAATGCAATCACCATATATATCACTCATGCTGAACATTTGCAAAGACATGATGCCATTTACAAGTTGCAAAAGCAGTGATAAGGCAACATTTTGGAAACTTTTGAATATTTTGCAGAGGGAACACTACATGTGATGTCTTTGGTGCCAGGTGTAGTGTAATACATGCATACGTATATACTCAATTAAAACAGTCATACATTTTTTGCAAATTATAAAGAATGAGTGCCTGTGAGTGTTGTCTGTCTACATGTGTTGCTACACATTTATGTTCAAATATCTGTTGCTTAATTGATAATAACATTGATGCTAGTTTCATTAACACGGCTATGTTTGCATTAATCTAGCCGGCATTTTGTCAAACAAAATTAAGACTGTTCCACTGTTACTGCCCAGAGATGTGCACGTGGTTCTATTCATACATTTTCTATCAAATTGTATAATTAATTTTATTGTCTTTTTGAAATAGATTAGCAAAGCTGAATGATGTTTCAGGAAAGCTAGTTTTCTTAGCATCCCTGATAATAAGCTAACCATTCTGTTTTAGCCTCCACGAGGTCCATGGCCTCCAAGACACAGGTGGGCTTTATTGGCCTCGGAAATATGGGAAACCCAATGGCCAAGAATTTGCTGAAGAACGGATACCCAGTCATTGCCACAGATGTCTTCCCAGAGTCCTGTAAGGAAGTTCAAGAGCTGGGTGCCCAGGTGGGATAGTAAATATGTTTAAACTTCTTCTTTTTTTCTTCTTCTTTTTTTTTTTAAGAAGCTGCTTCCACCTGTTTGTTCTCGTCAACCGTCATGACTTTTGTGTGTTTCCTCAGATTGTTGAGAACCCCGCTGAAGTGGCGGAGAAGGCTGACCGCATTATCACCATGCTTCCCTCAAATCCCAATGTTATTGACGCGTATACTGGCGCCAATGGGATTCTCAAGTATGGCTTTCCGTTTCTCCTCTTCCCTAATAACTTGCATAGGGTTTCCAGAGTCTTAATTTAACAAGCCTCCCTTGTTAACAACAGGAAAGTGAAGAAGGGCTCCTTGCTCATTGACTCCAGTACAATTGATCCCGCCGTTTCGAAAGAGATGGCGGCTGCTGCTGAGAAGATGGGAGCCGTTTTTATGGATGCACCTGTGTCAGGAGGTGAATTTTATGCGCAGTATTTAACGGGAATATTGGCAGCATGCACGATTCCGTGTGTACACACCCTTAGTTGCCTGTAGGTCATAATTGAAATGTTCCAACTGTGCAAGAGGGAGTTTCTTCTACCTAATAGACATTTTTGAGGATGTGGTTGATGTGCTGCTGTTGAGCTGAATAAGGTGGGTGGTCTAAAGCTGCAGACTGTGGCAATTTGGCAAACATTTTTATAACATTTTAGGAGGTACATACAGTAAATCCTGTTTTGTTTTTAATGCAAGTGGTATTGTCTAATTTAACTGTTTCATTTGGGGTTAACCTCACAATAGTATCTCTATTTTAAGCATATTCTGATGTAACATTTATGGGACCGTGATAGCTACGATTGACAAAATCGACCAGCCACAACATTATGACCACGTTGTACTGCAATTTAGTCGAAATTTGTCACTCGTGATTTTAAGTGATGCTGAATGTGTTTTAAATGACCGTTCGGACTTGGTAGCGGCTTTAATTGGCCATTTTAATCCTAGACAATATTTTTAAGACTGCTACAAGACTTTTATCCTTTAATTTGTTTACTGGTAGTTATTGCGCATCATAGTGAGGTAAAGGTGAGATTAGCTTGAACTCTAAAGATCACTTCTCCCGAACTGAAAGTTGGTTCATGACAATGGGCTCCTAGCTAACCGGCTAACAGTTCACACGGATTCAAGTTTGTGCCGGCGACAGGAGGTTGAAGTTGTCTGTCTGATTTCAATCACCATGCTAAGATCAAAAGAGGCAAACTTTGTGTGCGCAGCAGTCAAAGGAAGAACAGTGGCGTGGCAATTGTCGTTTAATCCTATATGGTTAAATCATAAATGTTTAAAAGCACACATGGGGACCTAATTGAGTCAGCGTGTGTCTTCTTGCTGATTCTTCATGTGAAACTTATGTCAGCACCATATGAGAAAATTAAACTACCATCTGATTTTTCGTCAGAGTGGAATGATTACACGAGTGCAGTGCTCTGCAACCTGTGGATCTCTAAAACAATTAGTAGGATTTTGTTTTACATATATATTTTTCAAATTTTAGATAAAATGTCGTTTAAATTAACTAATTAATATAAAATAATTAAATATTAATAAGTTAAAAAATAAAATAAGTTGTCAGAAAAATAGAAAAAGAAAGAAAATGTTCAAAAACAAAAGAAGAAATCCTAAACAGGACAATAAAATTGCCAAAAACGCCAGAAATTGGACAGCAAAAAGGCAGAAAAAAATGCCATAAAATGTCAAAAAAAAGAAAGAAAGGAGGGGCCGAAAATTACCCTAATGTGTCCATAAAAATGCCAATAATGTCAAATGACAGGAAGGCAGAAAAGTCTAAAAAAAATATATATAAAAAAATCCCTAGAAGAATGTGAATCTTTTCCTAGCCCTCAGTACATTAAACTAATACTAACACAATATTGAGATAGTCAATCAGCAACAATCTCACAGGTAGAGGGAGACTCTCACAGCATTTAAATTGTAGAAAGTTTTTTTTGTGATAAGCAATTGAAGAACTAGGAATAGTGAGCAAAGGTTCGTTGTGTCATGCCAACCCTCTGACTTTCCGTTGGGGATCTGTTTTGAAAAGTGAATGCTTAATTGGCTTACATCACCTACAACCAAACGATACAGTGCCAAATAGCTCATAAGACCTCATGGAAATCTTGGCTTCTTTCCATTAGCGTCCTGTAAACTCGATGACTGATTCCAACATTTCCTGGTACTCGTGTGGCTTGCTTTAACCCCATGTGAACCAGCAACATTTTAACGACTATTACATTTAGTGAGGGTTCAACTTACATTTGACCGGATTGTGTGCACGAATTTCTTCCTTTTGTAAGCTACATTGAAATGCGAAATACTGTAAAAGTTTATGTTAAACGTATCGGTATATTTGGTTCTAGTATCTATCTGCATTTTTTTCTTTAGAATAAAGAAATGTAGCTTTAATTTAGATCATGTGTCTGACTTTAAAAGTAATCCATCCTTATACTGTAGCAGATATTCTATATCTGTCCTCTGGTTCTACTGCTCTCCCGAGACAAAATCTGTCTGTGAGTGAGCGAGCGAGACAAATATGAACCCCGCTTGGCGATTTTTATGAGCACATTGATCTGATTTGCCTCTGCCACTTTTCATCCATCCATCAACCTCTCAGAATAATTTGAAACGAGCAACAAACCGTGACAATCGCCTGATTTCCATTGTTAGGTGTGGGCGCCGCCAATTTAGGAAAGCTGACTTTTATGGTGGGAGGAGCCGAGGAAGAATTTACTGCCGTCAAAGAGCTACTCAGCTGCATGGGAGCCAACGTGGTGTACTGTGGTCAGGTTGGAACTGGGCAGGTAGAAACAGTCAACACTTTCTGTGGTTTCTTTCTAAGGAGTGATGTTGAAGTTGTTAAATGTTGTTTTATCAATCCACTGGATACAGGCTGCTAAAATCTGTAACAACATGCTCCTTGCTATTGGAATGATCGGAACGGCCGAAACGATGAATTTGGGGATCAGGTAACCGCATCTGACAGTTGCTATGGCAGCAATCTGTTCTGAAATGATATCATGTCATACCCTGATAAATGAATGTTCCCTCATTCCAGACTTGGTCTTGATCCAAAACTCTTGGCCAAGATCCTAAACATGAGTTCGGGCCGATGCTGGTCCAGTGACACCTACAATCCTGTACCTGGAGTGATGGAGGGAGTCCCTTCTGCAAATAACTACCAGGGAGGCTTTGGCACGCAACTCATGGCAAAGGTCTGTCCACTTACTTCTTCAATGTCATGGTGACCTCGGTGCATATTCTTCGCCAATGAATTTTTAAATCCTTTGTTTAACTGAGATTTTCTGATGTATGACCTTTCATATCATCGCTGCTATGTGAAAAAACACGTATGTCCATTTTTATTTATTTTGTTACATTTTTATGTTTTGTGATGAAACTGAATGCAGACATCCCAATAATGTAAAAATTTAAGATTTGAGCAAAAAAAATGGGCGTAAGTGTTTTTCACATGGCGATGATATGATGTCATGCATGACAGTTTGAGCGACTAGCATACACTAAAAAAAAGTCTGTTGGATTTACATAAGTGAATACAGTATAATTTTTGGGTTCAATATTCATGTTGGTGAAACATGATTTTAATGTGTACTCAAACATTAGTTAAATTCTGAATTTACCAGATTCCACTTTATTCATTACCTTCCAGGACAAAACCGATCGGAAGTCGCACGGCTGTGTTTTTTAAGCGAGAGCCCAAAAAGATTTCATACCGGTATGCCTAAAGGAAAAAAAAAAGTCAACTTTCATGGCAAAGGTCCAAAAATCAACTTAACTGATCGACTCCTGCTGCGTACGTCCGGTATCAACAGAAATCTTAGGGTTCTCCGCGGTCCCGGATTTAATTTAAATCTACATCAGTGCGCATATGAACCAACAAGAAGCCATAATAGAGTTCCTTGTGGTATAAACAAACCATTCTTGTTGCTAAGCTAACGCTAAAAGGATGCATCTGATTTCTCACAATTACTTTGCATGTCCACTTTGAAATTCATGCGGCGTTTCCGGGTACAAAATGGATACCAAAATAATGGTGAAAATAATAATATAATATATATATCATATAATAATTTATCACAATAATTGCAAATTTAAAAAAAAAAGAATGAGCAACTAAATGAAAAATGTATACAGACATTAAATTGTCATGTTTACCAAATATTCCCCAATTTCCACATTCTATATGTCATTGGAAAACATTGTTAATGTCCTTTCAGGAAGCATACATCTGAATTTCTTATATTTGATCCTGTTTTGTGCTTGTGGGCCACATTTTGTCACAAAATATGATATTTTCCGATAGATTCTGCAGTAACAACGTTAACATATCAAAATGATCCTTTTCTCCTGATGACTGAATTGCTTTTTGTAGAAATCCTGCTAAATGTTCATGAGAACAGAAATACAAGTTTCCTCGTCTTTTACAGGATCTCGGTCTGGCCCAGAACACAGCCACCAGCACAAAGACCCCCGTTCCACTCGGCTCCTTGGCTCATCAGATCTACCGGATGATGTGCGCCCGCGGTTACGCCAGTAAAGATTTCTCCTCCGTGTTTCAGTTCTTGCGTGAGGAGGAGGGACAGTAACATGTGCTTCCCCCTCTCCGTCCCACGCGAGCCTTACCTTAGCGGGCCTGTCGGAGCACAGGACCGCTGCCATATTGTAGTCTGGGGTGGTGCCTTTGGGGACCCGATGAGGACTTTTTCAAAGACAACAACCTTTTACGCAACACTCCTTTCTCTGTCCGACATGCAGAGGATTCGAAAGGCTGTCGCTGTAATAGCACTTAACACGATTTGTCCCGTGTCAGGTGGGGGATTTTAGTTACATGAATGAGACGGTTTATTTTCTCGTTTGCAATCATTTTATGTTACTCTTTTCTCTATGTTCATTGACAATGTGACTTTAGCAGAAAATGTGGTATATCTTGCAAAAAAAATAAAGACAATGACTTCTCTTGTTTTTCTCTTATTCTCTTCATCATGATTTCAGTAGCTTTTAGTTTGACGTGACACGACACGACGCATTAAGGAGCTTCACAAGTCGACCCAGCTTCTTGAGCAAATAAAACCAAAAACACTTTCCCCAAATAATTCCTATAATTCAAATATACACTGTTGATTTTGCTTTCATTTTTTGTTAGACCTTTTTGGAGACTTTTAGGATGTGAGCCATGAGTCATTTTATCCCGACTTTGCGCGGCATGTTTCTGATCTGCTCCTCCGAAGAGAGCCACCGAGGGGCCAAGGTGCCACAGGTCATGCGATCACAAGACAACCTCGTAAAAAGTCCATTAAGCACTGTAGGCTGAGAGCCGTGTTGTCAACTGCTTGATAGGTACTGCAAACACAGCAGTACTTTGCTCTCGGGCCTGCATGCGCGCTCTCACGCCAACTCGCACCCGTTTATGCTCAACATGGGTTCTTCTTTCCATCCGCCGTTGACGTCAACCCTTTCATGCATACCTGGTGTTTGTTACATAGATGCGCTTACATTTGAAGTTTCTTTTTTAAAATCAATTATGGTAATAAGTTTTCGTTATTAGCTAATTAGCTCATTCACTGCCATTAACGGCTATATAGACTATTAGTTTACCCCCCCCCCCCCCCACTTGTGTTAGTATGAAAACCTAGAAACATTTTTATTGTGTAATTAGAACAAATATAAAATTGTGAGTTAACTAGTGAAGTCATGCGGTTAATTACCATGACAAATTTTAATCTCCGGACGCCCCTAATTCAATAATATATATATATTTTTTTAAAGAATAAGATTATTAAAAATTAGGGGTGTCAAGTGATGAAATTTTTTCATTGTAATTAATCGCATGACTTTACTAGTTAACTCATGATTTAAAAATAAAAGATTATTAAAAAATTAGGGGCGTCAGGTGATAATTTTTTTAAATTGTAATTAATCGCATGACTTTTTTTTATATCTGTTCTAAATGTGCAATAAAAACAATTTCTAGGTTTTCATATTCTTGTTAACAAAAGTGGGGGGGGGGATTTAACTAATAGAAATAGTTCAAATGAATTTTTTGACGTCGATAGCCGTCAATAGCAGTGAATGAGTTAAAGTGGAAGTTGACCCCAAAAAAATGTATTGACAATATTTTCTATGCAGCCTCACTAGTCTAAATATCAATAATATGGTATTTTGGTTCATATTGAGTTAGTGGAATATGAGTTAGGCAGCTTAATCCAGCAGTTGTTATCAATATCATAAATCGGCCATTTTGCTACTTGCTGTTGAATGAAAATGTTGCTCAGGTAACAACCAATCACAGCTCGGCTTCAGAAAACAGGTGAGCTGTGATTGGTCTTTGAGCCCTGAGCAACTGTGATGTCATCTTCAGTCGACAGCAAGTGGCATAATGGCCGCCCCCTGAGATTGATAAAAATGGGTGGATTTTGCTGCATAACTTATATTCCACAAATTTAATATTAATCAGAAAGTTATGTTTAGACTAGTGAAGTCACATATAACATAGTATTGTCAAGGAATAGTTAAGGTTGACTTTCCCTTTATAGTCCAAATTCATCATTATAAGACCAATGAAAACATTGTCGTTCAATATGTGTACTAACTATAACGTTGCTCTAGATAAAAAAATATATTTGTATGTGATATACTTTTTGCTGTGCAAAAATTATAGGCAGTCATGCAAATGACATGAGTTATTTGTAATGTAATGGTACTTGTAGTTATCAGAATTACACACAAAATTTTAGAGGATGAAAAATGATCTTGCATAATAATATTTGTTTCTTAATTATTTTTGCGAGGCCATTAAATGATCAGTGTATTTGCATGAATTAATATCATAATTATTCATAACATTTGATTTAAGGTAGTTATTTCAGAATTGCGAATAAAACTAGTAGCTCTCCACACTAATCAGCAGCCCACAAGGATGCAATGAATTATATTTTGATGAGCAGCTGAATAAGATTTCAGATACAGGAATGCACTTTTTATGAGTCACTATATGGCTGGAATCATATTGCACCCAAGTCTGTTCATTCTTGATTAACTAGGAAGTATAGCAAACAGATGGACAACAATCATATGAAATAGAAAGCTTATGTTTGAGCTTTTACTAACTAGAAAATGTTGTTTACTGTTTTACCAAAATGTTCGGTATAACCTCCTATAATAAGGGGATCCAAAGTCTGACCTATGAGGTCCATTGGGACGTAAATGGATAATTTCGATAAATTGTGCCGTGTCATAGAAACTGAAGTTAAAACGCAGCTTCAGAATAAAGGTTACAGAAATATTGTTAAAAAAATAAGAATTGAATCACACTAATGTCCGTAGCTATTTTTGACCTATTTAAAACAAAGCTCACACGTATAGCAGTTTTTTTCCTCAATATTACTGCTTAGAACTTGGCTTACATTAGTTGTTTCTATAGAATTAAGTATATTGTATGAGTTTTCTGCATGTACATATTTGTAAATCGTAGCGTGCGTGCGTGTAAATAGGCTTATGTGTATAAATATATACGTGTTATATGAAATGTGTTTTATTTCATAAATGTTGACACATTTGTCAGTAACCCTTTAAGGATGATTAAATCTAAGGTTATCCCCTCCGAAAAGTACACTTGCCTGTACACGCTATGAAATTGGCCCATAAAAATTTACAGCCTCCAAAAGGTGGGAAAATTCTATTAAAAAAAATATTTGAAAGGGCCTTGGATTTAGTTTGACGTGCATCACTTCCTGAAATGCTAAATGTAGAAAATAGCGTATTTACAAAATAGTGAAATGGTGGGTTTTTATTTTATATATTTTTTTATAATTCATACTTTTGAATGTTTTTAACTTTACAGAGCGAATTGTGTGGTGTTGCTGTTTGCTGTTGCTTCGACCATTTCATTAGCGTTGAATGTTTCTTTTGTTTTTATTTTTTTTAAGTTGAAGCCAATGTTGATTGATGGGCGGTTTTGTGTTTTTGTGTCAAGCGTCCCTTTTGCTTTGCTTTTCTATTGTGTTTGCGGCTCTTTTGTCTTTCAACTTGACCTTGGACTCCAGCCGCGTCCTGCACTCCCGCCTTTGGACTACTGCAGATAAATGCTGCTAGATGTCATCGCCTTGTTTTATTATTTGTATTTAGTGGGCCTTGAAATATCGTATACTCGCATCAAAAGATGATTGAATGAATGTTACATCTGATTAATAATTAGATTGACTTCTGTGTCAAATCGGCTTTGGGGATTTTCAAAGAGGGTAAAAGCTGCACCTTGAACTCATTAAGTGTTTAAAGAATGCTTTGAAGACTTAGAAAGGCGCATGCTGTGCAACTGTGCATCAATATTTCAGAAATTAGTCTCATATTGTTATGAAAGACTTGTAAGCAAAATTTAAAAGGGGGAAAACAGGAATAGTGTGTTTTTGCGTGGCCAAGCAAAGCTGATGTGCCTTATTATCTCCCGTGCCGACCTTTATCATCTCCTTTGCATGTCACGTGTCAGGCCCGGGCCAATAACCTCGCGATGGTTCCGTGCGGGTACGGTTCCCCTGCCAAAGAGTCCCTGTCTGGGTGCATTCACTCGAGGGGGGTTCGAGGAAAAAGAGCCGCACGCGTGCACGTGTCGGGACATGCTATGACCGCGTCACTGCTGCTGCACTCGCACTGGGCCGAACCGCTCATGTTCGTCTACGACAGCAGCGCGGACGAGCGCGCCAAGAACATGCAGGACGCATCGTTCCCAGGAGGGAACTTTGCGCCCAACCAGTGCAGGAATCTGCTGGCGCATCCCGCCTCGCTGGCTCCGAGCAGCACCGCCTACGCCAGCGGCGACCTGTCCGCGTCCGGCATCGGGGAAGCGGGTAAACAGTGTAGCCCGTGTTCGGCCACGCAGAGTTCGGCCAACGCGTCCCTCCCGTACGGATACTTCGGTGGTGGTGGTGGTGGTGGCGGCGGCGGTGGTCATGGCTACTACCCGTGCAGGCCGGTGTCCAAAGCCGGCGCGCAGCCCTCCAATTACGGGGACAAGTACGCGGATTCGTCGGTTCCCGTCGACGAGTTCTCCAACCGGGCCAAGGAGTTCGCCTTCTATCAGGGCTACTCCGCAGCTCCCTACCAGGCGAGCTACTTGGACGTGCCCGTGGTCCCCGCGTTGGGTGCGCCCCCAGATCCCAGACACGACCCCCTCATGCCCATGGAGCCCTACCAGCCGTGGTCCATCACCACCAACGGCTGGAGTGGCCAAGTGTACTGCACCAAGGAGCAGCCGCAGGCCAACTCGCTGTGGAAGTCATCCTTGCAAGGTGAATTCTTTTCTTTTTTTTTTTGCAACAATTTTTATTAACGCTTCATAAAGTGGTTTATTGTTTGATCATATTGAATGGGCATTCGTTTGATTTCTTATGTGTTCCCCAATTTGTTATGTATGTTGTGCTTGTATAATATTTCAAAAATATCAAATACACTGAAAATGTAGGTTTTATTAATATTATTATTCCTTATCAGCAAGAGAACCCCGCACACAAGGCCATTTTAAAGTGTTTTCCATGCTAATGCTCAGAAAATTAGAGGAGCTTTTAAAAAAAACCAAATCAATTCAAGGTCATTATAGAATTCTATTTAATTCATACTCTGTCCAAGTAAAATACAAATTTCCAAAGGATGACAGGTGTAAAGAAATAAAACGTTAGCTTCCCTCAGTTGATTTTAAGAGAATGTTACCGTCCATGTCTACACAAACTGCCATTTTTAATGAAATTTTTCACAATATTCACAAAAAAATGTTCGTTAGTAGGCTAAAACAACCAAACACAATTCAGTAGCAATTAGGCCTATTAAATGAAATATTTGTTCTTATGATTTAGCATTAATAAATGTCACAACTCCTGCCATCAGTGGCATGTGTGTTGTGCCAACGTTTCCTTTTTTTCTCTTCTTTTAAATGTTTTTAAAATATTTGATCCTTCAGTCGTAGTAAAAAAAAAAATAATCAATTACATTTTGCTTAAAATATCATCTTGGTGCACCCCCAAAAAATGTCACTTTAATATATATATATATTAACATTTGTTTTCTTCGATATACTATATCCATCCATCATCTGAACCGCTTATCCGTATTTTTTTCACTGTAATGTACTGCTAACACTAATAATAACTATAACAATAATTAAAAATATATGTATACATATAACTTGTTGCTTAAAAATACGTATTTCCCCCGCATGCAATAAATGCCTTGTTTGATAAGGTGCATTAATACTTTTTTTTTCAGCCAGTCGTTTACTGTATGACATTATTTTTTATTTATAGCTGTTTTGCTCTCTCTTTTTTTATTCTACCGCGTGTTGTTGTTGTTTTTGTTATTTAATAAAAAAAATTGTTAAATTCCCGTTTTTCTTTTTGCGATTAAAAACGATTGATCCGATTCCTAACGTTATATTAATGTAGGAAATAAAGTATAGGTTATCATACATTTAAAGCTTGATATGTGTTTTTATTCCATTTTGTTGCATTGGTTTGCATGTGCGTCAAGAGTCGCAAAAGTGACACGTTGCATCCCCCAAACATGCAGCAGACAACACATGTGGCGGCGGCGGAGACAGCCAAGTGCGCCGTGGCAGGAAGAAGCGCGTTCCCTACACAAAGGTGCAGCTCAAAGAACTGGAACGGGAGTACGCCACCAATAAATTCATCACCAAGGACAAGCGCAGGAGAATATCTGCGCACACCAACCTGACAGAGAGACAAGTGACCATCTGGTTTCAGAACCGGCGCGTAAAGGAGAAGAAAATCGTCAATAAATTCAAGAGCTCCTGTTAGCTCCTCGTCTATTTTGCTTTTGATGAGATAAAATGGACACAGACGTGCCTTGATCACAAATAAACTCTGCTATAATTTATTACCTTCACTTTTGTCGCCAGAGTGCCTCCTTTCACGTTTTCCCCCCCTCCCTACTCGCATTTTAATTGGAAGCAGTCCACGTGGCGCGTTGACAGAAAATCGGAAGTTTTCGCAATAAGTGTGTGTGTGTGTGTGTGTGTGTGTGTGTGTGTGTGTGTGTGTGTGTGTGTGTGTGTGTGTGTGTGTGTGTGTGTGTGTGTGATTCACTTCCACATTCACCCCCTCACTGCTTCCCACGCATATTCATCTTCATTAGACGTCTTTATTCATTTTTACAAAAAGTCCAAACTATCACTATAGTTTGGATTTGATTGAACAAAACAAGCATGTGGAGTTTTCCCCAAAATGTTTAATCATAGGGTTTATTTAAACGGCCAAATTTCTTCACGGTTATCACACCCCAAAAAAAGCTCCATAAAAACACCTTAATTCTTTGGAGAGGTCATTTTCAGTCGAAATGAGAAAATATAATGCAACAATCAAACAAACCTTACAGTTTGTCTGTGGTTTGATTTGTGTGCTAGAATTGCATTATGAAGTGATTCAAGATTTACACACGATTTAAATACCTCATACTCTTTTTTTTAATTTTATTCCAACCATAACATCGAAATTTGACATTTTCAGTTTGAATATGGAACATAACATTGTGACAAGAAAGAAATAATATCGTGTGGATGTATTTAAATGTGTATATATTTTTGGGACATATCCAAATGAAAATGTCAATAAATGCTTTCAAGCTGATTTAAAGGCGCCTGTTTGTTTTCGTCCACTTTTAAATTATTATTGATGGAATATTAATGCTCACTAGTCATAAATGGACCCTTTTTGTGTGTGTGATCTAAGCGTCAATGTTGAGGCTGTTTAGAGTTTGTCGCCATCTGATGTACAAAGTATGCAATTACAGCGTCTGCTATATTGTAATCGGAATTTTCTTCTGCATTTGTTGTTCACTTTGGAAACGTTGATTATCATCAAACGTAAAAGCAAGCCGTATATCATGTTTGTCAATATTTTATTGTCATAATATGTTTGTTTTATTCTGAATAGTTTATTTGTATTTGTATTTATTGATGTTTCTTTCCTTATAAGGCCCAGCATGCGACAGATTCGAACAAGGTCAATTTGCCAATAATGTATAATTTTTCTTTAAAGATGGAATCATACAATTGAAAAAAAAATCACAGATAAAACACACAAGTCTTGTATGATATTATACTATTCTAATCAGATGGATGGCTGGATGATACAAACTATCTTACATCATGTTCTACATAATTTGACTTTTACGACATTTTGCTTTCATAAAAGGTAACTTTAACGTTTTTAGTTTAATCAGATGTATATGATTCTGTCTTATTTGCATAAATGAATCACTTTCTACGACTCAAGTAAGATTTTTGTGAAGTTATTTGATACTATCATCGGGTTCTATGCAGCTTGCCTGCAGACCTTATTCTGCGTCTCTAATTTGGTGTCATTGCGCCCCCTAACGGTACATCAACTAAATCATACAAAAAGATGAGAGTTTTAGGTTACCATGGATGGCATTTTAACAATGTTTTTCACTCTACAAGGCACGATTTTCGCAGGTCTAAGTTTAAAATTGAAATTATTTTTCAGCATGTGCTCATGTATAAATGCGTCCTTAAAGGAAAGTCAAGTCAAAAAATTTCTCAAGTTTAAACATGACATTCTGATTAATAGTATTATTGCGTTTGTGGAATACGAACACATAAATCCAGCCGTTTTTATCCATCACATGGAGCGGCCATTTTGACACTTTGCTATCAGCATCACAGAGCTCAAGTGACCAATCACGGCTCACCTGTTTTCTTTGTTTAGTCATGTGACATTCGTAAGATGAGCCCTGATTGGTTGCTACCTGAGGCCAGAGCAACTGTGATGTCATTTTCAGTCAGCAGCAAATGGCAAAATGGCCATTAGGATAGGAACGGTTTTTCTTTGCTTGATTCATATTCCACACATGAAATATTAATCAGTATACTGTACTTAGACTAGTGGGGGTGTATATAAGATATTATTGTAAAGAAAACGGACTTAAATTCTCCTTTAAAGACAGGGAGGACTTGTTTTACCAAATGTAATATACAACACCAGAAAATGTAAACAACAGCAATAATAACAACAGAATAAAGGCCACACAAATTCCAATCACCTTAAAAATGCAATTAACCAAGATAGCATTTGAATACAAATACAATCACACACGTGAAAAGATTTAACAGTAAAATAATGTTTGACGTGATTTTCCATGTTATTAGCTGCAATTCTGTAAACAAACGGAATTTGTCTCCCCTTTGGCTGGTTAGAAATCAAATTTTAGCTTTATGAATGTATATCTTATTTCACGTCCTCGTCCCTGAGCCTTACACAATCAACAATTCTCAAATAATCAACTTGTTTCTTTGTCATGGTTCTTCTTTCCATGGCCAACGTGAATACGTTACGTAAGTGAAGTGTCAGCACAGCAAGTATAATTGTTTGCTTGTTGCTTTTGGTCATCATCTTTACTGCAGGCTGGGAGGGAAGTGTGGCTTTTACTTCACGACAGACATGTTTTTATTATGACTTCCATCTCAGTGAAAGCGCCTCTCTGGGATTAATGCAATAACACACATTATGAGTGTCTGGTTAACCCAAAATATTTATTTGAAAACCTCTTTCGGTGGGCCAAACACGCCACCAGCTTGCCGCTCTGGAAGCTGGAAGTGTTCGCAGATGAATGAAAATCACAGAAGAATGACCAAAATGTGTTTTCATTTTGAATGGGGGGGATTTAAAAAAAATACAAATAAAACAAAACTCCAGCTGGTGTGTGAGCAGTAAATCAGATAGTACAGAACATTTCGAAAATGTCTACGCGAGAGGACGCTCTGTGATTTATGTGACATATGTGGCCACTTATGGAAATAAATTACACTCACAGACAAAAGCAGTTCTCGAGATGTATTTACATGCAAACTTATTGGAATTAATGAGCACAGCAGTTGTATCATAAAATATGAAAAATCTGTGATTATAATCTTAAAAATGCTTAAGCATTGGATTGAATCATTAGAAAAGACAATAATAAAGTGGAAAGGCAATTCAAAGATATTAGTCAAATCAACTCAGAAAATTGTTTTGTTGTTGCCATAAATGTCACACTCTAAAAAACAGTTGGGTCAAAAATGGACCGATCTTCTACTTGGGTCAATTTGATTCAACTTTGAGTCAAGAAATTGATATTTTAGTGTAAAACAACTCATAAATGTTGGTCAAATCCTTTACTTAGGTCCAAAAATGGGGTCATTTTGTATGAAAATACAATCAAATTGACCTATAAAGTGGATCGGTCCATTTTTAATCCATAATTGGGTTACTTTTGACCCAACTGTTTTTAGAGTGTAATTTAAATGTTTTAAATTACTGCTTTATTCCCCCCCCCCCAAAAAAATATATATATTTTTTTTTACAGTGATGTGATTATCTTTTGGCATCTTGAAAATCAATAATCAACCAGTGTGCTTTGCATTATGATCTATCTCGTTATCTCGACCTAATCCAAAGCATACCACATCATGTTTGCCGAAAGTACATCAACGCAGCTTGGAAATGGTTGAAACCGTAACATATTAAGCTTAAATTTAAGAGTTTGGAAGCGTAACGAGGCATGTATACTGCTGTTTCCCCCCGTTGCTATGGTAACCTCATCTTTAGGGCTTCACTGATTTCATTTCTCGCTGAAGCCAGAGGCAGAGAATGTATCGAGTGTGGGTGGGGTTGGACTGTCAGTGTGGAAAAACACCACATGCCATTTCGGTTTGCAGTGTTCTTTAGGCCGGGTCAGCATCGGGACTTTGGCAGTGGAGGAAGGGGAAAAATAACGTGTAACGTGTATTTATATACTGTTCTTCAACAAAGTGCGATCACTAAGGTGTGTGCATCCTTTGGGTTTTCGCCGAAGCTTCCCCCTATTTTTTCCTGCAAAGACTTTTCTGAACAAAAACCATTGACTTTTTGAAAGTGCACATAATGTATAGTGGCTATAAAAAGTCTACACACCCCTGTTTGAGACCAAGATACATCATTTCAAAAGTGATCTATAACATGTGCAAATTAATTAAAAATAATATTTTCAAGAGGGGAAGTAAAATAAACAACAGAGATTATGTGGTTGCATAAGTGTGCACACCCACTTATAACTGGGGAGGGGGCTGTGTTCAGAATAAACCAACCACGTTCAAACGTGCGGTAAATGGTGGTCAGCTCACACCTGCCACCATTTACATATTTGCATAAATAGCATACATTTGCTTGAAACTGAAACAAAACAAATGTTCAACATACATTATCCTTCTCCCTCTATATCCTCAATGTGTCAAACCCAAGGCGCAGGGACCAGATCCGGTCCACCACATCGTCCTATGTGGTCTAAGAAAGCCTGGAAAAAATTTGCATGGATTGGACGCCGCTACTTTTTGCATTTTAAAAGAATAAAAACAACAAAACATTTTTTTTTTACTTATTCACTCCCAGCCATTTTCATTGAAGCAACCCACTTCGCTCCTGGTTGTTTTACTGGATTTGGACTGATTTTGCAAGGCCCACAGAATATTGTGTTCCATTGATATAAAAACATGGAACCTACCAAAAGAAAGATTAGAGTCTCTTCTTTCATCAGGAAAAAAAATATATATTTTGATATGATTCGTTTTGCAACAATTAGCATTAGAATAAAGCTAAATGTCATCATTATTCACACATCTGTTTAAAACACTGAGGAAAAGAGCCTTTTTGCAGCATGACCCTGGTTGATCTGTTATACTCTGCTGCCACCTGCTGGCCGTTTTTGTAATAACTTCTATTCCTTTAAGCGTAGTCTTCAGTTCAGAGGCTGCATCAAAGTCTTCTGTATGCTCTAGCATAAAAAAAACATAAAAACCGTATAAATACATTTTTGGGACCATGTCAATATTTAAAATAGAACGTTTTTATATGTTTTTGGGAGCAAATGAGTTAAAAAATTTTACTGCAAAATTATTAGATTTTATAAACATTAGTTGCCAAACTGTGCAGTCGACTACTTGTTTGTAACTAGCGGGCGCTTGTTTTTAAAATAAGTTTATTTCTTTATTTTGATATCATTTTGCTATTGTTGTTATTTTGTAATGTTTTATGTTTGAATATTATTATATAAAGCACTTAATAGCTGCTGTTTTTCAACAGCAATTGGGTGGAGTTACAAAATATGTTTTTCTTCCAATTTATGGATTTTTGCACAGTTGCTGTATCTTGCCAATTCTTTGGCAACCTTACCCTGATGGGTCCAAAACACAATTGGGCAACCTTGTCTGCGATGCTTCCTGTCCCACATGAATAACTTCATTTCCATCATCATCTTGTCCCTTTTTGACATTTCTGTCTTGATTTATTTTGGGCATAGGGTCTCGCATTGCAGTACAGACCCGCATGAGTTTTTTTTTTTTTTTAAGGGGGTGGGGTGGGTGGTTTTAGAGCGGTGCACCTGTTTAACAATTGTCCTTTTGACAATTTTGAGAGGGAGGGCCTGCATAGACCACATTGTAAAAAATATAGGCCTATGTAACGTTTATATGCTTTTTAATAGCAAATCATATAATTGCAAAGTGACAGGCTATTCCTGTGCAAAGCTGCAGGCTTACACATCTTAACCAGCATTAGTATTATTTGTGGTACAGTGTTTTGCAGCAGTCGCCCCCAAATAAAATATGATCCTCCAGTGTTGGTTTCGAGCCTAAAAGCCTTTTAAAAAAAGACACAGATAACAGAGAACTTTGGGAACCACTTTCACAAAAGCCTATGCAACGCTATAAATTGTTTATAACGGATGGTATGGAGTTTTCTAAACCATTAATTATGAGTCGTAAATTGTGTGGTGTAGGATGGCTTTGTGGCAGGTCAGGGTACTGCTACGTTTGAGTTTTCTTGCCTCCAAAGTGGCTTAAAGCAGAAGAGCTAAACTGTTACTGTTAATGATGTGTTAGTAAACTAATAATAACCAATGTATAAACCATTTATTAACCCTTAATATACAAGAGTATCATTTTGCATATAGTGAGCCCCATTCATTTAAGTCACCATAAGCCAGTTAAATGATCCCGACGTCACTTTCAAAAGCAGACAATTAACAACTGCATTTTTGCATTTTCACATGCGCGTTTGTATTGACGTTCAAAATTACAAGACAATGCAGGGCTGCTCCTATAGGGGGCATTTTTACCCAAAAATTTGAGGCAGTGCTAATTTTTTTGTTTGTTTACTCGCATGTGTGACCAATACAATTATTATTATTATTATTATTATTATTATTATTATTATTATTATTATTATTATTATTATTATTATTATTATTAATTCCTTGAATATTTTTTGCTGATAACAAACTTCTGCTCCACTTCTGCAGTGAAAATCGGTGGAAATGTGAAAACTTAATTTCAGGTTAAGGGGCCACGTTCTGCTATAAAAGTTAGTCTTGAGCCCTGCAATGTCAAGATCATTTTTAGCATGAATGTCTGAATATAGCTAACGTTATCTAATTAGCATAAACGTACATTTTTTTATGATTTTATTTTATTTTAATTGTATTTTTAACAAATTCAACAAACAAGGAAGTTCCAGCTGCCTTGATTCAACAAGTAGAAAACGTATTTTTTAGCAATCACTTTATAGGCCTACTTTTTGGTTTTGTTTTTAAAATGCCTACTTTTTGTTGATATTGTGACAATGAGTTAAAAAAAAAAAAAGAAAGTCAAATGACTTGGTCAATGATGCTATGAGATTATTGATAAGCAATTCGATTCGAGTGGCGTTGAGAAAACGATAATAATTACAAGTCATTTTTTAAAAATGAAAATGTCATTAACTTTGATGAGACACATTCACGTGGCACGCACGCACTATAAAACCCGCGAGCGTGTTTGATTTGGAGTCAAGTAAAAAGCAGTGTAAGTGCTTTGAAAATAGCTTTCGTTGAAGAGATGCAATATTCCCCTCCTCCCCGTGTATTTTTCCTCTGGCCGTGCAGCCAAAGGTTGACTTTATAGCGGCGAGCCATTGACTCACACAAGCTCCTGCGGGCCCATTGAGGCGTGTGTCATGTAGTGCCAGTGGTCACATGGCTCGGGATCCACATGGATCTCACTCACGCACGTCAGCTCACGACGTGGGCTCACTTAAGTCACTGCAGCTCACTCAGTCAGCACCGCACGGCAACTATGAGAGGACGATGACCCCGCGCGCGCTGCGATGAATATGGATTTTGATGCTTCCAATATGTATCTACCCAGCTGCACGTACTACGTCCCCGGAGCGGACTTCGCGGCTCTACCGCACTACCTGGCCCAGGGGCAGCCCTCCTGCCCGGTGGCTTACTCGTACCAGTCGTCGGCTCTTCCTCAGGTTCCGTCCGTCAGAGATGTGGCGTTCAGAGACTATACCGTGGACGGCGCCGGGAAATGGCACCACGGCAGGGGGAGTCTCGCGCACTGCTACGCGGACGACGGCTGGAGCGGCCCGACCCCCCGCGGGGGCGACGTGCCGGGCAAAGGCGTCTCCTCCTCCTCGTCCGGGTCCGCCAGCGCGCCGGGAGGCTTCCACGGCGGCCCGGCCAGGAACGGCGTGCTGCCGCAGGCGTTCGACCAGTTCTTCGACTCGGCCTACGGCGGCCACGAGCACGGAGCAGCCACGCCGAGTCAGGACAGGCTGGGCGCGGTCAAGTCGAGCCCCGCGCCGGCTCCTCACGCTCCGGGCTCGGACACGGCGGAGAGCTGCAGCCCCAAGTCGTCGCCCGGCCTCGGCGAAGACAGGAGCGGGAAGGGCGGCGGTGAGCATAGACGAGCGACCTGCACTCACTCTTAATAAAAGACGTTTTTAACCTTTAGGGTTCTTAAGGTTTATGGAGGGCCTGACAAAAAAAAGTATGTTATAAACGACAAGATCACGTGCTTGGGCTTGAAATTGGCCGTGAGGAGTTTCAAGTCAACACGCTTTTTGGATCATATTTACACTCCTATTTTACTTTTGACTTCTTTTTTTTTCAACAATTCTTTACAGCGAAATGCACAAATCACTTTCTATAGCCTCAGGTGTAAATATTAATAAACAACAAACATTGACTCACTTAGTAAATGTTCCACGCCTTCGCCAGCATTTTTGTGTGTGATTAGCAAAGCACGTACTCACATTTGGTCTTTTAGCACATTAAACATGAACTGAAACGTTAACTTTAAACGTAATATTTTCACTTTTCGGTTCATTATTTTGATGATCAATCCTTCGAGAAATACGCGTCAATTCTACTTTCCTAATACTTAATATGCAAATGAGCGTTGTTTTCCATTTCTATCTGTTATTGGAAATTATGAGCGCAGTGCACATTTTTGGCTATTTTGTCAAGATCAATGAACAACTTAAATATGAACTTAAATGGCCACTTTTTTTAAAATACACTTTCCCCTCTCATTATCAGCAATATAAAAACAAAAGAAGCACTGAATATTATAAACAGCTCGTCATAAGGTTACACTGTTAACAATATGCAAATAGGCTAACTATTTTGCATCTTGTTGTATCACATTAACCTAAAAACTAGCGGCCATGTTTTTATACAGTTTCAGTCTGTTTTACATACAAATAAACCGTTCAAACATCCAATTTACAAGCAAATAAACTCAACTTTTACTTTACGTTGCTCTCACTTTCCTTTACATTTCTCCTTTTGCGCCTTTTGTAGCTGTTAATTAGCCACTTAAGCAGAGAATCAACATTTTAAACTTGACCACTTTCGACCCCTCCGCTTTCCGTATATCAACACTTTGTGATTTTAATCCAACTTTCAAGCCTCGGCCTTTAAGAGCTGCTTATAATTTAATGAGCAATATGTGTACAAATTTACTGGGTTTCCAGGGATTTCATATGCAGCTGGCCGAATTGCAACACTTTACGCGCAGGCCAGTGAAACCCAAAGCGGACTATAAAAACTGCACTTGATACCGCCGACTTCGGGTCTAAAAGTCCTCTTGACTGATTGTTTGAAAATGATTTTTTCATTCATCACATCAGCGTTTATGCAAGGCCTTGCGAGGAGGGCGCCACTTGAACCCTGAGCTCATTGTGCGTAATCCTCCCCTCCTGTCCCCTTTAAATATGGAATTAAAATCATCTTTATGATTCCGATTAGGTGTCCAGAAGACGCGCAAGAAGAGATGTCCATACTCCAAGTATCAAATCAGGGAGCTGGAGAGGGAATTTTTCTTCAGCGTTTACATCAACAAGGAGAAGCGGCTGCAACTTTCCCGGATGCTCAACTTGACTGACCGGCAGGTGAAAATCTGGTTTCAGAACAGGAGGATGAAGGAGAAGAAACTCAACAGGGACCGTTTACAGTACTACACCAGCAACCCCCTGCTATAAAACATGGACTGTATACACGTCAAACGCCTGATGCACTCCATTGGGAACTCTTCAAAAGTCCGAATGATTTGTCATTAAACTTCCCCTTTCTCTATTATTATTATTATTATTATTATTATGATTATTATTATTGTTATTATTATTATTATTGTTATTGTTATTATTATTATTGTTGTTGTTGTTGTTGTTGTGACAAAAAAGCTCTTATGTTTTACCCCCCAATTTGTATGCTTAAACGCACGCACGCACAGACTGGAATCGTTTTATTGGTACTTTTAATATTCTATTGTGCAAATATATATATCTATATTGCATATTGTGCAATGGCTGTGATTTTTGTGTGCTGTTCGTGTGCATCCGGTGGTATTTAACAATCTACTCGAGCGCTTCTTTGATCCGAAATGTAAACAAAATCCACACCCCCCAAAAAAATCCCTGTAATGAAACTAAAGCCTTTATTTTAATTTTTTTATATTGAAGCACGTATATGGTTCATATGCAAAATGGCTCAGTAACAGGATCTGCTGCAGCTTTTAATTTGATATCCATTGCAAAGTGTGGGTCGTTTCCTGCAGGCTGATTTCGGACCTGACATGCCTGTTAGCGAGCAGGGTGGGGGGCAAAAAAAACCTTGCACGGGTATAGGTGATAATAAATTAAAAGTCTGTTTGTGTGCTTTTGGAAGTTCCCATCTAAATATTCCAAATGTCTTATTCTTTAATTTGTGTTTATTCACCAAAACACTATCAGCGACTATTGATTTCATCAGCAGGGTGTAGCTGGTGGAATTAAGACAAAATTCGACTTTCCCCCTTCTAAAAAAGAGCTTGAATGACCTGCCATAAGATAATATGGCTTCCTTATACCGTACATCCTGTGAGACTCCCAGGAATTCCGCTTTGATTGCTGCACATCCTCCCAGTTGCTCCAGTAACTTGGCCATAAAAAAGGCGGACTCGTCTGGAGCATTTGGAGTGGCGTGCAATAAAGCGTCTGAGAACCAAGGTTATTAACTGCGACGAGAAAGGAGGCTTGCAAAACAAGAGGTGCTGCACCATTGAAGGCTGCGGCTCGCCTTGGTGCAGCATCGGCCCGCCAAGCTCTTGCAGGAATATTCTGGATTGTTTTTGTTTTTTTCAGCCTTGTTGCTGCTGTGACGCAGTGGAAGGTCTTGCCGCTTTCGTCCACCGGAGGGCGCTCCACCGATCAATGTCAATGCCGTTTGATTCTTTCAGATTAAAGACAAGCTAAGGACTTCGTTCAAGGTAAGCACATGATATCATCACCATGTGTTGGTTGCATATTTCATCTCTCAATTTAGGATGTTCTCAGGAAATAAAAAAGTATTATTGAGCGAATTGCAACATGCAGATTGTGGCTCAAGATTGTGCAAAGAAGGTTATGGCCTCGTTAACAACATCCAATTTTCCCACTTTTAATCTCAACCACAAAATTAGTGTTGCATTCGGTTAGTATTAATTTGTGAGTGATATTACGATATTATCATTATGATGTGTATCATTTGACATTTATTTCTGTGGCAAGTCAAGACAAAGTAACAGACGTGTAATGAGTCAAAATAATCCATTGCAAGAGATAAAACCAAATTATCAAAAGCTAATCATCCATCACAAAATGACGCCTTAACTACTCTCGATTAAAAATAAATAAATAAATCAAGTAATACATGCAAGTGGCAGTGCACACATTTGGTTTAAATACATTTGCGTTTGTAAGATTGCATCTTTGTGCAATGTGTAAGATGTGTGCAATAAACAAAACACGTTTATTTTATTTTTAAGGGTTCAAATTAAACGGCACAGCCATTAAACAAAATATAGCAATAAAACAAGTAATGGCATGGTTCCCCTCTTCAGTCATCAGTCTAATTTTCCCAAGAATTTCCCAATATTTTACTAATTCAGGGTCTGTAAACTTTGAGCTACGTTTCCACATTTTCAAAATTGTGGACCCTAAAACATGTAAACTACGGCTGTAATGTTATCGAGTACCTATACGCCATATTAAGAAAGAAAAGAAAGAATAAAAAATCGATGTCATGCTAAATCATTTGAAAAAAATTAATGAAAGTAATATCAACAAAAGTCACATTTATTTTGTGTTTTTCTGAGCATTTTTTTCCTAAATCGTACATACGCACACAATCAAGTTCAGCTGGAGAAAGTAGGCCTAGTTATTATTTTTGAATCAATAATTTACTTTGTCCACCTGCTTTTTATAAATAAAGTATCCTTTAAAAGTAGTGGGTCAATAATAATAATAATAATAATAATAATAATAATAATAATAAAACATTTTACAAAGTTTTCATTGTGTTTTACCAAAACAACCCAATTTTCTTGTTTGTTTTTTGTGCATGAAAACGTGTTGTTTTGTACACAACAACCCAAGAAGCGGGTCAAAATGACACGTTTTTTTAGGACCATTTGGGTCAAGTCGACTCAAATTTAGTGAACAGGCCCAGTTTTAAAAGTAATTATAATAACGTTTGTTTAATACAAAATCGTTTACGAATAAAATGAAACAGAAAAAAAATACTACAAAATAATAATAATAATCAGCAACAGAACGCAAACGGAACTGTGGTTACGATTTTTTTGTGAAAATCATTTTCAGAATGATTTCCTGTATTATGTTTAACAGGGTGTTACAGAATAATCTACGTTAATGTTTAAACAGGCCTATAACGTCTGTGTATGCCACAATATCATATTTCGTTGCACATAATAACTGTTTAAATATTTTAAAGATTTCGATGTGCATTCACTATATCTTGTCTTTTGGTTTTCTATAATATATTACGCTCTAAAACGGGTTAAAAACAACCCAAATATGGGTTAAAAATTGACCGATGTTTTACATATATGACCCAACTTTGAGTCAAGAAATGGGTATTTTAGTGTAAAACAACTAATAAATATCAGATCCTTTAATTGGGTCAAAAAATTTGTCATTTTGTATAAAACAACCCAGAAAATTGGGTCAAATTCACCCATAAAGTGGATCAGTCCATTTTTGGTCCATAATTGGGTTACTTTTGACCCAACTATTTTTTACAGTGTAATGCAACTTGTATGTGAGTCATTGTTGAGTGCTTACAAATGCAGTCCAAGCCTTACACATTGAAGGATGAATTTCCATCTATTAAGAACGGCACATGAGGCCAAATGTAGCAGTGGAAGCGTCAGAAATGATGAGCGCGCCACAAAAACGGGGTCAAGAGTCCCAGTGGAAGACATTGAGGACCTTTTGGAAGTATGATGCACCGTGATGCACCTTTACTGCTCCCTTTTTTACAATGCTGTAAAAGCGGCCATAAAGCAATGCATTGTACAAGACTGTTTGCAGCTTTCAGCTGCCTCACTTGCTCAACTCCTCTTCGCCGTGCATGCGCCGAGGATGTGCTCACGGTTCAACATCTCCTCATTCAAATGATATTTTACCCATAATCCCCTATGCGTGTGCAAACCTCCCCCTCCTCTTTTTTTTTTTGCACTTTTCCTGACTTAACCTAAACCGAAATATACGACACAGTGAAGCAGGCTGTTCGGACTGGGAGGAGTCTGCAGCCGCCTGCTCTTTTAATTGGCTGCGGGCTCCAGTGAGAAGCGTGAGTATGGCTAATTATTCAGCAATGTTTTGCACAAGAAATGTCGGGCAGAATGGGCGATCTTCACCCTAGCACAGCCATGACATGCCCCAACAACCAGGCTGCCAATCCCTTTTTTGTGGACTCGCTAATCAACGTGAGGGGCGATGCCGGCTCGTATTACCACAGCAACGGCGTCTATCTGCCACCGGAATACTCCTACGGGCTCCAGGCTGGCTCGTCCTGCTTCCCCGGCATCGCTAAGCGCAGCGAGGGGAGCGCTCCGAGCGGCATCCCGCCTTCCGCGCCCTACGCTCCGGGCATGGAGACGTGGCTGGAGGCGTCTCGCTCCTGCAGAGTGGAGCAGCCCGGCGGCCAACATGTCCCCCAGCAGTGCTCCTTCTCCACCGCCATCAAGGAGGAGAACGCCTATTGCCTGTACGAATCTGAGAAATGCCCCAAAGCAGCCACGGTGGAGGACATCTCCTTCTCCGGAGCGTCGTGTCCGCCCACAGGCGGCAGCACCGTGCCGGTCCCCGGCTACTTCCGCTTGTCGCAGACCTACGCCTCCTCCAGGCTTTACCACGAAAGCCACCCGAGCGTGAATAACTTCCCACCGCAGAGACCTCCCCGTGCGCCCGCGCAGCCGGCTCCGCTCGCGCCGGAGAGAAGCGAGGAGGCGACCGCGTCCGAGCCCTGCAGCGCCCCGGCGGGAGAGGACCACAGCCGGCTGTCATCCGACGATGGCTCGTCGTCCCCGGAGCCTGTCGATGCATGTGGCGTGGAGTGTGAGGAAAAGCCCCCAAAAGGTGCATTGCGACGACAAAAGGCACATGTGCATTGTGTGGATTATTTATTTGTATCTAAAAATGGAAAGCAGTAAATTTACATATAAAATTAACAACAACGTCACTGCTGTGAATAATACCACGCACGTTGTTCAACAAGCTTAATGTGTTTTTGTGTTGCAACAGGATCCAAACTAGACCATTTTTTTTTCAACACCCACAAGACAGATACACAGACACAAGTCCTATTGTGTCACTATTCGATCTTGTGGCTTGCCTTAGAAGACTTCCAGGGTTATAGGGTTAGTGCATGTGAGGGCTTTTACGTTTATGTCTTAATAAAGGAAGAGTTTGGAATCGTTCATTCGTGAACTGCTGGGTCAAAAACACAGCAAATTGGGTTCAAATTAGACCGAAATTCTAACGTGGGTCCCACTTTCTGGATTGTTTTGTAGAAAGCAACCTTTTTTGTTGTTGTTCAGAACAACCTCCCCAAAAATGGTTCACAAAACAACCCAAATTGGACCGACCTGTTAACTTGGGTCAATTTGACCCAAATTTCTGTTTTGTACAAAACAACCTTTTTAAAAAAAAAAAAAAAAAAATTTTTTTAATTATTTATTTATTTATTTTTTACAGAACTCCCAAAAATTGGTTGTTATGTACAAAACCCAAATTTGGGTCAAAAATTTGACCGACCTGCTAACTTGGGTCAATTGCTGTTATTTATAAAAAACATTTTTTAATTTTTTTTAAATGGGTTGTGCTGTACAAAAACACCCAAAGTTGAATCACATTGACCCAATAGCAGGTCGGTCCAATTTTTTACCCATGCATTCATTTTAAGCGTGTGGGCGTAGAAAGTTTGCTTAAATTTGCGAGGATGGATACAGAGCTATACAGGCATATGATGTGGTATGCTTTGGATCCCTGCATGGTTCCCTTCCAAGCAGACGAAAATGATAGAAAAACATAATTTGCAGGACAAATGATGTAACATTTAATATCCAATGTTCCATAATAGCCAAAAGATCACATCGCAAACACACGTCATTCCCTTCGAAAATGACGCAATTTCCATTTTGCACCTTCGTAACATTGCCCACCTGTTGCCTCACCCCGCGCCGTGCATTTTATTCCACAGATGCTGTCAAAATGGTGAGTCCGGCTAACTGGATGACCGCCAAGAGTGGCAGAAAAAAACGCTGTCCCTACACTAAGCACCAAACTCTGGAGCTGGAGAAGGAGTTCCTGTTCAACATGTACCTGACCAGGGAACGGCGGCTGGAGATCAGCCGCTGCGTGCACCTCACCGACAGGCAAGTGAAAATCTGGTTCCAGAACAGGAGGATGAAACTGAAAAAAATGAGCCGGGAGAACAGGATTCGGGAGCTGTCCGGGAACTTCGCTTTCTCCTGAGACTTGGCGGACTCGTCATCATCTCCATCCCAGCCGACTGTGAGATTAAGAAACAGGACCCTCGATAGGCTACTAGGCTAACTTATTGAATGTTATTATTTCTGCTTTTCATCGTCGTGGATGTGTATTTATATAAATGACGTTTGTAACCGTTGTGTTTGAAATGTTCAAAATGTGAACGCAATGTATATGTACATAATGTATAGTTAAAGCCTCGCTATGTGCATGCAGAATTATACCCCCTTCAGTGTTACATTGAGAAATTAATGAATATTTGCACACTTTTGCTGGTCAACGTAATAATAATAAAAAAAAAAATCTTACAAATGCTTTACTTCATTGACAAAGTATGACCTTTTATGGGCTGGTTAACATTTTGGGAAATTTGTGTTTACCAATAACCCAATGTTAAACTGCATCGAATTCCCAATGGCAAAGTGTTAGAATAAATCTTCGATGATAGGCTAATTCCTAATGGCACAATCTCAAAATCTATTTCAATTGCTTATGACATAATGTTGTTTTGTTGTTGTTGTTGTTATTATTATTATTTTTTAATTATTATTAATATTATTGTTGTTGTTGTTGTTGTTGTTATGTTACGGTAACAGTGACACAATTCATATCTTCTTCTTTTTTTTTTTTTTTTTTTAGTACAGCTGTGCTCATGAGTTTACATACCCTGGCTGACTTTGTGAAATATTAGTTATTTTCTCCCCCCAAGGAAAATAAAGCTAATGACTGAAAGGGGACCGTCTATTTTTCTTTAATGACTGAGCTTTTCCAAACTGCGTTATGGTTAAACTTGATTGCCAAAACAACAACAACTGATCCTTCAATATTTTGTTTCTAGAATGGTACACATCTTGACAATGTTGCCAGAGTATGTAAACATACGCGCACAACTGCAATTCCTTATGTGTTTTGCCACAATTAAAAAAATATATATTTTAATTCCAAAATAACACAAGCAATGCATATGCTATAGTAACTAATTTCAGTGACACAATGTTAAAGTCTCTCTCGGCATAATGCTAAAATGCATTTTCATTCAATGACTCCAGTTAAAATTTATGTTATGGAAACAAACAATATCCAAATGTTACAGAGCACAATGCAAATTAATTTGTTATAGTAAGTCCCACTGACACGGTATTAAAATGCATTTGAATTCCCATTTAGTCCATGCATGTTGAAATAGCCTAAAGTCACGGTAACGGAAGTGACAAAATGTTAAAATCCATTTTTGGTCATTCCTGATGACACAATGTTATAATCCATCTTTTTACGTGAATTAATTACTAAAGGCACAATGTAAAAATGCAATCCATTTGCAACAATTTGCTTACTTCCTTATGGCACAATGATAAAATGCATACGTTATACTCCCAGTGACAAAACGTTAAAATGCTTTTTAAATTCTCAATGAATCAATGTTTAAAAGGCATACTTTCCATGACAAAATGTAAAAATCCATTTTTATTGTAAATCCTAGATAAAATGTCTATTCTCCTAATGACACAATTATAATGTTATAGGAACTTATATTGGAAAATTGGTTTAAAAAAAAAGAAGCTTCTATAAAAATCCCATTGACGCCATTTTGATCCCCATCGTAACATGCTGGTAACTCCCGTATAGTGCCACAATGTTAAAATGCATGTGATTTGCTCTAATCCAACGTGAAGTGCGTCTGTTGTAATTCCCAAGGACACGTTATATGCTGAAGTGCATCTTTTCGAGTGGTGCAGCAGCAGCAGACAACAAGAGGAGAAGAGCGGGGCTGTGGAGTGGTTTAGGTAGTCTCATGTTGTTGGGCTGTATGTGACTTCCGTCCCACAACAGGAAACTGCCTTGATTACCTCAGTAAAAACTCGTCGCATATTGTGAAAAGTGACTTTCTATTCATTAGCCGTTGTACTTATCAATAATTTGGCAGCAAGCAAATAAAACGCATTACTCCCACAAGCGCCACATAATGTTTTATTGTTGTGCGTAAAAGCAATCCGCGGTATTAATTAGACCCCTCTGTGGGGTTTGTCACAGTGACGTAGCCTAACGTCCATTTAGCCAGCTATTTTTGTTTTTATTTATTTCTTTTAATTCACGACTGCGATTTAAGAGAAGCCAACTGAATGGGCATTGTTTGCAAAGAAGAAGGTTCCAGGCGGAGGAAGAGAGCCCAGACAAGGCCTCGGTTATGATCATTGCAGTCTGCCAGTTGCCTCGCCGTAGGAAACGCCGGATGCGTCTGCTTTGCGCCTCAGAAAGGACACAAAGGCCCGGCTTTATTGGGGGATATTTAGCTTAGACAGCCAGGTTGTAACCTTAAGAAAAACAACCCCAATTGCCCGTGATAAAAGAGGCCATTATGGCACCCAAATAACCTCGCCCTACTTTCCTGTGCACGCGCGTTTTTTTTTTTTTTTTTTGGGATGAGCCCAAAGAGAGCATGAAGCCTGCACGGGCATCTTGGAAAGTGGCCCTGGAGCCTGGACGTGTTTTGCTATCATAAATCCAAACGAGCCCGAGCTTGCTTTAATAGCATTTTACCACTGATTGTTTATTTGTTTTTGTAGTAAAAATTTTATTCAGAATATTATATTTATTTTCTTCATATGCATACATTAAAAAACTACTTCAAAAATATTTTTGCCTTAGTTCCCTTTTTCCCCCCCAATGAGATTTCCTAACTTGTACATAACCTTTAAATGCCTGTGAGCGCTTAACCGAGGCCAATTAATAACCCTATTAGATGTTAATGAACTCCTATTTATTTGCAGCGACGTCTCACTAGGAAGCTTAAAACGTTACAAGCGCACAAAACCAGCGCGCTCCATTAATAAATAAAGATCTCTTGACAAAAATCATAACGTTTATTGCTTATAAAAGCGAATAGTAACTAGCGCGGGCAGCCCCAATAAAGGCGAGGGAATTTGCTATTAAAATATGGTGGTGAAAAGGGTGCCTATTGAGTTGAGAAGCAGCAGCAGCAGCAGCACAGCAGCAGCAGGCTGATTTATTATTTATTGTTCTGTCCCACGGTCACGTGTTCAGGGCGCCCTATCCTTGCGTGGACAATGTTCACCGCGTCCAACTTGCATTGAGCGGCCAGGCTGGTGCACGACGAGGCGCAATATCACGCAATGACACGCCACTTTGCAGGATTATAACAGGATTTGGTGTATTTCTCCTTTTTTTTTTGTGCGTGTTCTTGTTCCTGTCGCCGTTGCCATGTCGACGCTGAGCTACTACGCGGACGCCGGTGTTGTCCCCGAGCTGCAGGAGGATGTGCCGGCGAGGTTCCCGTCAGCAGCTGCAGGGGTGGAGCAGGCGATGCTCGCCGAATATGGCGGACAGGAAGCTTGCCCTTTGCAGAAATCGGCTATTTTTGGCGCGTCTTGGGGTCCCATCTCGGCGCACCCGCCCAACACCGCCGCCCCGACTTACATCCATCACCACTACACCAGCAGCGGGGACGGCGATGGCATGTTCGCGCGCTCCTGGGCCCTGGAACCCGTGTCGGCGCCCCTGTGCCTGACCGGACTACCGTCGACCGCCGCCATGCATTACGAGATCAAACCCGAGCCTCTCATTGGGAGTGGCGAGTGCACAACTTTGGAGACGCACACCCCTCTTTTGTCTGACGCCGAGAGCGCCGCGGCCCTGGCGGAGGTCCCCTGCGAGAGCACGTCCACGTCCAAGCCGCCCGGGAATAGCCCATCGGCCGGGGACAGAAGGGAGATAGACGCCAGTAAGATGACTTCTTTTTGTCTTCTCATGTTGCCTCCACTTCAGTGAAGAGAGGCTTGACGTACAGGCCCTGACTAAAATTGGCTGCAGTTTGAGCAAAAATGCTAAATAGTAGCTTGCATTTTTCCTTCTCACACAATGTTAAAATCCATTGTGCACTGTGCATCATGTAGATTAGTTTAAGGCTGCAAATTTCCCAATTAATCAATTTTTTTAGAGCAATATCCCAAAATGTAATACTGTATTAAACTGCGCCACATTTACACTGACAAAGTGTTCAAATTCATCTATAGGCTAATTCCCTATACGTTTAAATGCATATAGCTCCCAAATATGCAAATGCATTTGAATTCCCGTGCAACGACACCGCATGATCCCAGACACAATGCAGCGTTTGCACAAATAAAATCACTTGCTGTGCATACCTCGTTCTTATCGCACAGGGGTTTTCAAACGGCGGCTCGGGGCCAAAAATGGTCCAAATAAATTTTGTGTTGGGCCCAGGAATGTTGTGTTAAGTAATTATCAAGCAGTATACATTATCCGGTTTTCTTTTCTTTCTTTCTTTCTTTTTTCTCATTTCAGTGTTGACAATACACTCAATAAGAGGTTCAGCATAACCTAAACATATTTCTTTTCATTGTATGGAGAATCCCTTTTGAGTGCTATAGAACCCATTCTTATAGTTGGTAACCGATGGCAACAAATTTTATCCAAATTGTTTTTGAATATAAATCCTATTGTAAACAACTCTATGGTGCAATATAGAATCATTAGAACTGTGACCTTTAACCCCAGTGGTGTACAATGTTGTGATGTAGGGGCACAATAGAACCTCTATCACCTCTATTAGTGTATTATTAATTTATACTATAGGGATCAGACTGATACCAGGTATTGGTATACTCGCGATTGCAAACAATACCAATATTGGCCACCCTTTTGTGGCTGTTTGAAGGAGAAAGTAGAAATTAGAAGTATATAACATTGCCATTAATTTCGTGCAATTTTAAGAAAAATGCTAAATTTGGATATAGCCTATATATCTGTCTTCTTGGGGGAACATTTTGTGTATGAAAAAGTAACATCGGTATCCGGGACTACTAGAGTTGTGCTCGTACTGGTATTGATCTGGAAAAAAAAAAGTTGTATCGAACATCCCTAGTTTTCATGTGGGACCCAAAAAGTCTCTTTTAGCACTTTTCACAGGGAGTTTACGTTGATAGACAACGTTTGATATTTTTACTTAAGACAAAAAAACAAACAAAAAAACATAAGAATGCATTTGAAAAATGTCCTAAAATGGCTGCCGAAAAAAATGTGATAAAAAACAAAACAAAACAAAAAAACTACGCTTTATTTCTTATTATTTTATCAGCAAAACCACTCCGATACAAAATTTAAACAATGATAAAAAGCAGCACGATGCCTTATTTGTGATCGTGTGCACGCAGACAACCCGTCGTCCAACTGGCTCCATGCGAAGCCCACCAGAAAGAAGCGCTGCCCCTACACAAAGCACCAAATCCTGGAACTGGAGAAGGAGTTTCTGTACAACATGTACCTTCCGCGGGACCGCAGATACGAGGTGGCCAGACTGCTCAATCTGACCGAGAGACAAGTGAAAATCTGGTTCCAGAACCGCAGGATGAAGATGAAGAAAGACAACAAAGACCGGCGGAGAGACAGTTAAGTGGCAGAATAATACTCATTCGAGCTGTGCGATGGGTGGGTTGGGGGGGGGGGTCCTGGGGGGTTCTGTCCTTATTATTCTCAACTGTTGTTGTCTATAGTTTGTGTTGTTAAATAATGTTGGATTCGTCTATCTCATGTGTGTTTGGTAAAGTGAACTAGACGATTTGTTGTTTTTTTAATGCATGAAAAAAAAATCCTCGACTACCTGAATGTCTTTCAGCTACCTATTTGCAATGTTTACATTAATTATTATTTTTTAGATGCTCTTTAGGTGTCCTCTAATTGTGAAAGCAAAATGCACATTCAACAGAAATCGTTGTAGGTCATTTTTTAACAGTATGTAGGGAATTGTAATTATTTTGTATTATTATTTTTTTTATTATGCTTAATGTAATGCATTTTTAGAAAATGTACAATAGTCAACCAAAATTGACCGCTCTTATAATGTATTGTTCTGTTCGCCCAAAGACGTATTTTAATTATTTCTATAAATAATTACGTGACTGAACTGAAAAAAAAAGAATGTATTAAAAAGAATCGAAAAACAAATGTTGATTTTGTTTTTGTTTATTTGCCACTTAATTTAAGATTTAAGTCGACTAATATTTATTCAAATATGAATAATAATGACAATGATAATACAAATAAAAACCTAAAATGCAACTGAAGACGTAATTTCTAATTCCGATGAAATATTTTCCAGGGACAGAAACTTGTACGATAAAAAAAAAAAAATGGGCCATGTGAAACTAATTTATTACAAATCTAATTATGTGTAAAATTTAATTTGGTTTGATCCTAGCGTGTTATTTGTTGTCTGGGCCTTTAAACGCCCCGCAGCGGTGATGTCCCCTCCGCCATAAAGCGCAATGGCGGCAATCGCATTGTGGACTGTTTATAAGGTGTGAAAAGAGCAAAGCATGTCGAGACTGCGTGACAGCAGTAAAGCACACATTTCCAATGAGCCTCGGCCGAATATGGAAGATTGCTAGAAGATAGGCCGTCGACACACACACACGCACACGCCCACACACACCCACACACACACACACACTGGGGGATCAGAAGACTAATTACTTTACGACCATCGTCTAACAATTAGACAGTCGTGATGTAGTAACGTCTTTTCTTTTCGCCCCCCCACCCCCCATTTTTTGTTTTTGTTTTGTTTTGTTGTTGCAGCGATAACGTACACACACATACGCACACTCTGTACATGTGTAATAAAAAGAACGCCAAAATATATGACGTCAGTTGGTGAACGGCTTTAAATGTAAGCAATATATTTGGAGTAATTAAAAACGAGATCCAAAATTGTTACACGAATAATTTTGGTTGAGCTAATAAGTCTTGCTACGCTAAAACGCCCAGCAGGCGGCGGCAGCGGCTCACTGGGATTGGCTACGTCGTCCTGCTGGGTGATGCGTTCATGAACATCATGGAATTGGCGATTAAACATTTAGAGCGGAGAGGGGTTGTACACATTTTTTTCTTTAAGGACCGCGTGCAGATAAAATGAAGGATGTATTAGCCACTTACATCTCCACAGCAAATATAAAAAGTCTACACACCCCTATTGAAATGCCATTTTTTTGTGATATGAAAATGAGATCAAGATTAATAATTGCGCAAAAATAAATTGAAAAAAATCCCGTCGTTAATGTGACCAATAAGTGCACAACTCAATTGAAATTTTTAGAGAGGGGTAGTAAAAATAAACTACTGTGATAATGTGGTTGCAAAAGAATGCACACCCTCATAACTGTGAAGTCGCTGTGTTCAGAATTAACTTATCACATATCACATTCAAACTCTTTTAAAATTGTCTCTGATAAACCCCAAATGAAATCCAACCTGTTCTCATAGGCTTTTCCTGGCATTTGATTTCTTCCGAATTGAAACCTAAGGGTTTTCTGCTAACACTGACTGGCATGTCGAACTGTTTACAATTCCCCCAACTTTCACTAAGACCTCAATTTCCAGATGAAGAAAAACAAAAGCATGACTGAAGGTGTGGTGTTGTTTTGGTGACGAGCAGTGTACTTTTTGAAATTATGGCCAAAAACTTCAAACTTGTTTTCATTTGATGTAACAAAATGTGTTATGATACACAGTATTTGTGCAGGGAGTAAAATACTGTAAATGTTTGTTGTTGTTTGTTATTTGATTATCTCATGGTCTAGAAGGTTTTTTTTTCATATAAATTATTTTAATTATGACTTTAAAAAGTGTAAAAAGTAGGTTCGTTAGAGAGACAACATGTGTTTTGATTTGCGTAAAAAGTGGGTTTGTGTCGATGTCATGTAGAACACTGTCGTAAAAAAACGAGGACCGAACCCTAACCCTGAAGGTAGTAATACGTTCCACCAGCTCCTAATGCAATGTGTTAGCAAAAAAAAAAGAAGAAAAAAAAAGAAGAAAAAAAGAAGAAAAAAAAGGAATCTGTTAGAAAAAAATCCCATCCATGAACAGCTGAAATATATTTAGAGTTACTTTAAATGGTGGCAGTGTGCTGACTCCTATTTAACATAAGTTTGAATGTGATTTGTGAATTCTGACCACAGCCACATTCCAGTTATAAGAGGGTGTGCACACTTGTGCAACCACAATATTCCACTTTTATAATTTTTACTTCACCTCAGACATCTCAAACAAAAATTGGTAAAATTCTCAATACCGTTGTATAGGTTAAAGGTCACATTCAAAGTGGAAAAAGTTTTGAAGTGTTTTATATTGATGCCATTGTTTTAATATCACAAAAGCATGGCCTCTAAAGAGATATGCAATGATGTCATTACGTTTTTAGCCCTTGAAAATCCCTTTGTAGGTATTAGGGATAGGGAGTACTTTCAAAACCTATGACAAAATACACATTTTTACATAGGGAAAACAAAATCGGTTGCCATCAAACAAATATATCACGAAAAGAAAGTTATGATGATCTGGTCTGAATTTGCTCACAATTTTACTTACTCAGTGTGAATTCTGGATTTGTTTAGTCAAACACAAAGACATGCTGTTGTATGCATGGCAACAGGTGGATAAACCGCTCCATTGTACCTTCTGCCATCTAGTGGAAGATTCTTGCGAAAGTCACGTGACCAAACTCAGAATTCAGGCGACCCGTGACAGTCGTTACATGACCCCTGAACAACTGTGATGTCATTTTCAGTCGATAGCAAGTGGCGAAATGGCCGCCCCCTGACATGGATAAAAACAGGTGGATTTTGCTGCTTAATTCATATTCCACAACGCAATGTTAATCAGAATGCCGTGTTTATATTATTGGGGGTGTACAGAACATATTATTGTAAAGACCATTTTTGACCTGACTTCCCCTTTAAGCAAAATGAGGAAAATCCTTTACATTTTAATTGCAGAAATTTAATTAGCATCTTCAAAAACTCCTTACAGATCATGAAATTTCATTTGGGATTCAAAAGGAGAAAGATATTTTGGCATTAAAAAGTGAAAAATATCTCTTAAAAACTTTTTTGTTGTAGTTGTTTGAAACAATATTACCTTTTAAATCATAACAACTACCGATACCAATAATTCAATACTCATATCAGCATAATTGAATTTCAAAATGCAATTACCATTATTGATCAGACTATATAAAAATGACGCATGAATATATAACTAACTGACAGTGCCAATCAAAACTGCATATTACTGTCTTCGTAAAGATTTTTTCAATGCGGCTTGTATTGGATCTCAATATGTAATATTATGCTCACATATTGCATTTTTATGGAAATCACAAAGCACATTGACACTTGCATGTAATGAACACGGAGTCAAAATGTGCTGCCCTGCCACTGCCCCTCTATTGCACGTACAGTATCTTATAACTTGGGGCGCTGGGGATTAACATTAAATCCTCATGTAGACATTTGTTAAGTGTTTCTGGTCCTGCCCTTTATCATAGGCGCTAGGCAGGATAAAATTTTTAGCAAGATGTCGCTCGCGATGACCTTGTCGGCCCCCGGCCAATTCATCAGAGCTCTTTGACAGCAGCCCTGAGATATCTGGCAAGTGGGAGTCCATTTATCTACTGTACAAACCCTTGTCATCTGGTCCGATCAAAGCCCATGTGGACTTTGAGCTTGCTTGCTGAACTTATAAGGCATTTTCATTCAATGCATGCAACTATGTAAACAGCATTCACAAAACGTTTATTTCAATCAGCAGAGAGAACATGATAGGAAGGAGCAATGTTGCTGGCTTGAACATGCAATGTGTTGGTCATCACCTTTTAGTACCTCCAACGTGCTTGTGTCGTTAAACTTGCTACATGAGCCAATGAAGTGCCCAGTAACTTCTGGGAGGGATCCAAATCCCCCCCCCCCCCACCACCCACCACCCAATGGTTCAGTCTTATAGTTTAAAGTGAATATCACGTTAGTAAGTGAAGATTAGAATTTAGAATAGAGTTTAGATTACAATTAAGCTTGTTAGTATGTTTTAAAATCCAGTACAGACATTTTTTTTAGTTTTCAAGTACAGTAGACACTCTTGAAGCAGTTGGGACAAAATAACCCAATTTGAATCGAAAAGGGACTGACCCACTACGTGACCCAATTTGTGGGGTCGTTTTTCAGTAAGAAAGTGTTTTGGTCCTGTATATTCTTCTTTTGTATTATTATTATTATTTGTTAACACAAATTGGGTTATTTTTGACCCAGCAGTGTATTATCATATCCATAAAAAATAACCCAAATTGGGTTAAACAGGGACCAACCCAGCCTTTTGGGTTAAATAAATAGCCTGAACCACACTCTTAATACTGCAGTATTGAAAATAACCCAATTTTGTTTAAAAAAAAGAACAATTTGGACCGAGATGCTAATTGGGCCATTTTGACCCAATTTGTGGGTTGTTTTGTTCAAAACAACACATCTTTTGTACAAAACAAGCCCAATGAAATTGACATGTTTTGATATAAAGCAACCCAAGGTTGGGTCAAATTGACCCAAGTAATGGGTCGGTTATTGATGACCCAGCAGTTTTAAGGGGGCAAAAATTTGGTTGAATAACCCACAACACAACATAATTTGTTTGTGTCGTGGGTTATTCGTTTGACCCAATTTTTAGGGTTAAAATATAACGGAAAAAGTTGGGGTGTGACACAATTTGGGTTATTTTTTTACGCAGCTGTTTTTAGAGTGTACATTTTTTAAGTGCAATTCAGTGGTACAGTATTTAGCATTTAAGTACAGTATACATTAGTATTTTACCTTTAAGTCTATTTTTATTTATTCAACTTACTGTAAATGTAATGTAAAATACATTGTAATCACATGTCCAAACATAATGTTACACTTGTTTACAAATATACATATACTTTAGCAATATTTTGTTGCCGGTCATGATGGTGCATGCATTGTATTTGGAGAACCGAGTATTTTTTTGAGCTGGTATTTGGTGTAAAAAAGTTTGACGTCACATTGTCCATTACAAAATAAAGCGCATCTCAATTCAATTTTTCAATTTTATGAATTCAGTGGTTGGACTCGATTGCTTCTGAATTGGTACACTTTGAAGTTCAACAAAGTTTTTTAAAGTTCGAACCATCACGCTAGTCAGCAAATCTTGCATGCCTGTGGCTTAGTGAGTGAGCATCTCAAATAATTACATTTTATAGGTCATGATGTCCCAAAACAGAAGGGTAACAGTGAGGCCAAAGGGGGAAAAGTGTGATTGTAAACATGAAACCAGGAAGAAACTGTCGGAAAGTGGTACCGTCTGCCCTGGCTGATCACAGCTACAGAGACATTACATTGTTTTTAATTATCATGAAGATTGTCGCTGACATGTTTGCGACGAGACTCGCCTCCCAGGCGTACAGTGCAATCCTGCCTCTGCACTGCCAACAGTCAAGTCAAGTCATCTTTATTTCTATAGCGCTTGTCATCAAAGTTAATGCTGAGTACGCAATTTGGTGATTTGTAAGCATCCTGATCCAAAGCATACCACATCGTGTATTTGAGTTGTTGTTAGAGTGGTTTAACTTATTTATACAATTGTATAAAAATATAATAAAAAGTGTGATGCATGAATTATTGTTGTTGCTCCCATGTCACACATCATTGAAAGCTGAGTAATTTTCTTTTATTATTCTTTTTTTTCCCCAGATTATTTTTATTTAAACACTTATATTATGGAAATGACAAAATGTTAAAATATTGCTAAAAGATTACCTGTACAGTCAATAAAGATTTTTGTGAGTTTCAATCTGGAAATGTTTCTGCTTTATTTGCTGTGGAGGGGGTAAAATGTCCATGAATGTAAACAACATGGCTAAACAACTTCCCAAATACATTTTGTTTGATTTTAGGCTCCTTTTTACATGATTGATTAATTCCAATTTTACTGCTAGTAAAACCAAAAATTAGCATCAGCATTAGAACAGTTTTATAGTTATAATGTTTTGATTTGTTCATCAACAATATGAACTAATTATAGTGAATTCGTTAGTTTGGAATACTCACACACTGCTGTGAAAACTGCTTCCGCCATGTTTGTAGTTTAGTCTTGGCATCATTAGCGCTAGCATGTGTTTTAAAAAAAAAAAAACACTGAGCGCGATAAAACCAAGTGTAAACCCTTAAAGCTGGAAACTGTCTGAAACACACACACGCACGCACGCAGGCACACACACGCACACACACGCACACACGTTCAAATCTGTTTTCCAGCTTGAATGGCCCTCCTCCGTCTTATTTGATTTTCCCTCTCAGGCAACAATATGCTTTGAAATATGCTGCAAAAGCTCCAAAAGCACATTTACTTATTGTAACTAAGAACCTCAATAACGCCTCACAATGTCATACTTTGTAAACAAGCCAGTAAATAATCCAGTAAAAAGCTCTAAAGGACGAATGGGACAACCTCATGTTGTTTTTGCAATTGTTTATTTGCCACGGAAGCAGATCACACTCACAGCACAAAATATGCACATTCATATTTTTTTTCTGACATCCTCCCAACGGGCCACGTTGGCCTTGTTGCTTCCCAGATGTCTCGTGTTGTTTGGGAACTGATGACCAACAAAAGACGTGCACTTTAATATTCATAAATATCATCAAAATATATATATTTGTAATCTCCAATGTAACTTGCAAATTGTTACAAATCTTAAATGTTGAATCCCTTTTTTTTTTCTTTTACTAACGTTAAAGAATAACAACTGTTCCATTGGCCTGATTAATCAAGTTGAATTCAATTCCATCAGCAAAATGTGAGCAATAACAAGAGTCATTTTCATTCACAATTTAGAGTGCATTAGATGTATAATTCAAGACACATACACATGATGCACTGTTAGGAGCGCTAGTGTCGATTATGGTGCATGGCTGCTGGGAATAATAGCTTAATTTTAATAAAAAGAGTGAATGGGAACGCCAACACCCACTCACCTCCACAAACAAAATAAAGCTGCTCCATTCGTTCAAAAAATACTTTTCAAAAACAAATCCCTCATTTTTTCCCCCCTACCATTGTAGTCCTTGTTGCAAACGAAAAAAAACCCCCCATCAATTTGTCTTTTATTTCTCGTCTCCAAAAAAAAAATAAAAAAAGATCTACTTTTGTTTGTTTGTTTGTTTTAAATCCTCGCGCAGCTGTCGTGTTCGTCCTCTTGGCGTTTCTGCTGGTCCAAACCTGATGCAAGAAAGTGTTAGATGCTTTCGACGTGTTCTTGGGGCAGCGAGCTGTCACGGCGTCCAGCGAGAAAGATTGATCACATGCAGGCTTCTTTGTTTAGAGCCGCGCAATAAACAGCCCTCACATCCTTCCTGCACATTTCCCCCCCTTCCTTTGCCTCACACTTAGCTATATAGTACACCCTCCACTGCAGACGACAATGCCATAAAAAGCACCAACACATTATATGGCAGTATGGAGGGGGATTATTATAGGACTATAGAACAGGGTATACACGCTTTAAAATGATGGATAATATATACGCATTTCTTATATTGAGGCCTTTACAGATTGTTGTGCAGTATACATTAAATAAATACATCCCCAAAATCTATATGATGTTATATTCCCATATGTGCCTGCTATATGCATGTGCATGTGTCCCGCTTCACGGGGGGTCACGTGACTTGTTGGACTAGTGAAACCCGGTAAAGAAGGTCTCAAATACATGAAGGGAAGGTGGGCGGGTGGGGGTGGCAGAAGCCTTAGGAGGCACGTGGGAAAGACGACAGGGGATGTAGTTATGGAATTACAAGAATGAAGTCATAATCTATACGACAGTTAAATCGTAACATTAACAGCATAAATATGTTCCTGCATTATGATAAATTGTTGAAGATGTCAAGTTAGGAGTTTTTGCCTCGTAAAATGCTGCAGCCAATTATTACTTTTTTTCTGGAGGCATTTTGTAGTAAATTTACGTCTTGAAGACAAACATGCTTTCAACATGCACTTTACCTCGTAACATTAGTAAATTATTGACTTTTTTGTAGCAGCGGTTTGTTCTAATTCTCAACGTTTCGATAGTAAGTTTCCTTTCTAATTGTAATATTATGTCTTTACAAGGCATGTAACATTGGCACTTTGTGACTTATTTTGCTTTTACTTTATTGTGGCATTATGACTCATAAAGTTGCAACCTTGTCTCGTAATATTCTGACTTCATTCTGGTATTAGCCTTTATCCTTGCAATATTCTTTTTTTATTTTATTTTTCTATTCTACTAAAATGTTTGAAAATAATTCTGAATAATTCTCTCCCCCCCCCCACTCACTCTGTTTTGTGTATGTTGGAGGAGGGGTGGTCAGATAATTGCACATGCATGGTGCATTGTATTCTCTTGCTTTAGTCAAATATTTTCATTATTTTTGTAAAAAGCATTATTTATTTGACTATCTATCTATCCATCTATCTATCTATCTATCTATCTATCTATCTATCTATCTATCTATCTATCTATCTATCTATCTATCTATCTATCTATCTATCTATCTATCTATCTATCTATCTATCTATCTATCTATCTATCTATCTATCTATCTATCTATCTATCTATCTATCTATCTATCTATCTATCTATCTATCTATCTATCTATCTATCTATCTATCTATCTATCCATCCATCCATCCATCCATCCATCCAAGTGCACCGTATACAATAAGTGGGAATGTCACGTTGAGCGCGTAGGCGTCTGCGTGGACGTTCAATTTTCCTAGGCCTTTCTTTAAGGGAGGTGTGTAAATAGAGCAGCCTCGACGCGTGAAACGAGGCGTTTCCCCCCTCCCCTCCCTCGATCAATCACGAGGAGGGACAGTGGCCTCTTTTGATAAAAAAAAAACGCCAAATTGTCATTGGGCAGATGCAATCATGTGACAAGCCGCGGGCTCTGGTGCCGAGCCATGTCCTCTGCAAGGCAACAGTTCACGGGTTTTAGAGCTCCCCTAACGACTCTATCCACTTTAGCAGTCTGATTAATTTCACTTGTTTTAAATGACTCATCTCCCAAAAGCGGCTTATCCGAAACCGAGGAGAAGAAGAAGAAGAAAGAGGAGGAGATGAATTACGCGTTTGGCCTCGAAAGTGGTTTTATCAACAGTCAGCCGTCGCTCGCCGAGTGCCTGACATCCCTCCACGACCGCGATGCCTTCCAGAGTGCATCCATCAACACATCGACGCTGATTCCTCCTCCCCCTCCTCCGGACCAGCCGGCGAGGGGCTGTAGACGTCCGCAGCACGCAGCAGCATCCGCTGCCGCGCATTATGCTTGGATGAAGGAGAAGAAAAGCAGCAAGACGCAGCAGGATCCCGCAGGCTCTTCTCCACTGCAAGGCAAGACAACATGATTAATAACTCCCATGTTAAATAACTTCCATGTTATCTGCTCGCTTGCATGACAGGCCTTACGTGGGCGCCTCTTTTTTTTTTCTTCCTCTTGAGGATTTGGATTTTAAATCATGTCTTTAAATCGTGATGGATTGCGCATCTGGCATTAATCTCTGCATGTCATCAATCTTCTGTCGCGTCACCGCAACTTTCACCTATATGAACATTTTTCAGGCCACGATTTCACTCGTTTCTCTTTTTTTTTTATTTCAGTTCCACCAGCGTTAATAACCGAGGGCGATTGCCCCGCGGCGTCCTGCAGGAGGTTGAGGACGGCGTACACCAACACGCAACTTTTGGAGCTGGAGAAAGAGTTCCACTTCAACAAGTACCTGTGCAGACCCAGGCGGCTGGAGATAGCCTCCTCGTTGGATTTAAGCGAGAAGCAGGTCAAGGTGTGGTTCCAGAACCGCAGGATGAAGCATAAAAGGCAGACTCACTGCAAGGAGAACCGCGAGAGCGAAAGCAAATACTCGGAAGACTTTTTGGAAGAGGGTGCAGAGGCGCTCCCCGTCAAGGGGGAGGGGTACTTCCAGCAAAATACTTTCAGTTCACAACACTGTCCTAACAGCCACAACGGCGACGATGTTTCCACTTTGTGCACAAGTGAGAAAAATGCAAAACATCCTCCGAACTGCACTCCCACGGCTCCCATCTGTGCGTCCACAATAGGCCAGGACAATGATCGCTCACCGGGTATGGAACTTTACTCATGCGCCTCGTTCTCGCCAAACTGGTCCGGTTCGGTCCAAACGCCACTGGCGTTATCACCTGAAACTTTGGAACTTTTCTCAGAAACACTCACAACATATGGACTTGCATAATTTGAGCTATTGAAACGTTTTTTGTTTAATTCACATTTTTTTTCTATGAAGTGTTTATTCTCAAGTGTAATTATTTAAATAAATGGCACAAATAAGGTAAGTTAAGAAAATAAAGAACTATACTTTCACGGACTGATTCGATTTGTATGTCAAAATAATTCTCTTTTTCTGAAAAAAAAAACTATCTTGATGTGTAATTTGTTTTCAAAGGTCTACCATATAGTGATAATTTTTAAAAACGGTATCCAAATGTGGATCTTCACAGAAAGAAACAAGACGATTTGCGGTGAGATTCGTCTGCTTGGAGTCAAGGAGGGCAAAAGCTACGACTTTTGTCGACTCTCTAATTAAATTTTATTGCCTATAAAACTCACAGCAGTGAGGATGCTTGTTTATTGGCTTTTTTTTTTTTTGCCGTGTAATGCCTTATTTGAATTAAGTATGCTTTGCACCATTGTGCTTTCCCAAAACTTTTTTAATGATCAACAATTGGAAATTAATTAAAATCTCATGTTTCTTTAAATATGTAAAAAAAAAAAAAGTGAGGGAAAATATCTGTCTTTGATATTATTAACCTAATTTCACATTCTAATGCATCCTTCTTTTTTTTTTAAGTTTGAACATTTTAATGTTTTTCATTAACCTTGAATCAAAATGATAAAATATGATTAATACACATCTAATGGTCATGCTGTTTAGAAAAACAAGTTAAATCAACTTTCATTAAAATTACATTACGCATTGAGGCCTAACATATTTCAAGCTGTTTTTTCTCAATATTTCAATGCACTCCAAGTTGAAGTTTACTTTATAACTAAAAATAAAACTAAGAGAATTACAAATTGTAAACTTTGACTTATTACAAGTTAGCTTAGCTTAATGCTAACACATACTGGTAAACGCCAAAGACAGGCTAATGAAACTAGCATCAATGTTGCTGTAATTATAAACATTTAAACAACTTTTATTTGAACACAAGTAGCAACACAGGCAGACAGTTTACAATACTCACAGGTACAAATTCTTTCTCCTCTACATAATCAACATAAATTGCTTTATTACAATTCTTTATTCTAATATTTTCATTCTATTTAATTATATAATTATATTAATTATATTACTTTATAAAATACAATAGAGTGCTATTTCCCTTAAAATATTTTATAAAAATGTCATTTTTATTTAATTTTTTCATGCTGGAACAGATTATAGCATTTCCATTCATGTCAAATGGGAAAGATGATTTGACCATATGGGTGTTTTGAGTAATGAACATGGTCACAGAAAAAAAACAACCTTTTATGTCAATGCACCGCTGTATACTATTAAAATATACAGTATTATAATGTTGAAATCTTCACAAAGTGTGACTATTTTTTGATAACCAACCATTAAAAAGACGACTCATTCTAAAAAGTATGTCATTGGATTTACACACCCACACACACGGGTGAAAGGTCAAGCTGGCTCTTCTTTCCTCTCCAAGCTGGGAGGAACTACTGCCGGGTCAGGAGGGGGTCATGGCTTGAATGCACATAGAGGATTTGAGGATAAATCTAAACCGTATGTGACACTGGATGATTTTTGTACAGCAAAATACGAGTCATTCATATTGTGTTTAATAAACAAAGGTTTAGAGCACATATAACGCTATCACATATGAATTCCCTCGATAAGTACAGTGACATTTAGGTCACATTGACATTAGTTTAAAGGCCCCCGTCTCTTCACCTGGACAAGGAATGGGGCCTGTCACAAGATGATAAATGAATGATTGATACTCCTGCAAGCAAAACAACAGAGTTGTGTTTCTTGAATGCAGCAGGATAAACATGTTAGTTTTTCATGTTATATTCTCAATGCTGCGTGTTGCTAAATCCCGACACAGATTTGGTTGTTTGCCTCAATTTTCATTTGAGATTTTATGGACAAACAAGTGCACAAATCTGAGAGTTACCAACTATAGACACTTAGGTAAACTTGAAATTCAAAACAACAGCTGTATCAAAATCCCATCTGATGCGGAAAAGGAGTGAAAATGAGCAATTCAGCTATAACTGTTTCAAAAATTCTGTAAAATAATTTTGCGGTGGCATCATATTAAACGCTATTTCTATTAATTTGCATTTCTATTTTATAGTTAAAGGAGGTAACCAAAAGAGAAAAAAACTTTGCCTTGCAGATTTACAATGCTGTAAACTACGAACAGCATTTTATTGATGCTGTGAGGGGGATGTCACTGCTATCAAAAGAGGAAACACCTTTCTTTCTGCCTATCAATGATCCCTGTTTGTATTTACAATGTTGACATAAACATCATAAACTAAACAGTTCCCTCCCCCTCCATTTGTTTGTGGCATGTGCCAGGGAGCCCAGTGTGATATTATCAAGAATCAATGTAAAATATGACAACGCTATTGTGCTGTGACTTTAATAGTGCGTCAAGCCCCATTAAAGCATCAAGTAGGCAGTAGCTGTCTCGTATATCGTCTGCATACACTGAAAGGCCGCTGCGCCCATAAACGTCACTGCGCGTGCGTGCGCGTGCGTGTGCCTGCTAATAAATAATGCACGGTTCACTTCCGCCTATTGCGCGCGTGAGCCACTCGCCGCTACTTCCGCATCACGTGACCTCTGTCACCCGCTGGACTCTTGCTGTTCACAACACAACAATGCGAGCCGTTCCCGAGGAACTAACGACGCTTATATTAGGTAAAATATTATTTTAAAACACAGCTAGACAGTAGTTTTTGTTGTTGTTGTTGTCATTTTGTAACTTGAAATGTGACTAAAACGCACTTCCCCACTGGCTCATCATGCTTCTTAAAAGAGGAAGCAGAGACTTTAAAATGGATGATGACTTTCTTTTTCTGTCCCTTAGAATGCACACCTGTTTTCATTAGTTTTAAGTCAGGTATTTTATTCATGATTTTTCCCCCCCTAATGTTTAGACCTTGAGACTTTCCTCTGTGATGGCCTCAAAGGGGAAAATCTCAGCAAGAAGGCAAAAGATAAGAGAGAAGCATTCATTAAACGGATTAAAGAGGTCAAATTAGGGTATGCATCTTTCTGTCTGTCTGTCTATCCATCTATCTATGAGACTAATAGTACCTCTACTTTCTTTGCAACAGCTTTCCACATGATTTCAAGGAGAAGGGTAAGTTGTTTTTAAAATATTCTACATCAGAATGGGCAATTTAAATGATAGAGGGGACCACAATTTTTCGTCAGTGCTACTGGGTGGCAGGCACATTGTACTACACACTTCCATGTTCCTAACCAGTTGTATGATTAAAAAAAAAAAAGAAGACAAAATCAGTCAATTGACACGTGTGCAAAATATGTGCTCCTAGCCTCTTAATATATTAAATTCTCAATGCATGCATAAAATATCCACCATTCAACAACAAAGAGTTTGAAGCAAACAACAAAATAACCACATACTTTGAAAAATAATCCAGTTAATGGGCTCTCACAAAAATCAACTCACACGAAATTTCACTACTATTGAGGTTCTATGTTTGTGCTGTATGGGAGCATGGAGTAATGTGGAGTAAACATTTTTGGCTGGCGAATACGTTTGAGTGTATCTACGAATACGTTTGAACATACTGTATTTAAGTACGTTTAAAAGACAAGACAAGACAAGACAAGACAAGACAAGGCAAGTGCAATTAAGCCATGTCTACCATCTAGTGCTGAATGGTGATATTACAACTTAAAACAATACAGTGGAACCATACTTTTAGCAAGGGATAGGGTCTGGCAGCCTGCGAATGGCGAAAATCTGCGCATAATTTATGTCTATTCAAATGTATTGGGGGAATTATTTCTGTATTCTTTTTGTAAGCCCAAAATATTCTACAAAACGCTGATAAACATCCAATATACTTTTCCCACCATAAATCAAAACAAAAAAAGCAATCAAAAAAATCAAATTGAAAGAAAATCCCCCCTGAAAAAGATTTTATTACCAAAATCTTTTTTTCCCCTTTTCTTTTAATGAATCAAGGGGGACACTCAGAATATCAAAAAAAAAAATAATAACTCAAATGAAGAGAATTTCATTTCAATTCATTTTTGTCACAGGTGTCAAACTCAAGGCCTGTGGGCCAACCTTCCACATCATTTCATTTGGTCTGTGACAGCTTGCCACACATTTTCCTTGACTTCTGTTCAAATCAGCTGTAGACCTTTTCATTATTATTTACACATACTTCCGGGTGGCAGAAGCTTTAGCAGTCTCCAGTGGCACCACATGTAAACAAACGTGATTTGACCAAGATCACGATTGCGAAAACGGAAAATGGCTCGAATGATGATTGTAGCCTTCTTCTCCACCACCGTAGTTTGAATGTGTGAAGTGTCATTCGAAAAGATTTTACGTGAGGTTAATTCCTTGGAAGGGAGATGGAACACCAGCTGTAATTTACATTACAACACAGAAGTTGATTCAAAATAAACGTGGTGGAAATTCAGTTAACGTAATTATTGAGGGACTGGCCAATTAATTGACTATTCTGTTGCTTGGATTAGAAATGGAGAGCATGCTGTCGTCTACTAGCAGGATAGCTATTATGAAAATGTCTTTTGAAATAAATTATAAAAGTGCAGCGGCAGTTCTGAAATGTGACATTATTGTTTGACAGCCTATTAGTCTCCAAACAAGCACACTGCAGCTCAGCATCTGGCAGGCAGTAAAATTACGGCAAACCATGAACTTTAAACCAAGTTACCGTTATTTTTGGTTTACCATTACGACCCCTAGCAGTTATAAAGTACATTTATGTATTTTCACCGTTATCGCTGGCCCCCTGCGGGCAACCATAACTACCACGTGGCTCCCCCAATAAAAACAAGTTTGACACACCTGCTTTATCGCAACAACAATGACGTGTGATTTTGACCAGTGGTCCTCTTTCAGGTGGAGAGGACTCGGGTGAGGATGAGGAGGAGGCGGACAGCAGCAACAACGATGGAGGCTCACTGCAGTCTGAGCGCACCGACAAGGAGGAGGAAACCTATGAAGGTAAAAAGCGCTTTGAACGAGCTATTTGCTAAGGTGGCGCAAGTTGCGAGTCTTTCCTTTTAAACAAAGTGACTTGGAGTGTCATCGTAGTGAAAGAGACATTCCAACTGCAACTTGGCAACACACTTTGGGAAGACATTTGAGAGTGGAACTGCTTTTCCCGCCACCTGTTTTACTGCACAAGGGTGTTTTATTGCTAGCAGACACACTGAAGTACTAAGTCTGAGAAAAACGTGACCAAACATAAAGTAGCTTTAACACCCTCTGTGCCCTGCTTTCAATGCATAACCTTGACTCAAGTATTTTTGTTTATAAACGTTACTTTTATTGCATTCCATTGAGCTACATTCCACTCCATACTTTTACTTGTCCTGTTTGAGTAATCCAACAAAACCACTTGTTTGGCTCCGTTTCACCAATCAAACGGTTCCTGACAGTCACATTACGGAAAGTCTCCGTGGCTCCACACAGAAGCAACGTTTTCAAAGTGACTCATGGCAGAAACAACGACAGAGGCACAACTTTGAAAATAAACGGCTTATGCCATGTGCTGTCATGTGTCTGCCCCCAAAATAACCACATTTCAGCCCAAGCCTAAGAGCTCCATTTCAAACTGGTGAGCCTATTGGGCTGTTTGTTGCGTTTAAACAAAGAAAGCTAATTTAAACCAAATTATTGTGGTTAATTTTGTCTTAATTTATGTTATTTTATAAAAAAAAAAGAAAGAAACAATTCATTGTTTTAGGTAAAAGTGATGTGGCAATATCTGAAGTTGCACATTCCCATTTTATATTTTTGTCTGTTTGACATTGGTACTCTGATTAGAAAATAATAAATCAGAAGTTACTCACCTGCTAATCAGTGCTTGTTTAGTTTTTTTTTTTTTGACTGAGTACTTAGTTTTGCTCAAGTAGAGCAGTCTCTTGTCTATCGAGGTAAATAAACGTAGTAGTAGTGATCCATTTATTTTATTATTTATAAAACTTTATGACACTCCCCATTTCACATGCTCGTATAAAAACTTCCTATTAGGACTGGGACTATCAAATATTTTTAGAATGGATTATTCAATTGATCATCCTGTGTTAGTCCAATAATTGCAATACATAATATTCTTGTGGGGTGCAGGTATTTATTTATTTCCGCTTTTACCATTTTCAACTTCTACCCTGTATTATATCTATGACTTTGAATGTGGGTGGCTTTAAAAGGCGGGGCCTCGCCTGTTGAGTGATGTTTGAGAGAGCAAATGACAGAGTTGGCTGTTGTTGGCGCAGGATAGCGACTGGCTGTTAACTGGCTAACCATTAGCCAATCCGTGTGCTGAGTGAAAAGTAAAACTGTCACATGTTGAGGGATGACTGGAATTATTTGGAAGACAATCTTTTAATTATTATCATACAGTACCAGGCAGTACTCTTACTTGAATGCGATGAAATTTTTTTTTGCTACTCTACACACAATCGAGTCACATTACATGCCATTGGCTCACGCAGGTGTACCTAATATTGTGGCCAATGACGGCTGTCTGTTCACATTTCAAAATAAAGTGTCAGGGAAGTCCAAGTGAAGTGGCGATTTAGTGTGGCGGGGTTTTATGGCCCGTAAGCAGCTGCCACTTTTATGGCGTCTCTTTCACAACTTTGACACAGCAGTTGAACATTTGCATTGAAGTTGCACAGCGCAGTAACGAGGCAAAAATGATCCCCGAATGGATGCGCCGCAACTTTTTGATAGCCATCATCAGAATTTAGAACCCATCTGTTGCTGTTTTACTAGTGAAAAGTTTTGAATGCTCATGATTCTCTTTCAGGTTGTCACCAGTCTCCACCAATGGCAGCGCAAGACCTGCAGTCTATTCTCATGTCGGGATACCTGGAGAAACGCAGGAAGGGTTTGTGGTCTGCTAATAGATGATGATGATGATGATGATGATGATGATGATGATGATGACGACGACGGATGTGAGCCATGTGTTGTTGTTGTTGTTGTTGTTTTTTAGGGGGGTCAAAAATAGTGTGGTAATTTTGAGTTAATTGAAAGTTTCTTTAACGGCACTAATTTTTTCTAAACGCGGGATTAATGACCGGCCCTTACTTGGAAAGTCTGTACTGGGGGAATTCCAGTCGCAATGCAGCAGACACGTCCGCGTCAAAATTGATCAGTAATACATTTAATAACAATGCATATCTTTGTGGAGACTGGGGTCAAGTTATGTTTTACAATTTAAAATTAAAAAAAAAAGTTACTTCATGTTAAAGATTAGATAGCTCTTAATATGAAAAGAATAGCACTGAGCTATCAACCATGTCTTAAAAATCCAATTATGCCATCTAGTGGCAAAAAAATGACCAACACAAATTAATATCACTTGTTTTTTTTACCGTACAGTGCATCTTTTTAGTTTTAACTCAATTTTATGAATGATGAAATTACTGTATCAATGACTAATAGATGAAGCCATATTTATATTATTTTAATATTTTTGCCACTTTTATGTTAGCAAGAGTATGAAACCTTAGAAATATATATTTTATTGTACATTTAGAACAGATATAAAATTTGCGATTTATCGTGAGTTAATAATGGAAGTCATGCAATTAATTACAATTAAAACATTTAATCGTCTGATACCCCTATTTTTTTTTTAAACACCTGCACAACGTAGGCACGATATAAATACAGTATGTTCCATTCTAAAAACATGCATGTTCGGTTTACGGAAGGGTTTGAATTGTCCAGAAATGTGAGTGTGAATGTTTGTCTATGTTCCCTGTGATTGACTGTCAGCTGTGACAGGTTATAGAAAATGGATGGTTTGTAGGGGAGTAGAGCTGCATGCACTGTAAAAGAAAGCTGTCTGGAATGTATTTGCCCATGTTGCTAAATAAGACAAAAACATTAGAGATTCCAGCTTTTACATTAGAAGTCTATTGAATTATTCATGCCATGATGTGTCCATGAATGCAAAGTTTGCCACCTCGACAAACAATTTCTCACTTATTGTTACATTAGACAAAAAATGCATTGCCAATTAATTTAAGTTATGTGATCTTCTTGACAGATCACAGTTTTTTCGGCCAGGAGTGGCAGAAGAGATGGTGCGCTCTCAGCTATCGCACTTTCTACTATTATGGCAACGAAAAAGGTTGGTGCCATCCTACGTTCTTGTCCATTCAGAGTGACATATACACTGGATGCGCTTCCGGGATGATGACGGCGACGTTGTTGCCGTGTGACAGACAAGCAGCAGAAAGGCGAGTTCAACATCGATGGCTACAATGTCAAAATGAACAGCAGCTTACGGAAAGACTCCAAGAGGGACTTTTGTTTTGATGTCTCAGCTCCTGACAAGCGAGACTATCAGGTACTGTACATTTGCTGTCCCCTTTTTTAACGATATATGTTTGTGCGTCTGTGCATGTGTTACATTTTTCTTCTGGAAATGTATTCATTGATTTCACACTGCTGCTTTTTCAGCGTCTCGGCCTTGCATACATATTTATTCAAATGTGTATGTTGTAACAGGAGAACATCTTGCTTGTGGAGCCTTTTTGTGATGCATTAATTCAGTGTTTGTTCATGTTAAGTGCCACATGAATAATTTGTCTCTGGCTACCATATTTTGGCCTGTCCTTTCATTAGTTTTGTGCGTCATCGGCCAAAGAGGCAAAGGAATGGGTGAAATGCGTAGACCTCGTTTTGAAAGGTTTGCCATACTACTTAATATATACTAATTATATACTTAGCAGCTGCCACATGGGTTTCTTTGAATGTATTTTCTCCAAATGTGTCTGTAGATAAGTCTGGTATCATCCAAGAAGAAGAAGATGACGACGAGGTAGAGAAGGAGGAGGAACAGCTAATGTATGATGATGTTGGACTCGCACCGGATACAGACATCTATGAAGTGCTCCCAGGTAAAATGTCACACAAAAAGGCACTTTATTATAAATATATTTAATTCACTCAAGCTGGCTATTCTTAAATATTATCAGTCAAGCTGAAGGCACAACATGGATTTTCACAAGCGGGGATATTATGCTAGCAACTTCAATAAATACAAAAAATGATAACAGAGGCAGTTTTATATGGAAAAAAAATTCTTGGGCATCGTCGGGTACTCTCGTCTGATGGGATTTTCTATAATTGCAATTTGTCCTCCCACAGTTGTTAGAAATTGCTGAGGCAACACAAATCATTTGTGATTCATGATCAAACTTTACAACTGAAATAAACTTTTTGGCTATCTAGCAGACGCAGCATCGTAGATCAAGAGAATGACTTGGATGCTTTTTCGCGATCCCGCCGCACATTTTCCTTGTCACTTGCTGGAGAATTGGTGGGGCTCGCTCGCGAGGCCCAAAGCCCAATTAAAAAATTGGCCCGTGCCTGCCACGCACACTGGGCTGTTTGAATGACAAACTAGAAGCTGACAAAACAGCACTATGAGGATTACGAGACAAGTTTATTGATATACATTCGTTTCCCAATTGAATCATTGCTCTGTATTAGATATAAAATGCCAAATTGAATGGAGGAAAACACCATCAGGTGGCCCTTGACATTAATTAATAAGTGCTACAATTTTGTTGGTTCAACAGAAAGTTCAAGAAAGAAGAAGTGACATTTGGAGGGGAAGTTCTAAAAGTATGCAACCCTTGAAATAGTTTGCAACCTTCCTAACCAACTTCCTTTTACAATAAGAGCTGTTTTTGTTTGCTATGTAAAATACTGAACTTAAATGAAATGTTAAATTTTCTTATAGGGATAGACTATTATCGGCCGGGCCGATATTTGTCAAAATGCCAAATATCGGCATCTGCCATTTTACGAGTCTGAAGGCCGATAAAGCTGGCATTGCAATGAGTAGTGAATGCTTGCGAATTTAGAGTTTTCATCAGGATTTGTAAGATGTTCACAAGACAGTTTTTACTTGTCGCAAAGACATTTTGAACGTATTCAGAAAACTTTTCGCTGTTTGCAAAGATCTTTTACAAACCCTGATGAAAACCCCAAGTTATCTACATTCACATGCATTTGTCACTCAGTGAGTTACAGGGAACTTTTCATTTATGGATTCATTTAAATTTGCACTTTATAAAAATGATGCTGACAACTGGGAACTCCCTTTACATTTTTTTTTTTTTTTAATTAAGAAACTATGTTGAAATTTTAGAAAACTTTATTGACAGTAGAAAACTTTAGGGAACTATTTACAGTACTTGCTTAATATTTAATTTTGCTTAACACATGCTGGTGACCCTGCATTAAAAAAAATATATATATATATATTTTTTTTAACAAAGCTGTCAATTCTTTATGTTTAAAATTAAATGTTTTTTTGGTACTAATATTTTCTGTTTTACTGCAAATGCATACTGGCTGAAAATATTGGTTATTGGTCTCCTTGACTACTACTAATTGCTATCGTATCGGCCTTGAAAAAAACTTAATGGTCTATCACTATTTTCTTATATTCTATGTCCTATTTTTGTTTATGTTATGATGCCTCCAGAGCCAGACACAAGCACAGACTACCAGAACTACTACCAGGGCTTATGGGACTGTGTAGGGGACCACCCGGATGAACTCTCCTTCAAGCGTGGAGACACCATTTATATACTGAGCAAGGTAATGAAAACCGGCCTTGTCTAAAACCTAGATATTTTTCTTCATGCAATAATTCAACAGCAATGTTAAGCGAGGTGCCGCTGAGCCAGGACCACCTGAACGAAGTTATTCCAAGGCCTTGGGAGGAACTGGTCCTTGATAATCCTTTACTGGCAGCAGCTGGCCCGTTGCCTGGAGCTGGAGGCCGACTGGGCCGCAGTCAGCCTCTGGCTGTCTGATGGGAATTAGATGTGTCACGACGGAAACTGTTTTAGTGCTGTTGGCTGGCCGCGTCATTCCATCACGTCCATCTGGGCCGCCTCGGCGCGCTTCCGCCGCTGCCTTCAGCCCACACACCTATTAGACGTCTCGCTCACCTCGCCAAATAGGAATGCGTGTTCTCAGGAAGCCAAGGGCCTTTTCTGACACGCTATTCAGAGCAGGCGAGGACGTGTGCTGGACGTCCAATTTCCGAGGCTTGTCAGCTAGCTCGAGGGTGTGGAGGACTGAGAGGACCTTTTTTTGATTAGGCAAGAGAACAAGAGCGTTTTTGTTCCTTCATGTGGCCCGAATTGAGCTTTGTTATGCTACATCGACAACACTTACGCTTTCAAATAAGAGGGCAAATAAGGAAAGTGGTCTGAGGCCGATGTGTGAAATGTTGTCCTTGAGAGCTGGATGGATTCTTGGTGCATGTTGCTAACTGAGACTTGCTGACAACTTGCCAGGTCATTTTTGTAGTCTAGCCTGCCATCTAGTGGCCGTTCCATGCAGTCATTAAAAAGAGTCAGGATAAACAATCATACCCGTATTAAAAGATAATTATTTAATAAAATAAATCATATTTTACTGCTAGTTATCATGAGGTTACAGTGATTGCCCACAGCATTGGGTACATTTTCACAGTTTAATGAGTGCAATTCTGCACCACTGCAATCTGCACCTTTTAAGACATACATAGAAGTACAATGATACCAGATGAATTCTAAATATTACAAATAACCAATTTTTGATGAAACCTTTTCATTTTGTAAAATTAAGCTGAAATTCTCAAGTGTTTGTTGCTCAACGACAGTGTCAATCATTTGTGTTGATCAACAAAATGAATAATGTCCCTTTCACTGGTGTGAGGAACTCGACGAAACAAAGCAGACGGACGTTCCGCTGCTCAATGGCCAAATGCTTGTTTATGACTCCTCTCTTTGTGCGCGGAAAAGGGCCAAGAATCAAGTTGCCCTTTCACTCGGACTGCGAGCGCCATTAGCTGGAACCTTGGTGTTGGGGGTTGTGGCCCACTGCGAGGGCAATGACCATAAAACCTGTCTGGGCTGCAGCAGGAGGGACAGCCGACTCCTTGCTCCACTAATGCCCCCCCCCCCCTTCCACCCCAATTCTCCTTTTCCATCCCTCCCCCATTCCTCAGCTCAGAAATAGCTGTAGTGTTACAGCTGCAGGACCCCCCAGTCGGGCCTGAGTGTTGATTATACTGTGGCTGAGGAGGGGGGTGCTTTGTCCAGATATGCCGCCCCTCCTCCTCCTCCCCGGTTCAAGTCACAGCACATAAAACTAATGGAGAAAAGTAACGTCTCACTTCCTTTAAGTGGCTGGAATGGTTGATAAAATGTAAACACTGTGCCAACATAACGCTGCTGCTGTGTGATGTTACTGTAGCCTATATTAACCCGCCCCTAAACACATACTGTCCAATATGTGCTTGTAAACAGATGCACTGATTGTTTCTTTAGCCGTAGGTATTAAAGTGACAGGGCCGCGTTAGTTGCTGACCAAGGCTTCTGTGTGTTGAAGTGTGTGTGTGTGTGTGTGTGTGTGTGTGTGTGTGTGTGTAGCCAGTGAAGGGCGCCATTAGTCGTTTGTCTCTTTCTCTCTCATGTTGTGTCCCGCACCCACTCAAGCACGACTTGTTTGTCAGCCAGAACTGCACAATGAGGTGTTGCCACTTTCAAAGGCAAGTGACAGGAAGTTGTTATGGGCACGCACACACACACACATGGGTCACTCTGCTCGGTTATTGCTTGTGGTGGAATGTCACTTTTATCACGTGACATGGAAATACAATGGATGTGACATTGAGGATTGTTTATTTTGCAGTTGGAAAAATGTCGTCGCTGTCCTGTGAAAAACACTTAGCCTATGTCCATTTTTGTCTTATTTTATTATTATTATTATTTTTTTATTTTTTTACGTTTATGGGATGAAACTGAATGTAGACATCCCAAAAACGTGAAGAAAAAAAAGAAGACATGAGTGATTTATTTTTATGATGCAAAATTGTCAACATTCCCAGAACATTGTTTTATTTGTATTACATTCAAATTTGGTGTAATGAAGACTTGAACATGGGCTAAAAAATTTATTTCTTCTTTTTTTGGGGGGGGAAGTGAATTTTTTTTCCCTCAGACTGATACCTGTACAAGTACTACATTTTTTGAGTAGTTACTGATATCAAGTGTCGATACCACTAATACTTCTGATGCATAAAATTTCCCCCCAAAAAACAATGACAGTTAGACATCCCAACATAGCGTTTTTCCTTAAAATTGCATGAATTTAAGGGAAATTTTCCATTCTTGTCATTTATGAATTTTTTTTTGTTCCTGATCGTAAAACGGACATACTGATACCTTGAAAAAGGACTGGGTATCGGCCCAATACCTGGTATCTGTACTTGCCCAATGCCCAATCCCAAATTGTTTTTTTCCTAGATTCAATGTCACTAAAAAGACAGTTTAGAGTTTCATGTGATCAATTAGAATGTTAGTTTTTTTTTTTTTTGGGCGGTCATGAAGAATGCTTTCTAGAATATATTGTAATTGTAATATATTGTACAAAATTAGAAGAATAAAAATTGCCATTAATTTCATGCAATTTTAAGGAAACATGCTATAAATATATACTGTAAGTAAGTCTTTCTTTACAATCTGTCATCTGTCACGATCTGTCATTGTTTTTATGGGGGAAATTTTATGTAGCCTATTAGAAGTACTAGTGGTATCGGTATTTGGTATTGGTATCGGTAACAACTGTACTAATATTGGTCTGGGAAAAAAAGTGGTATCTAACATCCCTAGTCTCAATAGTGCAACTGCTTAAATTCTTTGTGATGACATCCCGGGAGCTAAGCAATAGTTAGTCAGTCCCTTGCAAATTGTGTGTGAATGCTGCACTATAATAGCAAATGGCAATCCCTCGATATCATTTAAATATGGTACCCACAGGAGCTGTGAGCAACATCCGGCTGACGCCAGAGTAACAGGATTGCTTTCTGGGAACGCTGTGACATGCTTTTAATCTTCTTGTCGGAAAAGTCCAATATTTTCAATCAATACTGTACATGTTTGGACTAAGAATAATGGTGGTAGTTCAGCATTCCCAAATGAGCCACACATTTTATGTGAATCCGCTGAGCAATGCTGCTGCTTTTAAGCACGACAGAAACAAGTGGAAGAAGAATAATAGGATTTTTTTTGTTTTGTTTTGTTTCCTGGACGCACAACAGCATTCACCCAGGCCAGTAAGTGGATACAGATGTGGTCAAGTCTGGCTTTCAGACACTGTGCAGGTTTCTGTTCCTCCCTTTTGTGGCGTTCCCAGTGTTGATTCATGTCCTGGCCAAGACTTTGATGTGAGGTCAGGCTCTTGGTCAAAGAGAGAGGCGAGACGCGTCTCCACGGTGTCCTCAGCGCAGCTCGCTATGCTAACAGCCACTCGCTGGAACTTTTACTTTACGTCGGCGTGGCAGATTTATACGTGATGGCTTTTACGTACATTGAGGCTGATGTGTGTGTGTAATCAGGCAGTCAGCAGGAAATGTGATGATGATAAATGACGGTGAGCAGAAAACAATGCAATGTAATGTAGAAACAGGAAGCTGGAAGGTCAGACACAATTTGTTTATGTCCTTAAAGGGGAAATCAAGCCCTCCCCCCCAAAATAAATAAATACAAATCAGTTTTTATCAATATCAGGAGGCGGCCATCTTGCCACTTGCTGTTGAGTGAAACTGACATCACAGTTGCTCAGGTCTCAGGTAACGACCAATCACAGGTCAGCTTCAGAAAACAGGTGAGCTGTGATTGGTCGTCTGAGCCCTAAGCAACTGTGATGTCATCTTCAGTAGACAGCAAGTGGCAAAATGGCCGCCCCCTGAGATGGATAAAAACGGCTAGATTTTTCTGCATATTCCACAAATGTAATATTGATCAGAATGTCATGTTTAGACTAGTGAGGTCACATACAGTATAACATTACTGTCAAGACATGATTAAGGTTGTCTTCCCCTTAACCAGAAATTCTTGGGGCTAATTTTAGGGTCAAATTAGGTAATCAAATCACTTTTTAACATCACTTCTAGTGTCTGTAGACATCTTTTTTTTGCTTTGAATGAGTCGGCTTATTTCAATCAACTTCTGTTGTATGTTTGTTTTTCTACTTCTCATGTTTGTCTTTTCGCACCTATTGTTTAAGCTACTCATTTGTGAGTAAGGCCCAAACGCTGACTCAATCACTACTATTTCTATGCTATAAGCCAGTCTTGATTTTTAGCAAAGGAGATTGCGTGTACGTGCATGTGCCTGTTTCGTTTCAGCTTCTTCTCTTTAAATGATTTTCACATCTGTCTTCCTTCAGGAGTACCAGAGCTACGGTTGGTGGGTTGGACAGAAAAATGGAAATATTGGAATCGTGCCCCGAGACTACCTGCTGGAGCTCTATGCTTTGTAATACTGGTAATAATTTTGCTTAGTTCAAAAAGACTCATTAAAATACACTGGCATGCATCCGCTTAGCCGCTGTGACTCAATAATATTTGATGGAATTATTTTCCTGCAGACTGCACTGTTTTTTTTTTCTCATCAAATGTACTTTAGTATGTCAGTTATTCTCAACTGGTGGGTGGAGACCCAAAATGGGGTTGCAGACACAGTTTGGATGGGTCATAGAGAGCTAGTCAAATAATACCGGGGGTCTTCAGTTGACATGAATGTTATGATCATTGTGCAAATAACTAGTTTGCTGTTTTTAGTGCCTAGAAGTGTTTTTAATACAAATATTTCATACTTTTCCTATATACGTTTTCACCTTAATTTACAATATTGATTTTTGTACATGCAATGGTCATGTTCATTCTAGATTTCTTAATAAGGTGCCCTGAAAGGAACTTAAAAATACAGTGTATATTGAACATTTTCTTTGTTGTTCTTAACTTCTATATTTACTAACCCAGAGGTGTCCAAACTATGGCCCGGGGGCCATTTGTGGCCCGCTAACCTTTTTTTTTTTTTAGCACCCCACAGTATACAATAAAAACTATATTTATAGCCTACTGTTGATGGAGACTACCACTACTAGTATTTAATTAATTTCATATTCTCTAGAGCTTTTCTAGATATGAAGATACAATTTAATTATTTACAAGTAAAATAGGAACATTTATTTTCCTAACTTTGTGGTGAATAATTGGTCATTCATTTTTAGAAGCAAAAATGGTTTCTCCGTATTGCCAACCTATCACATTAATTAACTGTTTTAAAAATGGTCCGATTGCTTTTGTTTTGGTTCTGAATATAAAGATGGGATTCGGCTGCTGTTTAGTACAGGAGTAACTCTAATCTAATGGGTTAAAGGGCCGGGCCACCCTAATATTTAGAAAAAATCCTCTATTTGCCTCATCTCATTCTACAATATAATCTATTTTTATCAAAGTAACTGGAATATATACAATATGAAATTGCTTGACTGATTTTGGCGCATTTACTAAATTTAAAGTTGAAAGTTTTTTTTTTTAAAAGTGGCCATTGCATCCTTAGATCTTTCTGGATGTGACCCTGAGAGGAAAAAGTTTGGACATCCCTGGTTTAACCCTATAATTATACCACAAGATGGCAATAGCGAGCCTGTGAAGGTCATAGATCTCAGTGAGCCGTAACCTTTGCCCCTTTTAGTGTTGTCGTTGGGCATGCACTGTCAATATGAGACGCTTTCAGTCACTTTTCAGATAAATACATATGTATCTATTTGTAATAAAATGATTCATTCATTCGGTCAGCACTTTTGTTGCGTGCTTCAAAGGGGTCTCGGTGTGTTTTATGGGGCCTGTGAGGGTTTGCCGGGCAGCGGATCACAGCGTGCCAGATGGCCGGCTGGGCTGTGTGCCGGAGGTGCACTAATAAGGCAGACAGGCACTCTGATAGCACAGACTCTTATCGCCCTCCGAGGGGCCGTTTGACAGCAGGCGAGGCAGCGTTTGCTTGGCGCGCTCCCGCCGAGGTTAGGCACACACTGTACATATCGTTTTACAACCTTCCTGAGTCAAAGAGCGAACTTGTAGCACAGTTGTTTTGGCACACAGAGAGGCCCGCTCAAGGTTTTGTCAAGGTTGGGACAAAAGTGAGAAGAGAAATGTGTCAGCGTTGCCTCCATCTTTGCTCCAGCGTCTGGGGTTTGTTCCTCCTGAGTGATGGGCGGGTCGCCCGTCCTTTGGGTGACATTCAAAAGCAACATAAATCCTGCTCTTTACTGTACCGCGCAGCCTTGAAGCTTCTCTGCTGATTGGAGGTCTAATGAATTACCATAATTAGTTGTTGAATATGCGGCATTGTCGCTGTGTTTTAGGTAGAGAGGAAATGTTTTGTTTCGAGTGGGAAATGGCCACAGTGGAATTTTCAGCCAGCACAGATCATCAAATGACATATGTGTGACAACAATATGTCATGCAATCATTTCAGCCAACACTTTTATGTTTTGATACTTAAATGAGGATTTCAACATGCCTTTCCTTGCTGCCTGGCTTGGTATTTACCCTCCGCGTCTTTCTTTTACTGTCCGAATATGGCTGCCAGAGGCAAGTAAAGCTAAATATTGCCTTTCATTTTTATGTGACAATAATGGATTTCCTTAATGGATGTCAACTATACCCCCATCCCCCGTTTCGATGTAGACTGCCATATTCTGGAAATATACAGGTTCCTTTATTGCAATTTAACATCAAGATAAAATGTTTCCTAGATAAATGCCAACGCACCATTAATCTGTAGCACACTAAATTACACTAATGATACCACAACATCACCAATTAATACCTGCCACCATAAAGATGGGGCTTGTATCATAGATAGATATATGACATATAGATACAGATTAGAAAGATACTCTGGATTCCAGTGTCTAGAATCTACAGTTTATTTATTTATTTTTTATTCTTCAGTCACTGATACCAAGTACTGATGCCACAAGTAGTTTTGATGCATAAAATGTACACCAAAAAACACTGGCGTTTAATTTTAAAGAAAGGCTTAGCTACATATCTCAATATAGTAATTTTCCTTAAAATCGCATGAACGTAACTCATTTGCTCCCCAAAACTTTCTATTTTGAATATTGCCATGGTCCCAAAACGTATTTATACGTTTTTATAAATGTTTTTTTTTTTTTTTTTTTTAATGCTAGAGCATACAGAACGCTTTGATGCAGCCTCTGACCTGAAAAGGTCGCTTAAAGCAATAGTAGTTATTACAAAAACGGCCAGCAGGTTGCAGCAGAGTGTCAGAGATCAACCAGGGCTATGTAGCAAAAAGCTATTTTCTTCAGTGTTTTCAACAGGTTTGTGAATAATGACGAAACTTAGCTATATTCTAATGCTAATTTCTGCAAAACAGAAACTGATACAAATATAAGTTTTTTACTCTAATCTTTCTTTTGTTAGGTTTCATGTTTTTATAGCAATATAACACAATATTCTGTGGAACTTGCAAAACAAGTAAAAACCCAGTAAAACAGCCGGGAGCGAACGAGGTTGGCTGGGAGTGAATGAGTTAATGGCAATATTCTATTTTTTTTAATTTCTAAGTTCTAGTTCCTGATCTTAAAAAATGGCCATTACTGGTATCGGCTTCCGTCGCAAGAACGGATACCCTGAAATAAAGCCGTGTATCGAGATACCTGGTATCGGTTCTCACCCATCCCTAGTAGTAGTAGTAATAATAATAATGATAGCATTCTAAAATGTTTTTTTAGATACTTGAACCAGGTTTATTTTAAAAAGAACCAATAGTGAAGCATTATTATTAGTCCTCAACATGTCAACTTTGTTTGCGCAGTATATCTCTGCAGGGGTTTGTCCCGTAGACGATCGTGTTACTCGAAGCAAGTGCAGTTTGCAAAGACGTTTAGCCGCGATACTTGCTCACCACGGTCGAGGAATGTCATGCTCATGCATCCTCTTGACCTCTTATAACCCTCACGGCTTCTGCAAAGGGCTCAAGGCGTTTTTGTGCACCACTATAGGGACTTCATCTTGATCATGCTGTCAGCTGTTCACATTCTTCACTTTCACCAGGTCGTTGTGACGTACAGTAGATCAGCATGCGGCTTCACTGAGCGTTTCCGTCAGGAATAGCACCAACGCTTTATTTATGCGCTATCGTCTGGGATTTCACAGCAAATGTATTGCCTTTCGAACTGGCCTTTTGTCAGCGTTCCATTAAAGCCCCTCTGCCTGGTCCACGTCCCTAAAAGTCCACATGGACCTTCTTCAAGAGCAAGACCATTTGAATTGAGGTCAGGTTGTGTTGACATAACTCACAGCATTTGACACATCAAGGTATCAGGTGGCTAATGACTGAATGTGGGGACGGCTGCTTTAAAATACTTTATTTTTTTTATTTTTTATCCAAAACCACAATATGGATTACACTATTACATTTTAAGTCAGCTTTTAATTTGTAGAACAGAATCTCTGTTATTGTTGTGGCAATCACCAGCCACTTAATGTTATGTTTGGATCATGTCATGTTCTCATGTGTTTGGGAGAATTTCTTTATGTCCCATACAACCAAGGTTGAACTTTGTTTTACATTTAAATATTAACCGTTTGAAATAGATGTCAGTGTAAGCATTAATTCTCCAGGATTTTGCTCAGAAGCAAAAAAAAAAGAAATTAAACTAACTAAAACATCTGAAACGTATTTGGGGTTAATCAGTCACTTTAAATGGTGGCAGGTGTGCTTTAAATTCCTGATTTTTGAATGTGATTGGTTAATTCTGAACACAGCCCCCAGTTATTAATAGGGTGTGTACACTTGTGCAACTTCATTATTTCAGTTAATTATTTTACTTCCCCTCTCGAAAAAAATAATAGATTGAATAAATTGTACACATTGTAGGTCACTTCAATATAAAAAGTTTTAAAATTATTTATCTTGGTCACTTTTTTTTTTTTTTTATGCATCACAACTCACTTTTACGGAATTTAAGAACAGTAAAGAAATTTTCCAAAAATAGCCTTTGAAAACACAATATTTTAAAAGATACATTTTGGGGACAATTGATTTTGGGGTTGTGTTTCCGTGTGGACATCTATCACACACTACTTCTATGAAAAAATAAATGACAATGTCATATTTCCTACCTCTCTACACCACACTTCACTTAGGAGCTTCCAAATCCACCACGGAATTCAATAGAAGGCTAACCACGCTATGGAAGAATGCTAATAGACTTTGGCGTGTCCATGGTTGTAAGACATGCAAATTGATCGCCATCCACCTTGCTCCCAAATGGGCCTTTAACTCAATGACTTTTTTATGATTAAGTTGAATAAAATCCAAACGTTCTTTACTTCTGCCTTCATGTTTCCAGGGTCTGCTGCTCTTATTTGTCTTCGAGTAACTGCAGTCTTCTGTAACAACAGGGAAGGCTTTTAAATGCTGTAAAGAGGCCTGTGGGTGCATTTAAAGGCAGCTTGTATCACAATGATGCACAAAGGCTGTCCAAGTTGTAAACTCATTCGAACGCAGCCCGCACATACAGCTTTTTTTTTTTTCAACCTGTTTTGAAGGACAAAGCTGATATTCTTTGGGACTAATTCTATGTTCTATATTTTTGTGTGGAATATGATAATAAGACAATTTAAATGTGACTATACAAAGTAGAGTGAAAGCTTACAGTTTTGTTGTCACTTCGATATGACAATGTCACGTTCATTTTCTACAGTATAACAGTAATCTAGTTCTACGTTGTATTTTTTTCCCATCAGGAAATACTGTACAAGCAATCGGTTATTGCTCCTCGACTAGCTTTGCTCATTTGCGCCATTGTATTGGCTTTGGCTTTGGTATTGTCGTAAAGAGCAAGTGTTGTCTTTTCTGTGAAGTGGCTAAGCGATGGGATCTTATATCAAGGCTTCAGCATCCTAAACAAGTGTTGAAACCTGGTGTCATCCACTACGTAATACGGCTATAAATCTTTTGCTATAAAGGCTCCTGTAGCCTAGATTATTTTCTTACCTTTGACTGACTTTGGCGCGATTATTGACAGACTGATGTCAATTTTTGGCTGCGCTGGTGTACATTTTCCTTGGCCAGTGTGATTAGCAGCTCAGGGTGGAAGCTGTTTATGTGATTTCTTATGTCTGTGCTGTTCCCGTCATATGGAATTTTTGTACGTTAAGCTTTACTTACCACATGTGACTTGCCCAAAATCGTGCCTCCATATGTCAGTGAAATCCAAAGTTTGTACACGCTAAAAACAGTTGGGGTGAAAATTAACCTAATTATGGATAAAGAAAAAAGGACCAATTCACTTTATGGTTCAATTTGTTAAATTTTCTGGGTTGTTTTATACAAAGTGACCAATTTTTTTTTACGCAAAGTTGGGTCAAATTTACCCAAGTAGAGGATCTGAACCAACTTTCTGGGTTGTTTTTATAGAAAATGACCTTTTTTGTTGTTGTGCAAAACAACCCAGAATGTTGGGCCAAATTGACCCAAGTATAGGATCTGACCCAACTTTATGGGTTGTTCTATACAAAATGAACCGATTTTTGACCCAGTGTTGGGTCACATCGACCCAAGTAGAGGATCTGACCCAACTTTTTGGGTTGTGTTATAGGAAATGACCCAATTTTGGACTCCAAATGTGGGTCAAACTGACCCAAATAGAAGAGCTAAGCCAACTTTCTGGGTTGTTTTATACAATATGGCCCAATTTTTGACTCATAGTTGGGTCAAATTGATCCAAGTGGAGAATCTGACCCAACTTTATGGGTTGTTTTATACAAATAGGCCTTTTTGTTGTTGTGCAAACCAACCCAAAAAGTTGGGTCAAATTGACCCATGTAGAGGATCTGACCCAACATTATGGGTTTTTATATACAAAATGAACCCATTTTTTGACCCAAAGATGTGTCAAATTGACCCAAGTACAGGATCTGACCCAACTTTTTGTTGTTGTTTATTTTTTAAATCTAAAATTACCCTTCTTTTTTTTTTTACCTAAAGGTGGATCAAACTTACCCAAATAGATCTGAGCCAACTATCTGGGTTGTTTTATACAATATAGCCCTTTTTTTTTTTTTACCCGAAGTAGAGGATCTGTCCATTTTTGTTTTTTATCCATTTTTGTTTTTTACCCAACTGTTTTTAGTGTAGCATCCTTAACCCTATAAAGCCTGAGCCATGATGAAATATGAAAGACAATTCTGATTCTTTGTAAATAGAGTATTTATTGGTCCTTTTGAAGAAACAAAATTATTAGTATTATTATTTTTTTTAAATCATCTTCACATATGACTTTTGATTTGTGTCATATTTGATACATCCGGTCACAATGCTTTCAATTTGTACATTTATAACTGTCAAAATATATAATAATAAACAGACACATCAAACATATTAGTATTTCCAAAAATCAGAAAGAACATTTCCCACTATTAATATGTGTCTCTGCTTTCTCAATTGGGGCGATCTTACAAGGTCGCTGGAAAAGCCATTAGCTGGGTGATACTGCCCTCTAATGGATTATCAGTGCAATGCATGTGCCAGATCATATACGTCAGGGTTTTAATGGGAACAAAATATTATACACATGAAATAGAGGGCTTAAAATGTCTTGTATTTAATATATGTTTGGCGTTAGGGTTAATTTAAAGTTTTCAGCCTCCCTCCGCTATTTGGTTTGTTTGTTCTTTCACTGCATCGATGCACAACCATTCATGTCCGATACATCGGCGATCCGATGCAACAACCCTTGTTGAATTCCGAGTTCTGCTTAATATTGAGCTTCCACTGTACTTTCATATTTAATCTTTCACACGGTGTGGGTTTAGCTGAGCTGTCACGCTTGTGAGAGCTATTTGCTGACATGCCACTCAGGATAAATCAGTCTTATGGGCGTGACAGGTGTTTGTCCACCTGCTATAAACATCTCCCACGCCTCGCCCCCTGCTCCATCTTCTCACTGGTTATTTACTGGGCTCCAGCCTCCATACTCTGGCTCTGTTTACTCTCTGCCCGGGGCTCTAATATGAGGCCAGAGCTCTGATTTACTCTCCTAGTTAGTGAGCTGAGTAACGACCCCGGGTCGGATAGTTTACAGTGTGATGCGACCGATGCTCTAAGTGTAATTACAAGCCTTCGGGCACTGTTGCAGCTCAACACCTCACTGCAGCTGACTGGCTGCCAGTCTACAGCACTGCCATCTTTCCCACTCGTACTCGCATAAACACACGGAGACGCCTCCCTGCTCGTAGTGACCTCACATTTAGGTGAGCGCCACTCTCGATGTCAGCTCTCTTTATATAGACGTGGCACACAGGAAAGGAAAGAAGGTACGAGGATCGAGTTGCAGGGCTTTACCAGCCGCTAAAAAAGCAAATTGCTCGTCATTACTCTCATTAAGTGTCCGCATGCTATTTATTCAAACGCGGGGCTGCCAAGCTAGCCCGAGCTAATTTAGTGCGCTGCTTACGGAGTGCGATGCAGGATGTGAAACGCAGAACCTCCTGTGCCGCATATCAGCAATGCTTCGGCTGATATTTTAAGATGATGTGGCTTGCTAACAAACCAATAAAAATAAGTTGTGAATCGCTTTATATATTAAAAATAATAAATAAATAAAAATCCCTACCATTTATTTGAGCCAACATGTAAGTGATGTTGGAACAATTCCTTCAACATCAAGATCATCTTGCACCTCTTCTTTTCCATCAAAAATACAGTAGTCCAGTTTCAGTGTGTTGGTATTATATGTTGTAAAAGAGACCCAAACAGTATAAAATCCTCGTCTATAATCCAAATTTAGAGGTCTCCCATTGCTTTTCCACAGTTACAAAGGAAGAAACAAAAGGGTATCGTGCCAGGGTTATACTGACGAAAAGTACATTTTTGCTACAATCATGGTTAGTTTTAGTAGATTTTATAAAGTTTTAAGTAAGTTGTAGTTTTAGTTGGTTCTTGTTAAAAAGAATAATTTTATTAATGAATTTTTTTTTTTTTGTTATGTCATTAGTTTTTGTTAACTATAATTAGTTACATTGTATCTTACACATAATCTTTTGGCAATTACAATTCCTTAAATATCAGAGATGGCAAAAGTACTCACACTCTGTACTTAAGTAGAAGTACAGATACTTCTGTTTCAGACAATCCTGGTGTAAGTAGCAGTAGGCTACTGATTCATCTCCTGTACCTAAAAGTAAAGAGTAGACTGATTTTTTTGGGGGGCATTTTTTTCTTCCTGTCCAGTATATACAATACCCATATTATATGTATATAATGCATACATATTATATATAAAAAAAAAAACCTTCTCTGCACACACGATATATTTGCTTTTATTGACTTACAAAAAATCAACAACACTTTCCATGTTGCATCTTGTTTAAGCATACAATGTGAGCCAATGTTGCTTAGTTCAATCAAAACAATATGTTGCATTGCTTTGTTAACGTGAGCTGAGAAAAAACAACAACTATGTGGCTAATAATCCTTGCATGGGTTTTCTGAATGCAGAAGCTGGTGGTTTGACTCGTTCGTGTAGCTGATGACCTCAAAAATGTTATCTTGCTTTTGATGATCTGTTGCCTTCATGTTTAATAATCCTTGGTTCACATTCCTCCATGACGCTGCTGTCCCTTTTTTTTTCACCTCATAAAACCCCAAGATATCAATCAATCAAGATCTTGTCATCATACTTGGAGGCTGAAAAAAAAGAAGAAGAAGAAGCCTATTTTGACACCCAAGTAAGGAGTGGAAAGTACAGATGACTGTTTTCAAATGGAGGGACCAAAAGTTAAAAAGTGTCGAGGAAAAACAAATACTCAAGTAAAATCCACACACTTCCGTTACTTCGCAACTGCTGTTGATTTCAGACAACCCTTGTTCTCCTCGCTTTCATTCTTCCGACTGATCAGCAAATGCGGCGCCGATTCCAGTTTTGTGGTGGCGCTAATTTGAAGCGGGGAAAAACGCCCCGAAGCAAGTCAAGTCCGAGCCAAGTCGCTACTATAACGCGCGCGTGGAGCGTTGCATCGTCTTGACCACACATCGCCCCAGTTTTCATAACCGCTACGCGCCGAGTGCAAAGAAAAGTCACCCGGGCGTTGAATCCACTTTTCTAAAACCGCAATTATTTGGCATTGGCCGTCACGATACAGTACGAGTATATCAAGGAATGTGACGCAGACCTATTAAGTCACCATTACTGATAATTCTGTGAATTTAGGATGGGATTCTCATTAGGTCATGCGTGTGCTAGATGAAGAGCAGGTGGGTAATTGGAGTAATTTGTGGCTATGCAGACAGTGGCATGATGGATGGGCGCTGGAAAAGACAAGCTGAGCTGGCCGCTGGATCTACTGCAGAGTAAGGAGAATTTAGGCTCGCCATAAAAGATTTCTCCTTGCCTCTTATTTCACTCGGACATTTTTATGTTTTTTTTATTTTCTACCTCATTGCAGCCGTGAGCTGCCTGCTGATTTACGCACGCTGGCAGCCAAGCGCCGAGGCCTCCGGAGACGGTGCCCTCTAACACCTCCATTCTCCCCCATCGCCTTTTTCCGCAGCCGCTCTCGTCCTCTCGCTGTCTCAACATTTACTGAAGTGGCTCGGACCGAAAGAGCTCCACCTCTACTCGTTCCTCATCTCTAACAAGACATTAGTCGGGAGGGGGTGTTATTCACAGCGGAGGGGATGTTCCCCTGTGTCAAGACACAAATAAGGATGAGTAGAAGCCGTCACGGGCACTGATGCTATTTTACAATGCTCGTGTTTCATAGCGCGACTTCGAGTGCGGTTTCGGCTCTCTGCAGCCTTTTATTGCGTGAATGCCGAGAGACGGGCATTCGCGTAATGCTGGTGTTTGTTTCCTGGAGAACAATGTGGGGCTGTATCATACGCTCTAAGAAATGCTGGCTTTTTTTTTCTGACCCACCCTCTGGGTTGCTGTGGATTCTGAGCGGATTGGGTTACTTTTACCCAAGGTTGGGTGAATTATGTGGACCCAGAAGATTGGGTTGAAGATTTGATTTGGGCAGGCTGAAATACTTGAAGCCGGTTGCCATTTTGGACACGGTTTGAAGTTGATTTAATGTAACATTGTTCGAAAATGGCGCTGGGCGGCTAGATGGCACAGCGGGTGCTTTGGGGATGAAGGTTCGAATCCCGGTTAGGGGTGAACAATAACATCCAGCTGGATAAAATTGTTATAGTGTCTGGAAAGGCATCCGCTGCCAAACACTATGAAATGCAAGTTGCTTCTTCTTCTTCTTAGAAAATCTTGGTAATACAATTAGTATTCTTTTTAACCCCAGCTATAGTGAAAACCTGGTAACTCATTTCTCAGTAGCACTCCTTCATCAGTATGGGTCATTTTTAACCCTTGTTTGTTCTTGACCCAACATGCTGGGCCAAACCCTCAACCCAATGCGCTGGGTATAACTAACCCAGAAATTGGTTCAGTAGTTTTCAGTGAAATGTCTGCAAAGTTAAGAGAAAGGCAAGTTAAAGTCAACCGTAAATATTTCTTTACAATATGTTATGTGGTCACCTCACTAGTCTAAACATGACATTTTGATTAATATTACATTTGTGGGCTAAGAGTTATGAAGCAAAATCCAGCCATTTTTATCCATCTCAGGGGGCGGCCATTTTGCCACTTGCTGTCGACTGAAGATGATATCAACGCTGTTCAGGTCTCGACCAATCACAGCTCGCCTGTTTTCTGAAGCTGAACTGTGATTGGTTGTTACCTGGGACCTGAGCAACTGTGATGTCATCTTTAGTCGACAGCACGTGGCAAAATGGCCGCCTACTGATATTGATAAAAAAATGCTGGATTTAGCTTCTTAACTCATAGTCCACTAACGTAATATTAACCAGAATACCATATTTAGACCAGTGGGGCTGCATAGAACTTTTTATTGCTTACCAAGTATCGAATGACACCGCCAGATGCTTAAGGCTTGCTGTCATCTCCTGTGCTGCATAGATAAGCACCGCCGTCCTAAATTTTTTTTTTCTTTGGTGTCTACGTTCAGTGACAGCATCTGTCAGTAGTCACACGCTACACAATATGTCACAATGAACGTTTCGCAAAGTATAAATAAATAGCAAGTGTGAGTACAGAGACGCCGTCCCAGTGCAAGGTTCTTGTCATCCATCAACTCCCTCTCCAAAGACAGCGGGTCTTAGTTTAACCAGCACCTGACTTCAGGGAGCGGTGAAGCTATTGTATGATCTCCGTTTACGCTCAGGCCAATGTGCTGAAGTCAGCATTGCTGATCAGCTGCGATTGCAGGAGAGCAGGAGGAGGAATTCCATGTAGTTGCTACATCCGTGTACCAACGCCATTCGAACTTGAAGGAGAGAGGGAAGTACAGAAGATTACACGTAGTATTTCATTGGCATCTACATGTTCCAAGGTGGCACCAAAGCACTACTTTTATATATATATATATTGGCATTTTGTGGTGCCTTAGACAGTTTTAAAAGGAAAACAATGAACAGAAAGAGTCAATAGTTGAGATTTCAGTAAATAATGGAGGATAGGCTCCAGCTCGCGTGCAACTTTAATGAAGATAAGCCATATAGAAAATCCGTTGCAAAACGCAAATAGGGGATTGTTAAGTAGTGACGTGACATATGAGTTTAATTGTCCCGTGACCGCAATATCAAAACATTCGTATTTCAAATAGTCTTCCCCCTAAATGAAAATACCATCTGTTCCAGTCTTTAAAAAAACAACAACTCTGTTTAACAATATAAATACAGAATTCAGGGACCTTCTGCATTTATGGCTGCTCTGTTTCACACAACCAGTCGGGATTTTGTAAACTGGAATTATTTTTTTTAATTCATTTGATCCCAAAAATGTATAAACATGTTCTATTTTAAATATTATCAGTGTCCCAAAAACGTATTTGTACTTTTTATTTTTTATTTTATTTTATTTTTTATGCTGGAGCATACAGAAGGCTTTGATGCAGCCACTGAACTAAAGAGAATGGTTGAAGCATTGGTAGTTATTACAAAAACGGCCAGCAGGTGGCAGCAGAGTATACGAGCTCAAGCAGGGCCATGTTGCAAGAAGCTCTTTTCCCCAGTGTTTTCAACAGGTTTGTGACTAATGATGCTTTATCCTAATGCTAAGTGCTGCAAAATGGAAACCGATAAAAATATACTTTATTTCCTGATGAAAGAAGAGACTTTAATCTTTCTTTTGGTAGGTTCCATGTTTTTATAGCAATAGACCACAATCTGTGGGCTTTGCAAAATCAGTCAAACAGCTGGGAGCGAAGGAGGTAGCTTCAGTGAAAATGGCTGGGAGTGAATGAGTTAAACTGGACAACACTTTGTCTACAGTACGGAACTACTTTTGTAGACGTGACGCCGCTCCTCCCAGATGAAAGGGCATAGATGACCTCATGATGCTTGAGGGTTGAAGATGTATATAATTTCCCTTTTATGACTTTCATGTTTCATAATCTACAGTCGGTTGCTGTTGTGTGTTATTTGTTCACTGTTAGTTACTGAAAATGGCAGCCATTGCAGGCATCACTGTTGATAAACTTTGACTGGCAGTTGCATTCACTGCCAATAGCATTTGTAAGTCCAGTTTTTGCTCGCAACTCAAACCCCCAAAATCATGCAAACCACATCTTGTATCTGTGAAAACTACACTCTAAAAACAATTGGGTCAAAAGTAACCCAATTATGGATTTAAAAAAATGGACCGATCCACTTTATGTGTCAATTTGACCCAACTTTGCGTCAAGAAATTGGTCTTTTAGTGTAAAACAACTGGTCAGATCCTTTACTTGAGTCAAAAAATGGTGTCATTTTGTATAAAACAACCCAGAAAGTTGAGGATCAGTCCATCTTTGACCCATAGTTGGGTTATTTTTGACCCAGCTGTTTTTAGAGTGTAGAAAGTTGGGTCCCTTGTACCTCAAGGTACTACTGTGTTTTCTTTAACTTTTAGTGCACTTTTAATTTCTCGAATTATTTTGTAGTCGCACACAAAGCCGTCTCCAGTAGCTGAGTTGCAAGCACCGTTAACTCATCTCGGCTTGCCCCGTCATGACGATTTTTTTTTTTTTTTTTGCGGCCCGCTGCAAGTCAAAGGTCAGTTTTGGCATGAAAAGCGAGATAGCGTGGAAAAAATATCGGGAGCCGAGTGGAGTATAATTAACAATTTAATTAATCCTGGACTTCCACACCATTTAGCTTGCTCCCCACTTGAATGAGATTGTGCGGCCGTATAACAAAGCGACACATCAGTCTCGCCAGCCTGGGCCATTATCATTTGGACTGCGAGCGTCTCGTCCCTGCGTCATTCCTTTGCTCTCATCTCCTATCTATTGGCACATATCGACTGTTTCCGCATAGTCTCAGTCACGGAGATTTAATATCGCAAGTCATGCTGAACTTCTATGGCTACTAATGGATTGTGTATAATGTGGCACTTAAAATGCATGAGCAGCCACTGATTTATCTGTAATTTGCCTCCGCTGGAGCGTATCTCCCTCAATACTTGCATTTGTTCTTGGCTTGGGAGCCCACGCTGGAGTTTGAACACACGAGTGCTTCTCCCGGAGCGTAAAATGGATTTTTGGCCCCGGCCGACGCGAGCGATAAGAGTGAGACAAAGTGTGAAATCGCGGACTTGAGGTTCGAGCCACGTCTCTCGGAGGCAGATGGACGTCTCCCAAAGGTTCCATTCGCCTTTGTTTTTTCAACGCTGTCGAACCATGAGCATGTTAATTACAGTTTGCGTTGGTCACACATTTGCCCGAGTGATAAAAGTGGATTTTTTTTTTTAATATCCTGTTTGAATAGTTGTGCGGTGACATTGCACCCCCCCCCCCCCCCCCCCCTTTATTCCCTTTGACCTCTTGGAGGTCACGCAACATGAAGCAAGGAGCTGTTAGCAGATCGATGTGTTGGGTTTAAAGGTGTCCGTGTTGTCATGGCAGCGGGCTGGGCCACCTCGGCTCAAGGTTAACAGCCGAGGGGCCGCGGTCATACGCCATTAAAGGAAGTGGTCGATGCTGCTGGACAGGTCAGACTGACACCGGCAACGTTTTAATCGCTCAGACTTTAAGTAAAGAAACAAGCTCTTAACGCTGCGCAGATTTATTGGCCATTGCCGAGCCATGCGGCCGACTGTAGAGTAATCTTTGTGTGATTTACTTAACCTAACCCGAACATTATATCTTTAATTGCTGGCCACAAAGTGCTATATGATGAAAAGAAATGGGGCACCCTCCTGCATTAGCAAGCCCATCTTTTAAGAATCTATAGTCATGAGTTTCCTATCAGAAACATTGCAATAACACATCCATCCATCCAGACATCCATTTTCTATCCCGCTTTTGCTGCTCAGGGTCATGGGGAGCCGCAGCCTATTCCGGCGGACTTCAGGCAATAGGCCGGCAACACACAAGGCGGCAATTTTCTGTGATTGCTATTTTTTTTTTTGTAACCTCAGGTCATGGTTTCTGGAGACGCTTCCTTCGGATGTTTTACGCAGGCTGGCAGAGAAATAAATCAGCGATATTAGTAAGGTACTCTGGGGTCAAATAAATAAATACAGAATGTAATACTTTCTAATCCACAGTCAATACTCATGTCGAGCACATTTGTATTTATTTTTTATGTTACTCTGTATCCTTCAGTATCTTTGGTTAGAAATGATGTTCCAAGTACTTCCATCATGATCAACATTCAAATGCATAGTTGGTCTTATTGTTAATAAAAAATAATACTATTGCAACTTACTTGAACATTGGCACTGCGCCTAAATATAGAAAAATGGTACCAAAAAAACTGCACTAGACTCCGGCAATGAGTGAACCCAAGTCGGAGTGGTACACTTTAAGAATCATTCATGTTAAAGGGGAAGTCAGCCCCACTAGTCTAAATACGGAATTCTGATTGCATATCCAGCATTTTGTATCGCTATCAGAAGGCGGCCATTTTGCCATCGACCGAAGTTGACATCACAGTTGCTCAGGGTTCAGGTAACAACCAATCATGGCTCAGCTTCAGAAAACAGGTGAGCTGCGATTGGTCGTTACCTGAGCCTTGAGCAACTGTGATGTCATCTTCAGTTGACGGCAAGTAGCAAAATGGCCGCCCCCTGAGATGGATAAAAATGGCTGGATTTTGTTCCATAACTCATATTCCAAAAATTTAATATTAATCAGAATGTCATGTTTAAACTAGTGAGGTCACATTTAAACATATTGTCAAGAAATGTTTAAGGTTGACTTTAAAAAAAAAAAACGAACTTATAAAGTATTTTCATTATTTGTTGCCAAATAAACCGCTACAAAGTGACTCAAAAGATGATATCAATCCTATGTACATATTATGAATCAACCTTACCTACACTTGCAAAAAAACCAAAAAGGATCATTCACTTGAAAGCATGAGGACACAATACAAAAAATATATTTGGTGAAGTCACAGTGTATGTGTGCAGAATATAGATTTCAAATATGTCAAAGTTGCCCCCACATAGAAAACATCATCACAAGCGGACGTGCATGAGCAGACTTTCCACCTACACATTTTCACACATCCTTGCTCTCATTTGAGTTTGAGGGCTCCTCACCCATCCGCCGTTCTCTAAAATGACACCCCCCCCCCCCCCGCCCCAGCCGTTCAAATCCCCACATCGTTCTTTGTGTCTGTTCCTGCTCGGAATCTATAATGAGGACGACGCTTATCTAATTAGCTGTGCAGATACTGTATGTCACAGCAGCCCCATCCTGTTTAGTGTTCATTACCTCCGCATGAGCACACTGCTGCTCACTGTGGGAGCACCTGCATACACTAACTCCACATGTAGGCGCATCATATACGGTGAGTGTAAGGGGATGGGATGGTGTGTGTGTGTGTGTGGGGGGGGGGGGTAGTTATGCAAATGCCAGCTACACTGTCTTTATGGCGAGTTATTCTGCAGGGAGGAGTGCCCACCTGACATGTCTTAAAACTCTGCTCCGGCCACGACAAGATTGTCACACCTTATTAATAAAAGCAGTCACTGTGAGACGCGTGTTTACATATCTGGAAGTCGGCCCACCGAATGACAGTGATATGTGATACATTTTGCTTATGAAGTAACTCTAGACAACACTCACGGCGCGTACATGTGCATAAAACAGATGGATGTAGCAACACTGCCACCTTCTGGTAATTTTTTTCTGACAGCATGCTTTTACAGTACATGTAAACAGTTGAAACGATTTATTTATTTTTGCTTTACACATTAATGTTAACATCAACAAAATGACAAGAAAGGATAAAAAAAAGTGCACAGGGTAACAGTTAACTTATGTCATGGAGAATCTGAGGAAGAGCCTTGCGCCTGCTCGGTTCCCACGTGATCGGATGTGGTTCGCTTTAACGCCAAATCTTCTGTAAATTGGCATTCTGAGTCTCTGCACTCGGAGCTAGAAACACAAACAAGGGAGGTAACATTTTGAGATGTATTGTTTTGATTGCCATTTGTTTGTTAACAGAATTACGCCAAAAACAATATCAATGTTGCAGAAGGGGGAGCACATACTCAATAGGAATCCATTAAATCACAGGTGTCAAACCACCAGACAAAATTCTGGCCGCCTACATCAGTTTATGTGGCCTGTAAAATATTTCTTTGGCTTATGTTAACAATTAGTTGTCTATCATAAATATGGTAATAATTAATTGTGTTATATGATTAGGTGATTATTAGTGTTCCCGCAAAAAATAAGGGCAGTGCCATGCAAACACAGTGCAGTTCAGCTTCTGGCCAGCAGATGGTATGGCAGAATGTCAAATTTGTGAATTGGAATATCACGGCAGCCGAATTTTTTTTTTTTAGAGTGGTAACTTAACAGCCCGAAAAAGGAACAGATTTAAGCCATTGCTGTTTCACTTCAATTATCATGACCTGTTTCTCTTTCACAATTGATGAGCAATTTGTCTTCCCTTACTAAACCAAACCAGAAACCTCAAATCTTGGTCCTCCGTAGTAGCTCCAGAACTGTGATTTAAATAAATTATTTATTTATTTTAGTGGGTAGGTACTGTTAAACCCCTAGTAGCAATTATACCTTCACGTGGTTTGACCTTTCTAACAGGGCAACCATAACGACAGTCTGGCCAATGACAAGTTCAGCGCCCCTTGCTACGTTTTGATGAGGATCTGAAGGAAAGTGCAGCTATAACAACAAACAAAAGGGAGGATTAAAGAAAGTAAATCATCACGCAACGTTGCAAAAATATGTTGGTTGTTCACAACCAGCGGTGTCTAAAATCCGAAACAAGTACAAACAAAATGAGAAGGCTGTTAGACCCGCATTGGTAGACCAAAGAAGACATCAAAGCGTCAAGACAGAAAACTTCAATCAATATATCTTGAAAATAGAAAATGCAAAGCAAAACAAATGAGGAACAAGTGGGAGGAAACTGGAGTCACCGTCTATGACCGAGCTATAAGAAAGCGCCTAAAGGAAATGGGATTTACATATAGAAACATCTCAAGAGGGGGAAAAAATGGCTGAGGAAAAGCAATCGTGGGCTGTGGATGACTGGACGAAAGTCATATTGAGTGATGAATTGCAAATCTGCTTTGGGCAAGGTGATGATGCCGGAACGTTTGTTTGGTGCCGTTTCAATGAAATGTATGAACATGGCTGCCTGAAGAAAACATGCAAATTTGATGATATGGGGCTGCATGTCAAAATGAAGGTTTCATCTTCAATAAATGCATATTTTTAGACACACTTTTCTTATCCCATCAATTCAAAGGATGTTTGGGGATGTAATCATTTGTCAAGATGATACGATAGAATAAATGCAGTGTGAAAAAGGCTTTAGTGTTTCTTAAAGCCAGAAAGTAGGCATTGGAAATATTTGTTTTGTGTGATGTCTGTGATCTATTTTATTTCTTCACATTTATACAACTGAATGAACATTTTTTGCCAGTGGTTGTATATATACGACTATAATGAGGCGATTATACATTTATAATCTTTACAGTCATAATAGCCCTCTCAGGCCAGGCTCCAATGTATCTTTAGAGTCGGTCTGACCCCCCCAAAAATAAACTTCAAACTGAGCCACAAACTTTGACATTTCTACTTAAGTTGACTTCCAACTCCAACGCATTGCGTTTACCTGTCAGAATCAGAGTCCCCGGACATGCTGGAGTCCTTCTGCAAGGACTCTTGGGACAGAAACCTCCTGATGCCGCAGCATTGTACCGCCTCGGCCACCGAGTAGCGAGTCCTTCCTTCGGCGCAGGCCTCCATCTTGGCCACGCTGAGCTGCGACTGCAGGAAAAGGTGCAGGCAGCTGTCGGACAGCAGCAGAGGACTCTGGAGGATCCTAGGTGATGGGATAGTAACGTTTTAGGCATGTCCATTGACCACACTGTAAAATGTGAAACGATGGAGTCATTTATTTAAATTGCAGTTTTAACATTAGTTTCTAGTTTCAAACTGTTTGACTGAAAAAGTTCACTCGCCTGAAACCAAGCCAAAAGCACGTTTTGCCTTAAGTTTATTCTGACTCCAAAACAAATATTTTTGTTACCATGTGACAACAACAGCGGCAAATTTATTCATCAAGACAAACTCAGTAATAGGGCATTCCATACCCGTGGACTGAAAAAATTCCCTTCCTGAACTGGAGAAGTCCTTAAAGGGGAAGTCAACCCCAACATTTTCTTCATAATAATATGCTCTACAGTATGTGGTCCCACTCGTCTAAACATGGTATTCTGATTAATATTGCATTTGTGGAGTATGAATTAAGCAGCAAAATCCACCTGTTTTTAATCTATCTCAGGGGGCGGCCATTTTGCTACTCGCTGTTGACTGAAAATGACATCACAGTGCCTATAAGGGCTCGGGTAACGACCAATCACTGCTCACCTGTTTTCTGGCTTTCGTCATGTGATATTCACATTCACATTCGAGCCTGAGCAATGGTGCCAACTTAATTGCTTCAATTGGTGACACACAATTGAATTAAGTTAATTCAAAGTAAATATTGAAGTGGAATGATTTATTAGTTCATTTACATAAAGTTAATTAATTATTAATTATAGTTATTTAAGTTTAATTATAAGTTCATCATCACCATCATTCATTGGTCAACCCGCTCTATCAGTCCCATTTCTGAGGCGGGGCAAACCTGAGCTAACAAACAGTGGAATGAACCAATGGGCAAAGAGCAGACGTGACGTCAGAAAAGCGACTCGTAGAAGTCTCGGAGACGGAGTACAAATCCAACATGGCTACTAGCTGAAGAGTGACAGTAGTGGATGACTTATGTCGTTGAAGACTCATGGTGTCACGTGTCACTCTATTTTAATATTCGAACAGCGTGACGTTGCTCACCAAGACGACGTGACGCAAATAAGACAAATTTGATTGGCCGGCCTGTTTTTGGGCTGGTAAGTTGGTTCAGCAATTCTGTTTATCGAGTGTGATGGGACATAATTATCAGAATGACACCAAGTGACAAAATGGCCGACCCTTGAGATGAATACAAATACAAAACATAGAAAGGAAGCAAAAAAAAACAAAAAGGGAGATTATAAAAGGATCAATGAAGAAGCACTGTAAATGTGAACAGTATGACAGTCGAATGGTAAACATGTCTGACTCACAGTTCTAGGTTCTGTGTTCGAATCCCAATAAGGGGAAGTAATGAGAAAGAAAGAAAGAAAGAAAGAAAAAGGAACAAGAAGGGAAGAAGGAATACATTATAAATGCACTTTGTTTAATGTACATCTTTACACTTTGGCAAAAGCAATATTTTTGATTGGGAATTTGGGATCAAATCAACATTTTAAGATTGACTAACTCGTAAATATAATTTCAGACACCGATAAATTCAAATAACAAATAAAGAATATTTTTTAAATCAGATTCTTACTGTTCCAAGAACCTCTGGAGGCCCGCCATGCGCTCCGAGATCTGCTGTGCGTTGTTCAGGCTGAAGAAAGGGTTCTTGGGGGGCAGCCGCGGCAGTTGCGCCCTGCCAACGACAATTTCACAAAATGACCCCTTGACTGAGTGCAGATAACGCGGGAAGCTGCCTGACAGTGTCCAATCAGTTCCGCCCACATCAGCATGGAGTTTGCTTGCAGTCTTTGTCGGAGCCAAACAAACTCACTGAACCTCCTTCGCACGCGTGACATCTTCTTGGTGAAGAACACGCTGTCTGTCTAAAAGGCGTCAAAGAAACGAACAAGCACTAAAATCAATTATTGACAGAAAACATTTTGTGGTTAAAAAATATGCTGTTTACTTACATGTAAGCAAATTTCATAGTCCATGTAGGCATGCCAAAAATCATTATTTTGGATGCGTGGGTCTCGAACCCACACGCTGATGACCTGCTGCATGGAGGACTGATGCGGGAATACTGTTCATGAGGGGAAAAAAAGGAAGCTTTTTTTTTTCTTAATCAGCAGATAGAGGAAGTGACATGACACTTTAGGAAATTCCATAGAAGTGTTCCTTATTGCTCAGGTCCAAAAAGACAAATGTCTTGTAAACATAGTTAAAGGTCAAGATTTAATTATCACGCCTACCTGAGTTTATCGGGAAGGTCGGTTCCTTGTTTTGCAAGTCAACATGTCGCGTTTGTGTTTCACAAGAATGCGTGACAGTGTTTCAGGAGGGTTTTATTTTCAGTTTTACTGTTTAAAAAAAAAAGGGCAAAGGTTTCAAAATACTGTAGTCACAAGACTTCCACTGGCACCTCCCATTTGCCCCTCCAGTGCTGTTGTAGCAAAACAAGGCTCTAACAATCATTGGCATTGTCATATGCAATATACAATATGCATACTATGCATATACTACCACTATGTCCAACTTCTTGTGCTATAGAATAATAGCCTTAGATTTAGTTTTTTTGTGATTTTCAATGAGACAAAAAACAAAGCATTTCACCATTTTTGTCACCTGTATCCTTTACAACAAAAATTATTTTGAGAGTGCAAGTAAAAATAAATTGAGATATGGTTGCAAAAGTGTGCACACCCTGTTAAATCTGCGATGTAGCTGTGGTAAAAAAAAAAACTGACCACATTGAAACTTATGTCTGAGCCAGCAAACACCTTCTTCTACCATTTAAAACGCCTGGTTAACCCCAAATAAAGTTCTGCTCTTCTAGTAGGCTTTTCCTGACATTTTTTTTTTTTTTTGCAGAATTGTGAAATCTATGTACTAACACTGACTAATGACAATGGTCTGGGTGTTCATAATTCCTCTTGATTGAATCTCTAAAAACAGTTGGGTTACAAATAACCCAAATTGGGCCAAAAAGGGACCAACTCAACTTTTTGGGTTATTCAACTAACCCAAAAAGTTGGGTCAAATGAATACCCTACAAAACCACCCACAAATTGAGTTGCTTTGTGGACTACTAATTTAACTTTATCCACCTTTTTGGGTTAAATAATTAAAAAATTGGGTCGGTTCATTTTTGACCAAATTCAGTTGGGTTATTCATGTACCGCGGTAACCCCAAAAAGTTGGGCCAAACGAATAACCCACAAAACAACACAACCCCAAAATAGCTTGCTTTGTGGATTATGAATTTAATTTTTTTAATAACTCAAAAAGTTGGGTCAGTCCATTTTTGACCCAATTTTGGTTATTTTTGACCCAACCAAGTTTGAACTTTTGGCCATAATTTTACAATATCTGAACAGGGTCTGTAGACTTTTCAAATCCACCATTATAAGTGCTATAACTGTTTATAATACTGCAATCTATTTTTATGTAGCAATGACATGATATCTATCCTCTCTGTATCACATTAAAATAAATGGTAGAGGGATAGGAAATGAAGGTAGAACCAAAGTTTTATGTTTCCAAATGTGTCACCTGTCTGTAAACCTTCAAACTTGTTATACCTGAATTCAATCTATCTACAAGTTTTAAGCACCAAGTCCCAATATGAACCCGAACCAACCTTATCTCCAGTACCGCATGCCGTTGCAAAAACATGTTTGCTGCTGAGTGACTTGTCAGATTTGTGCGGTTGCGAGCGCGTGAGGAAAAAGAATAGACATGGCCCTTGAGTAAAGGTCACACAATGTTTCTTTTATTTGCAACCACGTCACAGATCTACAGTCTCTATACACACACGCACACACACACACACAGTAACAGCCGCTCAGTAGTCGAGTAAGGTGTGTTTTATTAGGAGGTGCAAGGTTAAGTCGAGCGTGCCGTGACAGGATATGTCCCTTGCACGTGAGGAAAAAAACTGGCCGATGACATCCCACTGCTCATCTAAAGTGCTGCATTGGACTTTTTTGAGAGTGTGTGCAAAAACTGTGCACAACTCTTTAAGGGCAGTAAGGTGAATTTTTTTTTTTTTTGCTTATCTCTGTGGTGAATAGCACCAGTCAATGTTTTTTTTTTAACCAAAAAAAGAGGGAAAGAAAATATTTGGTACAAAGCAGCTAATTGGAAATACACTGGGCGACAATTCTAAATCAAACATCAGCCACAATATACATTTTACAAGAACATAGTAGGAAAGGAAATTAAAAAAAAAGGAATCAAGTACATTTACTCAAGTACTTTGCACTTAACCCTACTTCTCCCCTCACTGCGCACGAGTGGTTTCATTTACTAAAGCCTCTACACCACTACATTTCTATAAAAGCTTTAGATACTTTGAAAATGAGTATCACAATGGACAGTAACGGAACTAGCTTTTCATACAAACACAAAACACACGATGAATTAAAGTAAAACAAATATATATATATGGGGAAAAGTCTGGTGCGCAATTGTGAAAATTCACATGACTGATGAAATTACAGGTGGAATTTGACTAAAATCTGCAATGACAGATTCAAATTCACTTCAATTTATTCCAGCTAAGTGTAAATGTAATCTCTTTTCAAAGCCAGTGTTGTATTAAGTAGAATAACTGATACAATAATAATAATATAATAACTTGGAGATGAGCCATAAGTCAAGTCTTCAGGGTTGTAGCTCACCTTGCCATAGCTGACATCTTATCGTTCTTTTGAGGATATCAACAGTGCTTCTGCTGGTCAAATCAAGTAGTGCAGTGGTTGTCAGTGTAGTAAGAGTACCAGCAGTGGCACACAGGCTCCCTCTAGTGGTGCGTAATAGAATCACTGAATTAACTGTTCAAATTGAACTTTTAGGTACAGAAGATTTGCATTTAATCTCTCACAGCTGTTTTCAAATTTATTTTTATTGAATCATTTAAGCAGTTTTTGGTGTTTTCCCCCTTACTGTACTTTATTTATGGCCTACGTGGGGATACTTGAAGTATTTTTCGAGGTGCTACTTGGTGTAAAAATATCTACTAAACTACTTTTACTTTAAATACTCAAACTACATGATATGTGCTTCATGTCACATATGACAGGGATTAGCTTTACACGGTCTGCGGCCACTTCTTGAGTAATACGCTACTTCTCCCGTCCCTGACTGTAGGTTTAGTGCAGAGATGTCAGTTCACTGCCTACTGCTAAAATGTGCTACAACACACACTGGAGGAGGAAAAAGAAATGAGCAGAAATATGAAATTACTACCCTAAAAAAAGATACAACCAGTCCACAGTGATAGGGTGTGCTACATGATAACACAAGAGGCTACAGGGCTGCAAAAAAAGCAGCGTTTAGTGCCCATCGCACGGCGTTCACGCCCGCCGTTATGTGCTTGAGGTCAGCTGAGCGACGGTGCCCAAGAGAGAGGTAAGACTGAACTTCAAAACTTCACGGCGTAGGTTCACCTCGACCCGCCACGGCGTGCGTCACTGCTCGTCGTCGCCGCAGTGCCACGTCAGCTTCTGCTCGTAGAAGTCGATGACCGCCTGAGGGCACCGAGCGCTCGCCTCGTCGGCCGGCAACAGGGCCACGTCGCCGGAGTTCTTCCTGCGGCGTAACATTTATAAAAACACTTAAGTGACTAGATCGTCACACGCATAATGCAAGGGCTAACAAAACTAGCAAGCCTCAACTTAATGCACCACTTCCCTGAATTCAGCACCACTGTCGCAGACTTACAGCCATTACACAAACACAAAAATCCCCCTTGCTCACTCTAAAACTGCACAATCAAAAAAGGAGGAAGCGAAGTTACCATTTGACTAAAAACATGAGCTCTCCCCGTCTGTCCGCGGAGCCGATGATGCATTCAAGCTCGGGGTAAGCGATCAAGTCTACGGGCGAGTCTGGATCATCACCGCAGGGCTGAGTGTGCATCTGTGGTGGGGACTACACGGGGTAACAAGAAGTGAATTGCGGTTTGACGTTCTCATAAAACAACATGTGGGGGGGGGGGGGGGGGGGAGAAAGTGGCTAACTTTCTTTGAAACAAAGACGATGTGATGCGTATGCCTGGAAGTCGTGTCTGCTGACTACTTTGCAATAACAACAGTGTTCTTACAAAAATATCAAATGAAAAACATTGCATCTTGCTTTAAATTACATTGATTGGCTATACTCACATTTACCATGGCGTATTAGGGCCACGTATAAATATATACTGTATATTTTTTTTTAGAGGGGGGTTAGGGTTGAAATGAAATGCAGAGACAAAACTCACAAATTTGAGAAAATAATCTCATCAATTTACAAGAAATAAACCTGCAAATTTGTGACATTATAAAGTGTGAAAATTGCAAGGGAAAAAAAATATCACATTTTACAACAAATAAACTCGCAAACTTGTGACAATAGCGGCAAAATTGTGAGAGAGAAATAACTCACAAATTTACGAGAAATTAATTCACAAATTTGTGACATTATAAAGTGTCAAAATTGCGAGCAAAAAACTCACAAATTTTAGAAGAAATAAACTTGGCAAATTTGTGACATTTTGCAAAATTGTGAAGAGAAATACTCACAAATTTACGAGACACAATCTCTCTTTCAAATAAGGAGATAGTAATTGCTTTAGCAGAGATGAGCCATATCATATTAAGCATTGACACTCAAGCGTTGGGTACACATTTCTAAATTGATGTGTTGAATCTGCTGTTCTCAGTCACTCACTTGCATTTACTTACCTTAAGTCTGCTAGCTTCTGATTCGTTAGTCACCTGATTTTTATTTTTGGAAATCTGCAAATGTATTTCTCGTAAATTTATGAATTTGTTTTCTCACAAATGTGGCACTTTATAGTGTCACATATCTGCGAGTTTATTTCTCGTAAATTTGTGAGTTTTTTCCCCCTCTGAACATTACACCCCCTCTTAAAAAAAACATTATACGTGGCACTAATACGCCGTCGTACACATTTAATAATCTTTAAATATTATATTTTAATATTGGTCATTTTTCAACTGCGCACTTAGAAAGGTCAAAATTCTACTTTGTTAAGTCAAATAGGATTCTACTTGTATGTTGTGACCATAATATACTAACAAGAATCATATAAGTGTCTACTTGGTCACATTAAGGTGTTATTTTAGTAAGATGGAAACATTTCCGCTCCCAGACAACACACTCACTATTTCTGTCTCCTCCGTCATTTCTTCTTTGGGAACAAACTCCTGCTCTTTTTCCTCATTCTGGTGCGAGTGGCTACTTCTCAGATACGCCTCAATCAGTTCAGGACAGTCCAGGTTGTCCTCGGGCTCCCACGTGTTATCTGCACTGGAACCGGGGGTGAATAAAAAGATTGATAAGATTTTCTCTCATCAAAATCCTCATTCAAGTGTCATTATCAGAGCAATACACAGATACCATTCACAATATGCTTCCTGAAGGTTGTCATAAATATGAAAAATGCATTTTTATCCTAGGGCGACCAAGTGTATAGCCAGACTCAGCCACTTTTGAGAACCTATAAAAAGGATTTAGTCAGGTATTAAAACACCTTTGGCATGCCATAACCTCAGTATGTGTTCTTACAATCTGTTTACAAGGCGCTTAAACACCCCACTTAAGGTTTTTGTAGCACCCACTAGTACGGAGTAGGGCACAGAAGGGTGCAGGAACAATGGCGGTACAGCGCAAGCCAGCCCATATTTGCTGCTGGTTGCTAAGCAACCGAAATGAAAATAGCCTGGTGTCTATGAATTTGTCTTGTTTTGCATGTCTTTTCTTACTTGCCTTGTTTAATTAATAGTGTGAATTTATATTCAGGCAAAAGTAATATTTTGGAAAGCACATCAACGGGATTGACGGTAACATGATTTTTGCAGCTACACAAATACTTAAATTGATGAAAAAGTCTTCCAAATGAAAAGTACACCTACAGCAGTATGATGAAGAAAAGTACTCACTCCGTGAAGCCTTTCCACTTTAGGAAGTACTCCACTCTTCCATTGAAGATCCTACGACGAGTTATCTTCTCAACCACAAAGTCCTGCACGTCTGAGGAATCCTCCGTCTTCCTCTGCTTGGCCGTCTGCTTCTTCCTCATCCTTCCTGCAACAAAACACAAAATGGTAACTGAAAGTGAGTACAAACTTGATTTTTGCTTTGAAAGCTAAAGTGATACTACACACACAGCCTTTTTGATTAGCCATTACATTTACAACTCAACTAACAACGCTTGTTCATTTTAAACAGGTGTTATGTTAATTATTTAAAAAAAAAAAAAATATATATATATATATATATATATATATATATATATATATATATATATATATATATATATATATATATATATATATATATCGAGATAGCTCTTCCATTTTGCTTTTTTTTAGGGGCCCTGAAGGTATTAAGAAACGCTCCTGATTCTGATTAAGTACCTTTGTGAGTAAATTAAGACTTAATTATCATTTTTTGACAATATTTTATATACTTTCATTTATGCTTGGTACCATGAGATTTTTCTAAAGTAAAATATGCGTCAAGACTTTCGAAAGATTGGTAACAAACACTAGTGTGTTCTTCTCGCGTGTTGTTTAACTTCACACAAAAACCCATGACGTATGTTTACATAGCTCCACCTGCTGGAGTCTACCCGGAAGACAGCACGCTTCCGTACAAACACGCAACTCGTCCACACATTTTACTTTACAGAACATTCCACCAGGCTAGAAGTGTGCGTGGGACCGGTTCGGCTCATTCACGCCGCGTGGGAAAACATACACGTACGTTATTGTGGTACTAACGTGACAGCCCCGCTTCGGTCCTTCGGTTCGGTTCAGGGAAGGTGGGGCTTGTGGGGTCGTGTCTGGAGAGAGTAGTAACCCGCGCTCCTCGTCCTCGGTGCCGCCAAACGAGCCTTTCCGCCGTGTTAACATGCGAGAAAAGAACTTTTCGGTGGCCGAGTTGCGATTAAAGATGGCCGTTGGATGCTAGGTGGAAGGAAGTGGTTGCCAAGGGAAAAGGTCATGCCAGGAAAACCGGGAGGAGACGACGGGAGCGCGCACGCGGTCGACCAATCACACGCTAGTCCGTCTCGTCCGCGTCCTCGTGGGCCGCTTGTCCGGAAGCAGCTCCGCCACCCATGGGTGTCACCTGGGTATGACACGCTGAGTGACATCCTTTGTAGTGATACGATAAAAAAAAAAAAATATATCTTTATGTTTTCCTTATTCCTATACAGATATGTTTTATGTAAATATTTTCATATTTCGTTAACTTTGACAGACCGTCATTTTTCACGGAGAGATGCGCACTCACCGACCTCTCAAACATCAATGAAGAGACCAGCAAGAAAGAGCCTCTGACGTATTTGATTGACAGCCCTCTCATATCCAATAGGAAAGCACGAGGCTTCTGATTGGCTACACAGAACCACGTTTTTCTTTACATGTTTTGAATATATTTACATGCAGTTTTAGAGACAGCCGCTAGAGAGCAATGTCCCACTGCATAAGTATTATCCAGTTCAATTTATGGAAACCAGTTTGAACGCCTCACTAGTGAGGACAAAAACAGTATACTAGTAGTAGTGCATGAACGTTGAGCTGAATATCAAGTCAAAAAAGTGCTCAGACAGGTCTTCTTTCTTCACTTTTTCCCTTACCATCTTCGACAACATTTTTGCACACTGGTACGACAACTTTGGCACACTTGTAGGACTACTTGTTACTAGTGAAGCAAAATTGTGCACTAGTTGCGCTACTTGATATGTAAAGCAGTTTCAGCATGTATTCCATAACCCTGATCACTATCTTAAAGTTGTTCTAGTAGGGCAAAAAAGGCACTAGTAGTGGGGAGGAAAATGTATCATGGTTACGCTCAAACAGCGTTCTGTACAAACTATATAGTTTCTTCTTAATGATATTCAATATAGAGTACTAGATGTTAGATATGGCTCTCTGCATGATGCAGTTCAGTTCTATAGAAGTGTTAACTACTGCCACATAAAACCTCCTTGACAGTGTCAATCAAAACTGAACATGATTATTTTTCTCTGATTTGATCTAATCCCACAGTGGGAAATCCAATTTACAGCATTTCCAAAGCCCGAGTCCTTACAGATGAGCCACCCCTTTATATTTGTAAAGGTAGAATATTTCATACAGGTCTCATATTGTATCTCATTTGTGTTGGTGAACCTAAAGTGAAATATCAAAAGAAGGTTGCCATAGGTCATATTTATGAAAAAATGTTAAGTGAGAAGCCACAGGGGATGCGATTAAAAGGGTGTTTCATGACAGAAGCCTGCATGGAAGATTCATGTGAGTATTCTCGCTCGCTCTTTCTTCATGGATCCCAGTCTCTGAGGACCCGGCCTCCATGTGAATCCATTAGTATCTGCTCCACTACGGGTCCACTTCTGAGTGTGGAGTCGATGTCACGAATCATTCTTTATTGAGAGTGGTAAAGTACGATTTCTTCTCTGATCAATTATTGACACAATGCCGTTGATGTTCTCAATCGCGGAAACAGTGACGCAAGCAATCGGTTGTGGAGTAGATACATGCCAAACTTATTTACATTTTCAATTCAATGTTTGTCATCTGTTTTGCATTAAAAAAAAACCACAAAGGATTACAACCCGAAAGCCGTTCCACGATATGTAAGAATGCCTCTTTCCAAACAAACATTAGTCAACCACAATCATGACAACCATATATAATGTTACATATTACACAGTGAGAGAGCAACTTGAATAGGTTTTATTTATTCACCCACTGTGGACATAAAAAAAAAAAAGCTTTTCACTCAATCATAGAGAAATCTGTATTATCATTTCCAAGAACTATACAGAGATACAGTAGTCTGTATCTGCCTCCATCTTCACCTGATGTACAGACCCTCATTTTGAAACAGTCCAGTTGGTAAGACAGATTTTCTTTTCATTGTGAGCGGGTGATTGGGCGGGAGAGCTTCCAGATCATTGGGATCTCCAGATAATTGGCGATGGGACGATCGTTAAGATTGGATTCAACTTCACACAAAACTGTATAGAATGCTTCATCATTCAGGGTCTGTTTACGAAGGACTGAAGTTAACTCATTCACTGCCATTGACGGCTATAGACGTCAAAGGTCCATTTGAATTGGTGTAGCTTCCCCTTGGATTTTCAAACGAAGACGCAGAGAGTTTCGAATAGGTGTCGATAATCTTTAGTCTTTATATTATTCTACGCCGTGAAAACTAGAGAATAAACAGAAAAAGTACAGTATTTGCATTGTAGTTTCACAAATAAGTCATACATTAATAATGTTTACATAATCATTTACCTAATACAAGTATGAATGAAGAAATATGACGAAAAAATGTTTCTGAAGATATTCTGACAAGTGTAGCACGTTTTTGTTTTTTTTTACTCAATACACTGTCTATATCCATACAAAGAAAATATTTCTTCCTGTCTAATAACATGGAGTTTTACTCATTAAAAAAAAGAAATACATTCTCTGTTTTAAACATGTCACCAAATATAATAACAGACTTTGTATTTCCATATCTCATTCCGCTCTCCAAGGGCGCTAGTTAAACGTTCCAATATCAGCTAGCTTGCCTTAGCTTAGTATACACGTCCCAATTTGGAGCGAAGAACAATACAAAACAACAAGTTTTTTTTTGTCAATGGCAATGTCAATTCTATCCTAATAGAAAACAAATAAAGAATGTTCTGTACAGCTCGTGTACTTATATAAAGTTGTATCGTTTCTCTGTCGACATACGAGCACATGACCCGAAGAGAAGCAATCAGACGTTGCAAAACACAAGAAGACGTAGAAATGTGCGCGTTTCAACAAACGCGGAAACGCCACCAGGTGGCGGTGCAGGGCAACATATTGTCCATGCACGAAAACAAATCATAACTGGAGAATATCAAATGCACTTTAACGGGCATTTACAATTGGCGCAACAGATAACTGAAGGAGGGATGGATAGTTTGCGGTGGTACTTTATCACACTTAGAGCTGCACTTAATATTTTTCAAAAACCTACATGCAAGTGGTCATAATATCGTGGTGTATATTCCATTGAGTCCTTCCTCATTCAATAATGATGTCCATTGAGGCACTTTTTGTCAAAAGCCAAATGGAATGAACCTAACACCGCCCAGAGTAATAAAAATGAAATATAGTTCTTAATGAAATGACACGCTCCAGTTTACACAGTGAAAAGAAATATCACCTTCCCTCTTAATACCCCTCCCCAGACCAGACACACTGCTGGCGCCCTTTGTTAATGTAATCCTCACGCCAATGGGCCCCAGGAGCCACTGTCAGCGTAGAAAGAAGCTCAGATGGATCCTGCTGTGAATGACTAGAGGTCCAACTCTGACTGAATACGTTTCTCAATTGTCCCCTCTCCCTTGTCATCGACTCTGAATGGATTGTCTTGACGGAAGAAGCCAACACAGGTCAGGTCTTTGTGTCACAATTTCAAACATACTGTTAAAGTAAAGCAGACCCTGCTGTATCCTCATCAAAAGTTTACCTTTGACCCCTTTTTTCTTTCACAGTTGTACACATTGAACTGTTTATTGGCTTCTCATCCAATTGCTTTAAAAAAAAAAATCTACTAGTTCAAGCTATACCTGCTTTCCTCCACACACAGAGTCACATCGAAGCTTTTCTGCACATTTATACATGTACCTTTGTTAGTCAAACGTTATGCTTCAGCGAGGCCCTGAATGCCACCTGAAGGACACGTTTTCAGCGTAGGCGGAAGGAACACAATCACCAGCTTTCTTTTCTATCAAAAGAGAGAGGGAAAAAAATTCTAAGCAAAACCTTGGAAGGAATTGACCTTCAAAGTAAACACTGGCAGAGCACACTGGAAGAGTGATGTTTGAATAGCTGAGAGTGAAATGGTTTTATTTTCTACAGAGCATTTTTTTTCAGTGTGTTGTACTTGAACTATGATTGGCATGCGGCTTTAATTGATTTTTTCTGTGTTCACAATTACATTTTTCAGTACTGTTTTATCTGGAATCAAGACGAAAACCTTTCCACAATTTTGATACCATGCAGAGCAGAGCGTTCTGATTTGCATTCATCATGAATAATAAATAGAGGTGTCAGGCGATTAAAATTTGTAATCATAATTAATCGCATGACTTTAATAGTTAACTCACGATTAATCACAAATTTTATATATTTTCTAAATGTTCAATAAAATGTGCAATACATTTTTTAATACGTTTTTATACTTTTGTTAACGTAAAAGTGGGAACAAATGTTAAACAAATCTATTAGTTATTGATACAGTGATGTCATAATAATTCATAAAATTGAGTTAAAATTAAAAAGATGTACTGTACAAAATAAGTGTGATATTGAATTGTGTTGGGGTCATTTTTCTGCCACTAGATGACATAATTGCATTTGTAAGATATTGGTGCCAGCTCAGTGCATTTTTTTTTTCACATTAAGACCTATCTAATATTTAACATGAAGTAACTTTAATTCTGCAAATTTTTAAAATTGTAAAATACAACTTGACCCCAGTCTCCACAAACATATGCATTATTATTCAATTTGTTACTGCTAAATTTTGTCATGGACGTGTACAGGCTTTCCATTCCAAGTCATTCCATCATTAATCGTGTGTTAAAAAAAAAAGAAGTGGCGTTAAAGGAACTTTAAATTAACTCAAAATTAACGCATGAATTTTGACATCCCTAATAATAACATAATTAACTCATTCACTGCCATTGACAGCTATAGACGTCAAAAATTAATTTGAACTATTTCTATTAGTTTCACATTTTTCCCACTTTTGTTAATAAGAGTATGAAAACCTAGGAAAAAAATGTATTGTACATTTAGAACAGATATAAAATTTGTGATTAATCGTGAGTTAACTATTGAAGTCATGCGATTAATTACGATTAAAAAATTTAATTGTTTGATGCCCCTAATTTTTTAATAATATTTTCTTTTTGGTTGAATTACTTAATTATTTAAACTCAAGATTAATCACAAATGTTATATCTGTTCTATATGTACAATTTTTTCCCTAGGTTTTCATACTCTTGTTAACAAAAGTGGAAAAAAATGTGAAACTAATAGAAATTGCTCAAATGAATTTTTGACGTCTATAGCCGTCAATGGCAGTGAATGAGTTAAAGGTTATTTAAGACGATTTATTATTTCAGAAGTTTGGCTCAAACTGGTAGCTCTTTGCGATAAGTATCCAGGAAGTAGCTTTCAGTCTCAAATAGGTTGGTGACTTCTTATCTAAAGGCCAAATATGGGCTGTATTTTGACATTAAAAAAAGAAGTGTGAATGTTTTTCTCTCATCATTCACAATAAGCTTCAGGAAGGACACCTTTGTGCCTTTTTCTCCATTCATTGATATCAAAACCACAGTTGCTTTGCGCCCCAGTGAACATGAAGGTGATTTACATCACCTGCAATTGAAATCCAATCCATGCGTGAACTGGAGTCTGTTACTAAGTGAGCATAAATGTTTGCAGCTGAGTGAAGGAAGGGGACTTAAGTGGTCCTTCTGGTTGACTTTGCTGCACAGGAAACAGGCTCTTACTAGTCAGGATATGAAGTGGCGAACCCAGGTCAGCTTACGTTTCACTTGTTAGCGCAGACAGCGGGGCTCCAGTTTCTCCCGCGTTAGTAAACAAAAGGCAAGGAGATGTAAGTGCTTATGAGGACTGAGTGGTTGATGCTATGTAGACATGAGGTAAGAAAGAAGAATTCAGGATCAAGGCTAGCTGCCTTTGAAAAAATGCCTTTTGGTCTTTTTAGCCAAATCCAGTCTGAGCTTCTTCTTCTTTTTTTTTTACTCAACAGAGAATCATATCGGACTGATGCAAAGAATTGTAGATTCCTCTTCCGAGCCAAACTGTTTGCCACCTTTTAGCGTTGTCGCACCAATACTGTGCTGAGTGATGATTCACGCTGTGGCGCAGAACATGCATTTATATATTCTGAGAGGTGGCACTCACAGAGTTGCTTGTAAACGTACTTTGGCTAAGTCGTACAGCATTAGATTTCTGACCTTGTTGAATAATGGCCTGGATGCATGCATGTGCTTTTAAATATGATGTAAAGAGCATCTTTTATTGAGAGCCATATTCATCATTGCTGGTGTATCAACAAGGCGTCTGTTGGCTGCCACATTTTTGACTCGGCTTGAAAAATCCATTTCCTTTTTCTCTACTTTCACTTTTTGTGTTTTTTTTTTTTAGTAATTTAGTTATTCCGTGTAGGTGTTAGTTGGTTGCCGTAAGACACACGCACGCACACACTGACCTTCTCTATGACCTTAGCTTTAGCGTGTGTTGTCTGTGCCTTCTGAGATCTACCAGCCTACCAAATCAAACTAAACGCAAGCACCCTGACAGGTTGGACACAAACATTTTCTTTATAAAATGTATATTTGTATTCAAACTATGATTTAAAGCCTATGTGATGTGTTTATTTATTACCAATTATTTTGTGTATTTACATAATTTCAGCATCCCTAAATTGTTGCCACTTTTCATCAGTAGGGGGAGCAGACGTGGACAAAATACTGTGTTGCGAAAACTGATTTGGGCTTTGATAACTGTTACGAACACGGATTCTGACTTTTATTGGATTATTATTTAATTTGTATTTCCCCAATGGGCAGTAGCGTAGCAACATTGCCCAGGGGCCCCAAGCAAGAAGAATGGGGGCCCCGGCGGCCATTCGTAGTATACATAGTACGTCATTTTAAAATTGCACATCTTCATCTTCTTTAAACAATCACCATTAATTGTGCTTCATTCAAGTGACTTGTTTTGTTTTAGTTTAAAGTGAGCCAGACAACAGGAAAATAAAAAAAAGCCTTATTAGGTCTATATGGTCATCTTGTGATTAAAAAACAACAATTTACTATACATGGTCTTTTTTAGATTTTTTTTTATAATAAATAAATAAATAAATAAAGCCTTACTTTACTGGTCGTTTGTTTGTTTGTTTTTAAATAAAAGCTTTACTACTATTCATGATCATTTACAAAACATAATAATAAAAATAATGACTCAGGGATTTTGAGACGGTCTGTTATCATTGCTGCACTGCTAATGCTACGCCTCTACCAATGAGGAACCCAAAGAGCAAAGTTGCCTTTGAGTGTCTCAACTTGGCTCACTTCAGCTATGCAAAATATGAGCATAAAGTACAGTGGGTTCAAAAAGTACATTTAACATCTGAATGGAGTGAGAGAACATCAAAGATCACCTTTGAGTGTTTTTAAAAGAGCTACGAAAAATAGCACTCTATTCAATAAAAAAATATACTGTAAAAAGCAAACGCAAAGCAAAAATAAATAAATAATAATAAGTGGTAGATTGAAACTAATAAATAATAATAATAATAATAATAATAAAAATAATAATAATAATAATAAAGCACTTTAAACTGCACCTTTGAGGGGCCTCATTCTTTGAGCTGACAAACTGCACCACCACAAGCACACAAAGCGTTATGAAATCATTCAGTGACAGTTTGTGTCCACTGTACAGCCAGTCAATTGCTGTCTTACGAATCCTACGCATACACATAATGATATGGTAAATATCAACAAGCTGCTGCAACAGTTAAGTTCTCACTGGCAGCAGCGCATCATCACAGACTGCAGCACTGCGGGACGCTCGAGTGAGTGTGCATGAATCAATTATTCATCTTTATGTCAAAACACTGAAGAGACTTGGATTGTGATAGATGTGCAGACATGGCAGCAAAGCGCAAAACACGCAGCGATCTCCACTGACTCATCTCTTCATGGCCACAGTGGAGGCTTTTGGAAAACAGCCCGCGGCACTTCTCGAGTCAATACAAGACACTCACTCAGTCCGAAATCCACTAGTTTCTTTTTGGACTATTTGAGCGCACGATGTGACTGACTACATACAGGTGGGCTCAAAGGTTAAACGTGGTCTTCAATCTGGATTTTCTTGACAGGGTAAATGGGTCACGAGAATCTGTTCAAACGTTCAAACAGCTTTTTTGCGTGACCTGATTTCAGAGAAACAAAGCGAGCCGTGATGCTTCAAAGGCTTGTTTGAACGCAATCGCTGTTTACAGCCTCGCTCAATCGGGAAAATCTTTAAGGCTTTAAGCTTCATTCTAATAAAAACACCCTTACACACATTTTAACGATCGCAATTACTAGTTCTACTGTAACATAACATCATGCACGGTTTGAACATTAACACTGCACTTAAATGTAATAGAACAAAAATACTTAAATAATGTTTCAAAAAATGAGTGACATATAAAAGATAAAAGAAATTTTGAGGTTTATTTCGCTTAAATAAGTGCTATACTTGACAAATTTGGGTGCAAAGTAGAACAATTATTTCATAAATTCGGGCAAAACTAGGCTACTGTACAAAGTTGTACTTTAAGTATTAACCACGCCCTTATTCTGATTGAACAGAAAGTGGAGCTTAGTGATTGGCTGGTAGGATGCGCAACCATACCTGGAAAACACGGGTGACCGCCATCTTGTGACTACTAGTAGTATGTGTGCTTTTCTGCTGGTGAAGACTAGTATTTTTGTGAATTTGAAAGTGAAGGTCCTGAAGGACAGTTTGTTCAAATTAGGCATTTATTAAGTTTCACTCCAAAGTGGACATTAGCTCCGAGTGGATGGCAGACATGGCGATAGCGGCCTCAAACACTGAAGACATTTTTGCGTAAGTGTTTATGTATGATAGTTGTAGTCATTTTAAATCCCGCTGGAGTGGAAAACTACGCCACCTGCTGTCATTAAGTTTCACCCGCATGAGCATGAATGTTTCATGAATAAAGCAATGCCTTAGAAACATTCACGGGCAAACTATGTTAATTTGATTGATACATAACTAAAAGCTCAGCTGGAGTGTACTAGAATTGTTCCAACATTTTTTTTTAAATATTTTGTTGAATGTACGTTCGTTGTAAAAAAAAAAGGTCCGGTGTTTAGCTAATAGCTAGGAATCATTAACATGATGCCGTCTTTTCAGAGAAAGCTGTTCAACCATACGAGATGACAATCCGATTTCCCGACATTCTCCTTTTCTATCAATACACAGGTATGTTACTTTTTGAAGATTGTTTGTTAGCCAACTGTCTTTTACTGCAATTTTTATTTCTAAAGATGCCAGATATACTAAGGCGGTAGTCAAGTGTTATAAAATTATATTTTCTTGTAATTAATATTTAGGAGGGGGTCATTTTCTATCTAAATCTATAAATATGTAGATATTTTGAATATGCATTTACAAGCTCAATTCAGTGATAATGGAAAAAAAAATCCAATTAACAATCAAATACAAATATGGGCGTACTATTTTTTCTTTGCTATTTATAGTAAATCAAATAACCAATTAATAAACTGCTAAATTACTAACTATTTTTCCCAACTACGTTCAAGTAGTCTACTCCATCCACAGTAACACACATTTCTATTATCTTCCTTGACAGTCTCAATCAAACCTGACTTGTTTTAACTGAGTGTAAATATGAATATGATCAATTATGAGCCTCATTATTAATTAATATAATCATTAAATGAGCCAAGGAAAGCTATTATTGATTTAACTATTGAGAGTATGTATTAATATTTAAAATCCACATCACATGATTACTATTGTATGGCCTCATTGTTTAATAGATATGGGACATTTGTCCTAATAGGCGGTAAATTGTGATCTATTTGAGACGCTTGTTTCTCACCAAGTCATGTGAGGCAATGATGATGACTTAGCCTAAATACAAGTCTGTATGTTTGAGCAAGGGAGAAAAGTGTTGGGAAAAAAAGCAGTAGAGATGGAAATCTATGGCCCTGAATATCGAAAATGCGGTTAGAAGTCTTTCTCTCGCTCCCTGGTGATGATCGACCCCGTGTAGAATCCAGTCAATCCGTGTTAAATTATAGATTAAGGCTCAGTTCAGGCTGGCTGGGCGCAGGCAGCTGCATGCGCTTTAAAGTGCACTGACTGCTGCTACGCGAGCCTCACCTCCATGCCTTATTAAGGCAGAACATCAAACATTGCCCACAGATGAAGAAAGAGACTGCGTGATCATGTGAAAATTCTTACTGTAAAATGCCCCCTGTAAAGAAAGCCGTTTCATTGTGTATGTACGACTTACTGTACAGTATGACGTCACATCCCCGGGTCATCACTGTTTGTTTATTTCTGACAGGTAACATTTGGTTCAAATGGTATGAGTTGTGTTTACATTCTCAAAATGTTATATCTTAATTTACATCCAAATTTAATCGACTTTTCTAAAACTTCTGATGAAAGTCACAAATGTTTAGCTACAAATGTTTTCCCAATACGTGTAAATAAACACCACAAAGATCAGTTTCCGTAGTTATTAAAATCACTATCAACACTTTGAATATCACAGGCCTTTTATTTGCAAAAATGTGTATTTGCTTTTTCTACACCAATGATTTTAGCACAGGTCAAGTTATAAATACCATGAGAGAAATAATAACAGCGTGACAAATCATTAAATGTAAATCTTTTTGTAAAGCAGCATCAATATTTGGGTCCTTGAGAGGAATGGCATGCAACGGCAAATCTCATCAGGCAGTCAAAGGCATTGCGCTCAACCAGTATCAAAGAAGATAAATAGTGTACATGCAGATCTGAACTTTCTTACAATGATCAGCATGCTGTGCAGTCATACTGACAAAAATACAGGCGTGATCAAGAACAATCACATATATATTTTTGAGTTTTCTTACAAAATATTGCAATTCCATACATGGTTCAATTTTCAGGAAAGAACAGAAACCACCTTGAGAGCCATCTAAAAAAAATAAATTGGAGCTCCTTTGTCTTAATGTTTCAGGCAATTGATTGCACAGTACTACATGAAACATGCTGTTTACCGCAACAACACTTTGACGACCTAAGGCTCAGTAACACCACAAATATTGTGAATATGGCCATGCAGCAAAAAGAGAAAAAGTGAGGTAAAACAGCCAAGCAGCAAACTCATCACGTTCTGGAATAGGGAAGGGAATCGATAAATGGTTCTTCTTGAGTCATTCGATTCCTCGGAATCGTTTGATTGCTTGCCTGATAATTCTTTTTTTTTTCATTCTTATGTCATAAATGAGATGTCATGTGTCATAAATGATGACATCACATGCAAAAAGTGCATTTTGTTTGGGACTATTTTTAACATGGCGTCACGGCAGCACACAAAAGTTTGGCTACATTCCATGCGAAGATGATACCAAAGCTTTTTGCAACACTTAAAAAAGTTGTAATTCCCCCAGAGCGGGGAAAATACATCTAATATGCGGAATAAATATATTACATAATGATAGAATATAATGATAATGAAATCAATGATAGAGAATCGATCAGGAATTGGAATCGCTAAATTCGTATCAATTCCCATCCCTATTCAAGTACAAGCTCTACATTCAGGATGGTAGAAAACACAGTAGCTATTTTTTTGGTGACATTTTTCAACTACTTTGAGGCAGCATTCATTAGAAAACATGTTTGCATTACATAAAGTGTCACTCTTTTGGGTTTCAGCATTCAATTCCGTATAAATGTCACGACATGACCGAGCTGCTTCCTTGCCCTGAGTTTGACAGTGATACTTGCAAGGTGAAGCTCAGCAGATGAAACAACCCTTTCATGTACTATACATCCTCAAATAGCCACCTCTGCTCTAACTGATGCCGTACCTCCAGTTGCAAGTTGCATCATCCACTTGAACAAAATGAACGTCTGTACCCTTTTTCTTCTTTGCGTTTTAGCAACCCATGAGAACTGGCTTAGAAAAGAAACAAACGACAAAATGGTCTTACATCTGTGCGAGTGCAACCCTGAATAGACTAAACCTAACATTATCAACCTAATAAAAGGGCCTCAGCCATACCATGAGGGTTAATTAACTCATTCACTGCCAGCCTAGTTGAAATAGATTTTTGATGTTTATAGCCGTCAATGGCACTGAATGACTTTGACTTTCTTTTTTTTTTACGCTGTCACAACAGGCATCCTTTTTGTTGCATTCGTGTTGCAGTTTTTTCAAAATAACTCCTGCTACTCAATGCAACCATGCGAATAAACAGCCACTATTTGAGGAAATCTGGAAATTCACATTTTAGAACTCCCTTTCGGAGGCTGAACCTCATCTTGAAGACAGTCCTGCTCGAAACTTTATACTTGACCGTTTGACCCCAAGTTGGTGTTTTCCGCTGGCTTTGTACTGGACTCCCCACTGGCTTCTACAGCCTCGGGACTCTGACTGGTCACTGAGGCATCGCATGCGCGCTCATTAGATGCACACAGCTCCTGCCATTTATTTCGGTTGGCGTCTATCCCTTCCACCATTGGCTGCAATTTCCTGTTTAGCTTCAGCAGGGACTGCAATTGAAAGGAAAACGACGTCCACTATTGTATAAAAGCAATACATGAACGAGCATTTTGATAGTGTCCAGTGTAGGAAATACCTGATAAAGAGGTGTACAGATGCCGTCTATCCAGTCCAGCTGTAAGGCAGGTAACTCATCTTTGCGATTTCGATCAAATATGGCCTACAAAAGACACAATAGGATCCTCCTTTAGAACATTTGTTTCACAACTAATTGACTCAATAAGATGCAATAATCTTAGTTGTTTTTCCACAGAGGATAAAGAATAAATACCGGTATTTGACATTGTGTGTTAGCATTAAGCTAGCCGTGTTTTGGTTAAATAGACAATATGGAATTGTTTTTGTTTTATGTTTAAATTTCAACTGGAAATAGCAATAGATACCTTGAAGTAAGTACCACTGTACTGTACAGTTCATTTGCGCCTCCACTATAACCAGAGTCATGGATGACTACATACTGTATCTGATCATTTTTCTTACAAAACACTAGGGCCCAACCGATTAATTAAAATCTGCATCATTTGGGCAAATTGTTGTGCAATTTTTTGCAGATATTTATTTATTTATTTCACGTTAACACATTACAACATAAGTCGAAGATAATGACATTGAACCCCCCTCCCTGTTGTAAAATTAAACAAATACTAAAGGAAGAAGTATTGTAAATAGTAGTCCAATGTCAAATAGTGTCACAATAGTGTGATTACCGCTGGGGTGAGCTTCAACTCCGACCTCTCTCTGTCTCCTTGCTCAAAGAATTCGCTCGTCACCAGCTCGGCAACCTGAATGGGCACATTTATTTCAATGTGATACGACATAGGCTCAGAATCATACAAACTGTGTGGAATATGCAATTTTGTTGCGCCCACAGTAGCTGGAAAGACCTAAAAAGTGAAGATTCTCATTACATCTCATTAAATGCTCTCATGTCCCTCATAAATAATGAAATACATTGTTTAATCTTATTCAGGCCATGCAAATATCACACGGGGTAGGTATTTAATGGGTCAGAGCTTCTTCTTTTCCTTTCGGCTTTTCCCTTCAGGGGTCGCCACAGCTGTGCTGTCCCTCTGACGTACTCATTCCTGATTCGATCCATCCTGGTCACTCCCAAAGAGAACCTCAGCATCTTCATCTCTGCCACCTCCAGCTCTGCCTGCTGTCTTTTCCTCAGTGGCACTGTTTCCAGACTAAACAACATCGCTGGTCTCACCACCGTTTTATAAACCTAACCTTTATTCCCCGCCTTTCCAGAGCAAACCTCCACGCCTCTCGCTTCTCCTCCTCCTGTTCCCTACTCTCACTACAGATCACAATGTCATCTGCAAACGTCATAGTCCATGGAGATTCCTGTCTAACCTCATCTGTCATCCTGTCCATTAACATAGCGAACAAGAAGGGGCTCAGAGCTGATCCCTGATGTAGTCCCACCTCCACTTTGAACTCCTTCGTCATACACCTCACCCGCTGTCTTACAGTCCTCGTACATGTCCTGCACCACTTGAACATACTTCTCTGCCACTCCAGACTTCCTCATACAAAACCACAGTTTCTCTCTGGGCACCCCTTTCATAAGCTTTCTCCAGATCTACAAAGACACAATGCAGCTCCTTCTGACCTTCTCTGTACTTCTCTATCAACATCCTCAAAGCAAATACTGCATCTGTGGTACTTATTTGTGGTATTTATGGGTCAGAGCTGCTTTTGTAAATCAACTGTGCATAAAAATACAGCAGGACGAAGCATGGAAATGATTGTAAACAAGCAAAATGATCCCATTAATGAAATAAAAATATGCCAAATGATAAATGCACCAACCTGTTTCGATATCTCCCACGGCCGAGTGACTGCTCCCAAATCACAGGCTGTCATCAGCATAGATCTGTCAAAGGCCATCACAAAACATCACAAATACAGAGTGATTGATTTTCTACGCTGAATATTTTTTATTTTGTAGAAAATACCTGAAGACTTCTCTGTGTTTTTCTTCCGTCCAACTGAATTCTTCAGCAAGCACGCTGTCAAAGAACTTGCTCCTGCGCCTTTGCAAAGCAAAGACAAACAGTCAAGGACGCAAGAGGGGGGGAGGGGGGGACCTCTAATCAATGCAGCAAGATTCTTCATAAAAATTATGTTTTATAGTAGAAGAATTGATCATTTGTCGTTTTATACGTTTGCTCTGAATACACTGAAAAGACGACTTACTCAAAGTGCAACGTGAGGTCTGTGGAAAGAATGGCCTGCTTCAATAGTTGCATCATGTTGCTATATTCTTTAGAGCAGAGGTTCGCAAAAATATTGTGACCCTGAAACATAAATAATAAATAAATCCCCATACAGTATTGCAGGCAACGATACGTAATAGTAGCTGAAATGCTCCTTTAAAGCAGATGCATTGGCAAACTCATCGCTCACTGTCTAATGAAGCCTCCATTAGCAATGTTAATTAGCAACACACAGTGACATTTTCTGCACTTTATTAAACTAAATCAATAAATAACAGTGCTTTTATAATCCATCTAGTGTGAACTGGACACAAAAGTCTTAAACATCTTTTGGTGGTCGCTGCCACAGGAGACTGTGTCTCGACTGTTTCTAAAAACTCAAAAATCAATTTTGGGCTGATGATTCCCAACCACAACCGGCATATTTTTGTCTTGTTATCAGGCTACTACTTTGTAGGGCTTTGTCTGGTTTTGTGGAATTCTCTAAATAGTCTTGTCGGAGATGTGGGCCCCACCTCACTTTGCAGGATCATGACTGCATGATTGAAATGATGATGTTCCAGGGTCGCTGACGTCCCGTAGAGCAAAGCCAAAGCAGAACCTGTCCTGCACAATAGAAACATAAAAACAGTAATTTATCACAAAAAAACTCATTGCACTGTGATTGAGCCTTACTTGGCTTGAAAGGCATTGTTGGTTCCTCGATGGTCCAGATCGTGGCACAGGCAGCCAACCATCAGCGCCAAAATCTCTGCCTCGGATAATACGTCCTGAAAGTTGGCTGACTGCAAACAAATATAATTTGCAATTCTGACAAATATGGAAAAAGGGGTTGATTCAACTGTGCAAAGAAGAATGGCGTCAAGTGGGATGAAGGGAGGCTGATGGCAGTAAAACATGAGATGGGGGCAAAGGGGCAAAGGGGCAAGGTTAGGCTAAACTAGATGCTGGAAGGGTGCACTAAAACTTAAAATATGGCAGTTTAGCATAGGCGCTTTTATGACTCATAGGTGAACGCGGCACACGGCTTCACATGCTAATTGATAAAGACAACACTAATAAATCAGCGTGGATTTACAGCCATGTTGCGTGGGACTTACTGTGATAATAACAAACATGCACTGGGACACATTGAAGGCGTGCCTCCAGTTATGGTAGGCCACAGTTCGGTAGTTCTTCCTCACGGTGAGAAGCCAGCGACACAAAACCTAAGGAAAGTAGAAGTTGTTTTTACTGCATATTGAAAAGCCACCACATTTCTCAAATGTGCAGTGCATCTCAATGAATTTGAATATCATGGAAAATGTGTTTTATTTTAGAAGTTCGATTCAAACAGTTAAGCTCGTGTATAACTACACCAAGTCAGCAACCTTTGTTGTCAACAGAGCCGTTTTAGGCCAATTAAATAACAACAACAAAAAATGTCTGGAGTCGCAAAACATTTGAACATTGTGATGAACAAAACAGTGTGTTTGTATTTACGTTATTAGTCTAAGGTACATAGGGCCCAAAAGCTACTTAGAGCTGCACCAGAACAGAACTATTCTTTTACCTTTTTGTCTTCTGTTTTTGTACTTTTTCAGACTTTGTTTTTCATACATTTTTGGCAATTTTATGGACATATAGTCATTTTCTGCCTCTTTTCTTAATTTTTTGGGACATTTTATGGCAATTTTATATTTTTTACATTTTTTCTCCTGCTTTTTTTTTTGCTATCAAATTTTTCTGACATTTTTGGCAATTTTGTGTAAGTTTCATGGTAATTTTCAGGATTTACTCTTTTGTTTTTGGACACATTTTTTTTTAAACATTGTTATTTTTTTAACATTGTCTTTTTTTTTTTACATTTTTAGTTAATTTTAAAAACTATCTACCTTTCATCTCTCTTTTTCTGACAACTTAGAAATTTGGACTGACATTTTCTGAATATCGTTGCTGTCCTATGAAAACACTTATTTTTAGTCATGTTTTATATTTTCATGTTTATGGGATAAAACTGAATGCAGACATCCCAAAACCATTATTATTATTTTTTTAATGGACGTGGAAGTGTTTTTCACAGGACAGCAACAATGTTTAATTATTGATTAAATTTTTTTTTTAATTCATTTGAAGAATATTTTTATCTAAAAATAGTAATAAATATGTATATTAATGTTTACGATTTTTTTTGTTTAAGATCCACAGGGAGCCACACAAGAGGTACTAAGGAGCCACATGTGGCTCAACTCTGAACTACACAGTTACATTTATATATATATATATATATTTAAACTTCCAATAGGGGGAGCATATCTATTTTTTACTCACCTCATAGTCTATTTTAAAAGTTTGGACCACACCAAGTTCCAGGAACATCCTGAGAGAAGCGGTGATCATTGCATCATTGTCCAAAGAGAAGTCATTGAAATGGAACTCGTCAATGCCAAGCTCGCAGCTCAGGGGGATTTTTGCAGCCTGACGAGAGAAGGTTGGGACAGAGCTGTCAGTCACTCGACTCCGGCCACGTAGGAAGTGAAGTAATCGCAACTGAGTCGGGTTTGACTTTTAAGTAGACCAGATTGTTATGTTCCTATTTGCGCCAGCTGGGATTACCTTCAGTCTGTCAACTTCTACCTTTGAGCACGTAGCATGATAGGATAACATCTGGAAGAAACATATGCAAATAATTATGTAAAAGACCGAAATGTTTTTTTTTTTTGTATTTGTTCATTCTAGCTTGATTTAAATTCAGCATGAAACAAGAGGTCATCGCTTAAAAAAAAAGAGCTACGTTTTCATCAGGTGTTTTAGAAACCAACTGGGATGATGTGAAAATAACAAAAGTTTGACTTCATGAGGAGACTGGCACCTTCATTTATTATTAATTATTGAACAGCTGAAATATTTATAAAGTAGAAAAGCAAGAGAGATACAGGGCAGAAAAGACTTTGAGTTTGACATGTACAGTAAGATTTTTTTTAGTTAGGTTTGCGTCATTTAAAACTATCATCATTATTAAAATTTGCTTAATTAATGTACACAACTACCTAAAATTAGTAATCGCTATGGTCTTTTTTTCTTTTTTTTAAGGGGACAACAGAAAAAATTGTTGCTTGGTTCTATGAAGTGTTTGCTCTTCATTAGTGTATAATTAAACAAATACAGTAAATCTTTTGTTACTGTATTTGTCTACTTATTATTTTTCATTCTAGCGCAAGACAAGAAGCAAAGAAGACTGCTTTGGAGGAACAATGGAAAGATTTTTAAATCCAACAAATATTGTTGAATGGAATAAACCCTGGTAGTGATGAGTTTGCAGTTGTGTTAGCTCCACTCACATCCAATGCCACTGACTGCTTGGCCCACGTCTTCTTCACTTGATTGTACATCATAGTGTTGTTGATGCCGAGTCCACAGAAAATCACAAATGCCTGTAAAACCAAACAAAATCTCAATCTATAGAAAACCTGGTGCCCTTCAAATGATTGAAAACCTCAAACAGTCTCTGATCCGCATCGTTGAAGGTCTTCCTGTCGAGACGATTCAAAATTTGTGCAACCCCTGTGGAGGAGCAAATGCACATGAAATAAAACGTTTAACTATTTAGCAGGCACATCAATGTCGATCAATAGAATTGATTCTGGGCAGAGTTCATAGGGCACAATCAAAACTGCCCCATAAGCCAATGGAAAATAGCTGGCATTTGTACCGTTTGGCAAACTCAGAACTGACTACAGTTTGCACCTGGACTTGGAAGTAGGAAACAGGCTGAAATAATAATTAGCGATACTCTACAAACAATTTTATAAGGACTGGGGATGGCAATAAAATTGAAGGCTTCTTAATAATTTAGTTGATTTTCTGGAAAGTTGTCATTCTTGCACTATTACTGTGCAGTATTTGACTTATACCAGCAGAAGGCGCTGTTATTTCAGTCTCAAGATGGCTAAAGAATTTACTACAACTAGGTTGTCATCTATCACTTCATGAGAGATCATCAGGTGTTGTTTGGAAATTATCGTATGTCAATTGGGCCAAATTTGATATATATATATATATATATATATATATATATATATATATTTTTTATCACTCTGTGTACTGTTTTCAGTATCACTGCCACAAAAAAAAAACTGGAAAAAAGAGAGCGACTCAAAGTCCTCTGAGTATAGCAGCTTTGTGTTCTAAACAGGCCCAGATTTCACACTGATGAAATTAATTAGTGAGTAAATTGAGACAAGAGCACCATTATTCAGTAATATGTAAGTGACTTTTTTTTTTATCTGGCAAACCTACCAATAATCTGATGTGTTCGATTCCAGATGGGCACACACAACACTGATCGGATATGAAATCCCGAGGCTTGGTCTGCCTACAAACACAGATTGTATTGATTACCATAGTTACTGAAATCCTTGTAAGCGAGTGTAAAATCATCCCAAAATCATCAGATTACTCTCAAATCCACAAATGACAATAATTGTAATTAATTTAAGCAGTGTTTTTTTTTTTTTTTTATGTGGATAAAAGCTTGGTGCTAAACTAACCTCGGCATCAAAGCGCGGGTCCTGGCACACGTCGCTGATGTTAACAGGGAGTCCCGTGGAGGCCACCAGCTCTGCGATGCTATTATTGATCAGCCAATCAGAGCACGACAGTTTCTCAACGCTGATGCTGCATATGGATAGAGTGCCATAAAAACAATCTGTGAATATTCAAACACAACAGTTTGCTGAAAGATGACCAAATGTGTTGCAAATGTTAAATGGCTAGTGACCTTGTGTGGATCCAAATGTATTCATCTCTTGATTGTAATTATTATATTGTATATACACTGCTTGGAAAGATAGATATTAAACGATATATTCGGCTTTCGGATTAAATTTCTGAAATTCAGCTTCCTGTTAGAGGAAAGCATTTTGGGCAAAAAAGTACTGAAACCTTCAACAGTTGTACATGTAGAAAAGGGCCAAGTAAATTGACTTTTAAATGTTATTCCAGGGGTCAGTCTTTACTGTCAAAAGAGCCATTTTAGGCCAAATAGATAACCAAAATTTGTTTAACATTTAAACATTGTGATGAACGAAATAGTGTGTTAGTGTTAGTCTAATGTACTGAGGGTCCGTTTTGGGATTTTGTTGTTATTTTTCATATTTCATTTTTCCTACATTTTTGCACTTTTCTGCCTTTCTGTCAATTTCTGACATTTTTAACAATTTTATGAACATATTGTGGTCATTTTCTGCCGCTCCTTTTCCTTTTATGGACATTTTCTGTCTTTTTTTGCTATAAATTTTCTGACATTTTTAGCAATGTTGCTAACATTTTATGGTAATTTTCAGCTTTTCCTCTTTCTGGACATGTTATGGTCACTTATTGGACACTTCTAAGTATTTTTAAAAACTTTTTCATCTACCTTTCATCTCTCTTTTTTCTGACAACTTAAAAATTTGAACTCGGATATTTTTGGGGAATATTTAACTATTAATTTATAGAATATTATATGAAGGAAATAAAAAATATGTTTAAAAAAAATATTTATACTATTTTATTTTATTTATTTTTTACAGATCCAAAGGGAGCCAAAAAAGATGTCTCCAGAACCGCAGGTCGTAGACCCCTGGGTTATACGGTGGTGAATTGTAGGTCCATCTTGAAAGTATTTACCCATATTGCTAGTTATTCTGCATTGTTCATCAGTGTTTGATGTCACCTGATGTCATGATACATGTTGCTCAAGGGGGACATCAGCTCAAACGTCTTGGAGAACTTCACAACCTTATTAGGACACAACAACGGTAGATTTACAATTGTTCCTCAAGGGAAGCAGAGACCTGTATCATGCAATCAAAAGTTGATAAGAGCTTTATTTTCAAGGCCTCACCGGTGACTCGATGTCCTCAAGAAGCAGTACAGAGCAGCGTTCACACTGCAGGAGGGTCAGCGCTCGCTGCATGATCTTCCGCACAATCTTCTCCAAATCGGTCTGCTCCTCAAACAGATCGTTGACCACCTCCAGTAAAGCCTAAAGAAGCAAAAGGTAGTCTAAGAACGCATGTAGAATAACGCTGTCAAGGATTTGCTTAGCATCACTCACCCTGCTCCTTTCATACTCCTTGCGAGACTCAGAAAACAACTTGGCATTTGAAATAGATATTCCACAGAAGGGTAGATACATCTGCAGTACCTGATCTCAGATAAAAAAAAAAAAAAAAAAAAAAAAAACAAATCAGAGGCTTGTGGCTTATAAGCATCAAGAGGATTTAAGCTTAGCAGGTCAACTCGAATTAAAATGAGCAGCAAAACAGTTGAAACAACTTCATTCTGCCACCATGTGGACAATTTCATAAACACTAGTGGAAGGTTAACCGGAGTAGCAATATAATGGAGTGTATATAAAATGCCAGATTTCCCAACTGTTTAGCTGCATCTCCTACTCCTTTCATAAACTCTATTTATCCAGACAGTAAAGTAGGTGTAAGTCAAGAGCAGTAAGAAGAAAAACGACGTCGTGCTTGGAGAGTCACTGTAGTGTTTGCACTCAAACTGCTTCTCTGCTACATGTGGTTAATGTTCCATTCTTATCATCATCTCTCAGTATTTCTATCCATATGGCTCGCTGACTGCGGGCAATATAATGTGAGCGTATAAGAGATTTGTTCAGTGAGATGACGTCTCACCTTCTCATCATCCTCGGTGAAAGGCGTTCCCGCGGGATTCTTGTTGATTGCTTGCACCACGCCAATGACCTCGCCATCGCTGTTGCAGATAGCCATGCAGAGAATGGACTGAGTCTTGTAGCCCGTTAACTTGTCAATCTCATCACTGAAGCGGTGGTCCTGGAGGGCATACAAGTACATATAAAACCACTCCTAAATGTGCCCATTGGAAAAGTGTATTTAAGTTTAGCAGCGTCGAGAACACTTATGAAGATCGCTGCAGTCATCAGACATTGTCAAAGGGCAGCCAGTAACATTACTGTACACACTACTGAGCCAGTGAGCATGACATTAATGTTGGTCATTACTTTGGTTATGTCACAATAAAGACACGAACTGGACCTCAAAAGTAAACGACAGGAAAAAAAAAAACACTGAATAGACTCCACACTCTTCACCAGAGCAACGAGATGACACTCGCGTAACCTCAATGTTATTACAATAAAACAACTTTTCAATTCTTCAGTAGATTAAACGAAAATCTGGCAAAGATGAAAAATGTAAATGATAAGAAACTCAACTGGACAAAATATGGTTTATGTGTACTGAATACATTAATAAAACATCTATATTACATCATAAATAAATAAATCCAACAATTGTCTCCAAGCCCTTAAAAAATAAATGATGCAAGATAACTTAGCATAAGCAAACAAAAGGGTTATTTCACACAAATTTGTTCAAATCTGGAGCACAATGATAATAGAACAGAAATCCAACTATATGGCAGATTGATGGACAATATATAGTAGAAAACGCTTTAAAAATGTAGTTTATCTTTAAAAAAAAATATTCAAGAAGCTTCAGTTTAGTAGTGTGTAATACGTTTAAGATAAAATGCATATTTTCTAATGAGCTACTAGAGTGGATATAAAAGAGTATATAAAAACAATCTGCTATGTTCAATATATTTTCAATAATGTTAATGTTCTGCAGTTTCCAGTGATTGAACAGCATTGATCTCATTAGATTGCACAAACGATCATAAAATGTATAGTGCTCAGTAATGCAGATTTTGCAGACATTTTGTGAGATATATATATATATATGCCATTTGGCATCTAATTTTACCGCATACAAGTTGATAACAGGCAAATGGTGAGATAACAAAAGATAACATTTCTACATTGAGGTGGGAAAACTTTGATACAGCCCACCATGCAATTCTAAAAATAAAACTGCACATTTTACAGTGGAAAATCATGTTATTAAAAAATCTGCCTTTACAACATTATGTTCAATATGGTCGACAATCATCATGTCAATGTAGTTTCCCGAGAACCTCACTGCTGATTAAAATGAGCAAGAGATCATAATGCATAATTTTGCAATTTGCAGACACATTTTTTTTGCTCATTTATTTTTCCATTCAAGTGTTTAGTGCTTGTTCCATTTACCTCGTATGCATTGGGGATGTTGACGGTCTCTCCATGCTCCGCCACGTATCCAATGATACCCTTTCCCCAAGGCACCTGCACCTCGCTGGAGTTGAGGGTGCTGGAGAAGGGTCTGACCGTGGTGCCCGAGTGCACATCAAACACTTTGGACACCAGCGTCCTCTTGTGCGGGGGTCCCTCCACCAGGAAGAGGGAGCACCTGTCGGCGTCCACCAGGATGCACGCGTTGATCAGGATCTTGTAGCTCAGGTTGGTCAGGTCCAGGTCGTTAGAGATGTCCTTAACCAGTTCCAAGAAGAACTCCCTCTCGTTGGTCTCCCGGAGGCGATACTTGTGGTCGGTGGCGGTGGACGCGTACTGTGGCACGCTGACTCTGGATTCCAGCAGAGCGCTGAGGATGTGCGCCGTGGTAGGAGGCAGCGAGCTGGCTTTACGCAGGAGCGCGCGCCGCCTCATGCTGGACTGGGGGTCCTGCTGGCTGAAGCTGGCGTGCTCGTCGTAGGTCCGGTGCGCCGTGGTGGCTTTGGACCGGGCGAAGTTGCGCCGAAGCTCCATGTGGGACGACCTGCGTCGGAGAGTGTCCGGATTGGCCGGACACAGAGAGGGGGGCTCCCTGGCCGAGGCGCCTCCGCGTCTCTCATCGGCCGTGGGAACTTTGGGAGCCTGGTGCTCCCTCAGCCACCTGCTAATGTGCTCACACTTGGCTTTTCGGACCAGGTACTCCTCGAAGAGTTCCGGGTGGCCGTCTAAAAACGCCTCGACGTCAGAGTAGTCCGAAGTCATCATGGTGGGATAGGCGTTGTGAGGAGCAAACGGAGAGAGCGAATGCTGGAACATGAGTGAAGCTGCACGGTGGGCTGGCTTTGCAGTCCTCCTAACATGAATCCATTCATTACCCATGTGAACGCCATCTTAACAGCACACAGTAGGAGGGGAGCAGAGGAGCTACAGGTGGAGCACTGTACTTTGATGCTACAGGTGTAGAGCAGCACATACACATCTAAGAATCGGATTCAATAGGTACACTCTTGAAACGTCTGGGTCACAAATTGGGCCGACCCACTAAGTTGGGTCCGTTTGACCCAAGTTAGGTCCGTCCAATGGGGTATATGCCACAGAGGAGGCGGGACTTCCGACTTCCTGGTTTTCACACATCAGCTTTGTTTCCGTTTCCTGTTTGCGAAGTGTGGGCCGCGTCCCAGTTCTTGCGCTTCCGTCTTTGTGCCCCTCGGTTGCACGTTCCCTTCGACGGGTGCGAGTGTGTAGTATGCCTCAGTTGTCCGAAGCATTTCAGAGAGTTGAGACGCCCTGCGCGCTGCCGCCAATGGTCGGGAGTACGCGGTTGTGGAGCGCAGGGGTGGGAGTGCGAGTGTTGGAACGCGGCCATCAGTGGCCGGAAACAACACTGACGTGTGGAAAGTTGGACGTCCGTGGCATCTACCCCATTCTTGACTCAAATCAAGTTGTTTTTGACCCAAGAGTTTTAAGAATGTATGTGTGTGCAGTGCAATGCCACTTAAGCTACTTAACTAATTCAATTTTGTTGTAGAACTTTCTATAAAGGAACACGTATTTTGTCCCCCCCCCCCCCCCCCAACAAGATTACACCCCAAAACAAGGAAGTAGAGGACATTTCTTCATCTATATCGATTAATTGGCAGTTGTCGATCATGTTGTAATGCTCATTACCGCCGCCTGCAGGATAGGGAGAGAAACTTAGCGTTAGCTTAGATAGATAGATAGATAGATAGATAGATAGATAGATAGATAGATAGATAGATAGATAGATAGATAGATAGATAGATAGATAGATAGATAGATAGATAGATGGATAGATACTTTTGCATATTGTTACTTCAAGACAAATCATCCATACTTCATAGCAAGTGAACTAGCCCTATGGGAAGAAATTTACCAAGTTGCATTCCAATAAAGCGCCACCAGGTGGCACTATCTTTCTGTAAGACTGTTTACTTTTAGTTATTAAAAATAACACATTTAATACAGTAATCCAGGTGAAGTAAAAAAATATATATTCTCACCAAATAAATGGAAAAAAAAGTTTATATAATCTTGGTTTTGCCTAGCCACTGCTCCACAGTATTATGTAGGGTGATGCAAATATGTTGCAATCAATCTCTTGTGTTCACATTAAACATTACCATTGTTACACATCAAAAAACACTGCTGGCTCCTCTCCACATTTCCTGTCGCATCCACTGTACTCATCTTTTGATCTAGGGTTGCATAATGTTAGAGATGACTGTTTGATAACGGTAAGTACTGCGCATGCCTGACATAAACTGAACGCCTTCATTTGTTATGAAAACCAGACCTTGGTTCACTGGAAATTAACTTCATTTAAATAAATAAAATAGTTTGACCACCAACTAATCTTTACTATTTATTTACTATTATGACTCATGTAATATAATAAACGGTTCTATGAGTATGTTGACAATTACAGCTAATTCTTACACTGTCTGATGCCTAGCCTCGTTAAGTAACTGCTTTCAAGATATCATGACAGTGTGCAGGATTCCTTTTTGAGAAGAAATAAAGATGAACTAACACATGAATAACCACATTATTTCCAAATGAGTTTCGTGAAGTAAACAAGACCTGAATTGGAATAACAACTGTAGTTGTAAAAGAGTTGTTTACAAATCACAAAATGAAAACCTTAACAAGCTCATTTCATATACTGCATAAATAAGAAGAGTTAAGATAATGAGTGTCAATGGAGGTATAATTGCATCTAAACTTTACCGAGGGTAACCGTACGGATGGATGGATGTGTTAAAGGAATCCTCAAAGCAATATTGTCTTACACTAATTGATAAATCACAAATCTTTGCAGGCAACTAAAGCTATCTTTTGATCCTCAGAAAACATTTCTAGTTGAATCCCCGCGTGTTTGCGCAACCCCGTTTCAACTGTACTGTATCCTGTCTTTATCTGTTCCGCTCAATATTATAAAGCCGCTGCAATATTTGATTCAGCAAAATTGGGAGAAGAGCTTTTGGTATTGGACCAAATTGGTTTCTGGCCTGCTGGACATTTGTGTTTTACGGAAACTCTCAAACACATCTCATGGGAATCCCAATTAAAAAGCACAATGCGGCAGAGTCTTGGAGTAGCCTGCGTTGCTGCTGAGAGGCAAAGGAGAGACAGCAGCACTGATCCATGAAGGCTTTGTATAATGTCCAACGCAGAGTGCAATATATGCATTCATCTTTGAACACGATGGAATGGAATGCTAACGGAGGCCCTTATTCAACTGCATGGTTGCTATTGATTGGCGTTTGTAGTTTATTTAACTTTGCATGCTACGCACGATAGTATAAACAACCTGCCCTGACCCTTGCCCCAAAAATCAGCTGGGTTCGACTCCTGCTCACCCATTCGCTGGAACTTTTCTATGACATCTCAAAATGTTTTATGACAAGGCATGAGATCAATCAAATATGAGTGCTGATTGTTTTTCCAGATGCTAATAATCTCCTCAATTGTCCCCGATACCCTCTCCATTCTGTTGCATTGCAACAGAGACGGTGAAAGACGACTCCTTGTAACCAAAACCAAACTACCAACCGGAGTACGTGTCTGCTTTCAGAATGTGTCAGACACTGGTAGCTTGAGCATTCTTTCAGCTCATAATGTGATTTACGAAATCAGAACTTCAAATGACCTCATCGTATGATTTAATCAACCTGTGACATTGCATCAGTATTATTGTTACAGTAGTTTGGTTCATTTGGACTCATCGGATCCAAGCCCTTGTTTCTTTACCACCTGCCGCTGCAATTTTAAGAAACCCTATCCTTCAACCGGTCAAGGTGGAGCGGCTGTTTGCACCCGTGAACTAAGGTAAAATACAGGAACATTTGTGCTATCGTGTCTTTTCTTTTAAAGGCGGGAGAGATAATGTGCCCCGTTGTGTCAAATAGATGTCCATTGTGCAACAAGCCTCTTAAACTTAGCATGCCGACATATATCCTAAATGAAAATATTATACTTAGAAAGCATTTACGTTTTTACGCATCATTAAATTCAATGTAAAGCTAAGTAAATTAGTTCAGAGAGGTTAGTTAATATGAATACAAAGTAACTTTTTCTTTCTTCATGTATACTTCCCAATGTTTTATGCATCTTTGCAACTCAAATACAACTGACTTTTTCCGCGGTGGAATAATGTTCTTTTGTTTAATCATCTCATCAGAGTTTTTGCAGCAGATGGAGTCCCCGTCGGTAAACAACAGCATCATGTGAGCATATGGACACGTGCATCCAGAAGCTCGCTAATGACTCCAAACTAATGATTCCTGATTCTTCTTTTCCTTTCGCAGGCAAACTGTGAGTCACTGTGACATCAGTGATGCAACAAAGAAAAGTGATGCACCCCTCAGTGATCAGCTGTGAGTAATCCTATTTGTATCATTGATGAGCTATACAGTAAACAAGACAGACAGGGAGTAATTATGTGTTTTTCTCAGCATTCCAAAACCCACTGATGTAAATGTAGCGTGAGTATGGCTACTGAGACGTCGAACTATATTCGCGGGCCGAGTCCAACTTGAACACACGTTGACTAAAATGATTTCCAAACAGGGAGAAAGCAGCGACGACTGCGATTTCAAGAGAACATCCTTATGCGTCGCACATCTCCCGTTTTGAGATGTTTCCATCCTTCCGGTCGTCAGGTGATCATCGAGCAGGAGTCAGGGCAGCCCGGTTCCCTTTTATCAGCCCCAATGTCCCACCTGCACCGAAGGTTACTGTAATCAACAAAACGAAAGGTACGAAGAGATGATTTGGGTAGCGGGTGGCATAAGGTGATATCTATAATGTACTGTTACTTCCTCGTTCAGGTGGTCCGTACAGGCATGAGATTTTGGAGCCAATCACAAGGGCGAAGGTAGCCAAGTGGACAGGAGAGTTTAGCGTTGTGGATGTAAATGAACTTTTTTTTTTTGTATATTTCTACAAAATTCAATATACCATATCTATCTTAACACAATTGACCTTTCCTAATCATTCTTGTTTTCAGCGCCCAAAACCTGTGAGGGTAGCAAGGCATGCCTTGTACCCGCCTCCCACAAGGGCAGTCGCGCCCAATGATTCGGCGGCTTCTGAACGGACAAGTAACATGTTGGAGAGTATAGATAGGATGCAATGGATCACCTCGTATGAAATGCATTATAAAGGTAAATGCCTTTTAATGGCCCTTGCAAGAAGGTGAAATAGACACTGAATGCAGCTATGATATGATGCCAGATGCAAGTACGTAATGGCTGGTCACCGGAGAGGTACCCTCAATTATTTTGGGAATGCACAGATATGATATTGCATCGTCATAGGCACCGGGAACAGTCGCGATATATCCAGTATTGCAACTTTTCAAAATCCCGAGCAACTTTAACGCACCTAACAACACATTCAGCTACTGTTAAAATTTGAAGGGCAACTGAAGCAACTTTTGATGATGTCACACATGCTAATGCAGTCACTCACTGCGACTCAAAATTAAATCGCTCAATTTTCGTGCTCAACACAAGTCTAATTGTGCACATGGGCGGTGTTATCTTTATTTTGTATTTTCGCAGACGAGCACAGTTCAAAATGGGTGTTTGCGCCATTGTGGGTGCGAACACAGCCGACTAGCTCGTGTGCTCGAGGCGCACGGTCTCTGACATTGCGGAAGCAAAAATATTCTCGCTAGAGTCCATGCTTGTGATCGAAGCGTGCAAAGTTGGTTTATAAGGAACTGTAAGCAGACCTCCACGGGTGGATGATGTAAAATTGGCCAGATGGCCGCTGTGAAGGGAGCACTCGGAGACCACCTTCCAAACCGATCGTTCGCGTCGGTGTGTGAAATTCCAGAATTCCACCATGTCACCATGAAAAGTAGGTTAAAACATTTGTAATTAAATAAACACAAATATTTTTCTCTCGCCTTCAGTTTTTCTCATCTCTACTGGGATATCGCTGCTTCACTTTCTGCACAATGTGCCAATCAGTTTGCATTGCTTATTGCTACCCTCTTTCTGAATCAAACAGGAAGAAGATGAAGTAGTTCATTACTTAAGAGCGAAGAAGAAGAGCGCTCAAAACGATCGTGGTTAAATATTTGATGCGTTTTTTAAGCTCGTGGATGAAGACAAAAACAATAAAAATATATTTAAATGGCAGAAAACTCTTATTACATGTAGTTTTTATGAAACATTTGGGGGCCCTAAGAAATCTCGGGGAAGAGGAGCACTCGAAACGATCATGATTAAGCATTTGATGTGTTTTTAAGCATGTGAATGAAGGCGAAAAATTTTTTTTTAACTGGAAGATAGCTCTAATTAATCATTTTTTATGAAACATTAAGGGCCCCTGGAAATCTTGGGGCCCCAGGCAATTGACTGTGTGTCCAGTATAGTGCTCTCTTGATGAGCCACATTGTTTATCTTGCTTTTTTTCTAAGGGATGCAGCACAACAACTGTAAAAATGATGACTTCAAGGGAAGAACAAGTGATCCCACTGGGAAGGCTTCATTTTCCACACGACTGGGAACAGAGGTGAGAAAATACACTATTAAATCAACACAAAATCATACCACTGTCCCTAATGAAAAGCTTTCCCCCCCCCCAGAGAGATCGGTCTACTTATGTGCCGGTTGCCTCCAAACCGAGACAAGCGGCGATAAGAAGACAGGGGAGGCACCTAAAGAGCACTTATGCTGACATTTTGTTTTCAGTTACAAACCAAGGCGCCACTTCGGCTCAAAGCCAAAGTAACTCTCAGGCATTTCAAGGCAATAAAGCAACGAGCCCACAGAACATTGTTTCAAATTCCTCACACACTGTGAGCGGGGGAACAGAAGCCATTGAGTCGAATCAAGTGAAGAGCAAGGAGGGAGCAAAAGTGCATTTTGATGAAAACCGCGCAAAGGCTCACGTGTTGACAATCGACCGAGATGTTCAATGCAACCCATCGCAGCTTTGCGTGCTGCCTGGCATCACACCTGCGGAAAAAACTGTGAGCAATAGAAGAAGTGCGCGCGCGGACCTTGCGCGCATGCAAGCGGATTATACCAGGTCAAAGGCCCATCGCATTTTCAACGACTCCATCAAATACCCGTCTTTGGATATGAGAGACCATTTGTACACAGGAAAGCAACACGAGTTCTTTGGCCTCAACGCTAACGTCATCCATGGATGAGCTTGTACAATCAACGTTGAGCTACTGAATTGCAGTCAAAATGAACCACATGTACGAAAGTAAACATTTGGCTTTCAATATTTTAACAGTAGGAAAATGTGTTAAAGTAAAACATTCAGACAAGAGAAAAAAAAGGGAGGGCTTCAACCATTGCTTTCAAACCAACGCTTTGTGACACAAAGTCCTTGAGGCCTGACCCTCAGCTCCGAGTGATGTAACATTCTTTTCATTTTCAGTTTTACTTTTCATTCATTTATGCTTTTAGAATAAAATGACATTGATATTTGACACACACACACACACACACACACATGGACTAACTGTTGTAGCCCTTCTCTTTTGGGCTTCAGTTTTTTTACTGCTCCTTCTCTGACAGGAACTTGATGATAAATGGGATCACATTGGTTCATTTCTTTTAATGTGTACGGGACTTTTGTACACATTTATTTTTATTGGCAGTAATAAAACAGTACAACGACTGATGATAACCTGCAATAAATTTGTGGTTGCTTTGCCTTCCCTGTGCATTTTTCTGTGCATACTGTATAATCATAAATACGTTTACCTGACAATGCAAATTATGTAGGAGTAAATACCGTACATTCCCAAGCATATGGATAAGAATCAATTCATTTTAAGAAGGAGCTTCAAAATACAGGTACAGTATACTGCACACACAATCTAGTGAATCCATCTTTTATTTGTTTACAAAATGTAAATATGTTCTGTTCTAATTGATAATGTTAAATAAACTGAGCAGTATATTCATTATTAAAGTGATGTAGAACTGCTGAATAAAAAATATTAGACACCTATTGTGCAGTAGTAAAGGAAATAATAATCGTATTGTCAATAATTAATTTGTTTGATTTCAATTAAATGGTATTTTAACCAAACCTTGCTACCTTTAAAATCTACAAAAGTAACAACGGATTTGTACTTTTACATTTCTTCCATAAATTATTATTATTTTTAAATAGTTTTAAAACTGAAAAATATACTTTTTTTTAGTTAATTTGACTGTAACTCCCAAATCCAAACCAGTCTCCAAAATGAGCATCTATTTGGGGGAATTATAAAGGTGCAGTTCCACCACTTGGTCAATAGAAGACAGTATGACATCATATTAGTTCCACTATTTTTTTAGTCCGTTTTTTTTTTCTGTCATGTCACTCAACGTTATAATCAGTCGTCTCTTCCGTATTAGTTCAAACGTTCTCACGTAGTCTGTGTAAAAAGACTTACTCTAAAGGCTTAGCCTACACTACGTCAAAGAATAGAACGTTTTAAATGACATAATTGAATCTTTGGGGGTCCCCAACATACGTCATAAAAGTACACCGCGGAAAACACAAGCCCCGCCCTTTAACGTATCGTCACCTTCCTTCTTAACTCTAATTGGCTCTTATTTGGATCAGCGACCAAGTATCCGCCTTCTGCATGCAGTGGTGAGCAAATGAAGGGTTTTTTTTTTCCTACTGTATCTGCGTGTCACGAACCAGAAGGGGGTCTGCTCAATTCGGTGTCTTCTGTCATTTTCACTGCCTGTATCTTTCTTCGTGCCACTTCCGAAGCATCCATCATCATCTTCATCAACAGAAAATCACATCTGCAACTCTGTCAAGGTGAGTGTGCTCTTTGTTCATTTTGTGAGTCATTGCTGTTATATAAAGACCGTTTTACAAGTAGTGTAAAGTTGATTCGTACTTTTAGTCTCGTGTTTGAACAGAAACGGCGTCTTGTTTTGAACTCAGAAGGTAAAAACACTTACTAAAATTCATGACATGCCAAAGCTATGAGTAATGTATTTTTTGAGAAAGTGACAGCAATTGCACGCATGCTGAGATGTACAGTACCGGTAAGTCACTGAATGCAGCTCAGCATCTCACTCCCACTACTGTTAGTGCGTTACTGCAGCAGTCAAGACACAAATAATTTCTTTAGTCAGTTTCTCTATATTAGTCATGAGCTAACACCCACATATTTCTTTATAAATGCAACACAGACTTGCACAACTTTTGAGGTCAACATGACTGGCTGACATTCACACGAGCTGGAATTCTCGCAGCATCGTTTGGGTGCACTGTCGGACAGAGGAGCCTTTCAGGTAATGCGTACAAGGGGGCTCACTATGTGGCGTACTGGGAATGTGTACTGCTTATTGATGGGAACTGAAGACGGAAGCGAGTGCTTGTCAGCTACAATAATGCAGAGCACGTGGTTGAAAGTGCAGCCTTGACGGATTACTTAGTCATTTACAATGGAGGCGGCAAGGTAGGCTATTGGTTTGCATACGTGCCTCATAGTTATGAGGTTGAGCCTTTCAGTGTGGCGTTTGCATGTTCTTGCTTTGGTGGGGTTTCTCATGTGCAACACTGCATGGGATTAGAGATGAGCTCCCATTTCCTCCTCAAGAACCCTGACCAAGTTTGAAGTTTTTATTTGCTCCCAAGCAATCAATTCCGGTGGAAGAGATTAGTGTCTGCTAAAGCCCAAGATGTCCTGGTGCCAATTTTGGTGTCCTCCATCATTAACAGTCCTCACTGGCTCTCTGACAGAGTGCGATTGGTTTGCCAAGAAAAAAAAAAAGAGAAGTTCAGAAGTTAATTCTGTAGCGCGTATATTAATTCCGGAGGAGCACTGTGACCAAGCGGTTAGCACGTCTGCATCATACTTCTGAGGTTTGGGGTTCTATTCTAGGCTCCGGCCTTCATGCGTGAAGTTTCATCTTCTTGTCATATTTCCATTCATGTTAGGTTCATTGATGACTGTAAATCAGAAGTTTTCAAATTTGGGAGTGAGAATGTGAGAGCCTTGCAATCAGTAAATCAGCTGAGGTGCTCTCCCGCGAGTGACGCTGATGAGGACAAGTGTTATAGAAAATGAATGGATGTGCTAATTCTGGTCCAGGATGACACTTTTTTTTTTAAATTATCACTGCGCATCTTTAATTACCATCCCCTCAGGTCAGGAGTAGGGAACCCTGGTCGTCTTGCCTGTTTTCCATGTCTCTCTCCACCAAAACAGCAGATTTGACACGACATGCCAACGTGTGTATTATCAGGATTTTCAAGATGGAGGGTCTGGACCCAAAATGGGTGTTTGTGGTCAGGGTAAAATGGAGGAAGCTACTTTACTGATTAAAAAAACAAAACAAACAGCAACCCTATTCCATGTTTGTGCCTCTGTATGCTAAAGTGAAAAGATGCCCTGAGGTCGTATCATTCTCAAATCACAAGAGACTGCGCGTCAAAAGAAATAACCCTACAGATGTTTTGCTGTCCTGCGTTTTTGTGATCAGTAATTGAGGTTTCGATTGAGTTATGAACACCATAGAACGGGAAATGAAACTTATTGTGTGTCTCTGTCTTGCCTGTTCATTACAAAAAAAAAAATCACACCCAAACAATGATGTACTTGGACAGCAGCAGTGTCCAAGCCGACATGATCAACCATCTGTTGAGTTCGCTGTAAATGCTCAAAGGAGCTTGAACTGCACTCTTTTGGCACAAGCAGTGTATTCCGAGTGACGGGTTTGTACACACCATGCATCATTTCCTTCAAGTTTTCCAATTCAAGTGATTTATCCACTGGGGACCGTGCCAACGCTGCTTCCTTCTTTAATGCTTGGGCACTTGTCCCTCTCAGCATTCGGTCTGCCAGAGCCGCTTCTTTGTTTATTTGGCACAAATTGTTGACTCCCTTACAGCTGCTCCTTAATTCAACAGAATCCATACAGAGAATCAGTCCTACGTGCATTAGGACGAGTGTTTAGGTCTTGACGTGATGGATTTTCTCGACTTGGCTCCAATTGGATGCCGTTAATGGCATCATTTGTCAGTGGCGGTGCAAACCCAAGAGGCAATGTTGAATTAAATTCTGTTGCTTTTAAGTCAGAACATACGTAAGGTGATTACTGTATAGTGCCTCCATACTGTAATTCTTCAGAGACTGTTTATGCGCTTCAGTACTGCTGTTTTGGTTAGCAATGACATTCAAATGGCGTTAACACTTTGGGAACTGTCCACATGGGTGGAGTTTTCTTTCTTTGAGTTTTTTTTTTCCTAGACGAGCGCAGATAGGAGGGGGCGTTTGCATCATTGTGGGACGGAACGCAGCCGACTTCTGGCCAATTGAAGCGGCTCCCCTCATTCTATTTAAAATAAGTCGATAATATATGAAAAATATCACTTACAGCTGTGTGGCAATATGGGCCGGCGCATTTTACTCTCCAGACTTTGTTTTCTGCAGCTGTAATTTGAGGTAACTATTTATTTACTTTTTCTTTACAACCTCAACCTGGAAAATATGATCTTAATCCTTCGGGAGAGTTCCTCAGCGCACAGGGTGACATAAGTAAATGTGTGTCACCCAGGTGCATGTGACTCACCTCCTTGAGAGCTGTTAAACATAGCAACTGTGAAGGGACTCATTGATGTCACCTTCTTCAGGTTTGTACACATACTCAGTCATGTGACTGATCTGTCAATAACATTGGCGTCATACTGTTTTGTAAGCTATATATATTTTATGACTCGGGTCGCATTATGTCAGTATTGTAAAGAACAAGAACATTTCAGGAAGTAGATAAATTGCACCAGCAGAGATAATCTGTTGGGATCTCATATCCATACACAGGTGTTCCCTTTTTTTTTTGTGTCACCCTACATGAATAATTCACTAGGCCTTTATAAGTAAACAGGTAGAAGAAGCGTTTTTTTTTTTTATGCAATAGCAAATACTTGTTTAGTGACATTTCTAAAGCGACGGGAAAACAACGATGCAACAGTTATCTTACAGTTGATTGAAGTCACACTGATTATTACAGATTGTGCACAAAGTTTTATAATGCAATTTATTTCTGCATGATTGTTTCTCTGCGCTCATTATAGTGACACGCTGACATTTGTTAATAGCAGCTTGCTGTGCCAGTCTGCAGCCTCCTCCAGGCATCAGAGGCAGAAGGAAGCTCAAGCACACACACTCCACCAGAAACTCCGCATGAATTTTTAACACGGGCTGCACTTTCAGATCTTTTTCATGTAAAAAAACAATCACAAATGCAAAAAGGATTGGACGGAAGATCAGAATTTTCATACTTGAATTATTCAAAGTGGTCACCGTGCATTTAAGTGGGAAGTGCTTGAATAATGTACACATTTTCGCTTTTGAACTACTACGATCGTATTCCATCAAGTTGACCACCATCAATGAATCAAATGTGTTTAAGTAACAGTAAGTATACAGTAAGAGGTTTCGAACCTTGTCCTTATCACGTTTGATCAATTAGTGTAGACATCATTTTAGGAACATCTCTTAGCAATGGCGGTTATGAATGCTAGCTTTGGCGTTTGCCTTAATCCAGATAGCTGAATTAAATATAATACCGTGAACTTTACAATTTACATTTACTAATAACCTACATCATTAGTTGAAAAATAACATGACTGAATAACATACTGTATACTTTTTAAATGTTCCACGTTACAAACTGCACAACAACAAACCATTTGGCATAAATGCTAATAAGAGTTAAGCTACTGAATTAGCATGCTAAAAAAAACCTTTTGACTTACAAGGCATATTTTAGCATGAATTTGTGAGGCAGAAATAAGTGCTGCGCGTAGTTTGTTTCAGGCTTCTGTGTATTTGTCATTGTATGATTTATTCATGAATGCACTTTAACGAAAGAGGAAAGCTTCGCTGACGCTGAAATAACTGTAATCTCATTCCGTCAATTTGACGTCTGTCAATTAATCAAGCTTATTTTCTACAGCGAGAGGCTTCACGCTCACTATTCACGACACCCTAACATTATATGTAATCGCTTGGAGAAGACATAATATTAGGAACACCTCTTTGCAATGACAGTGCTAAACGCTAGCCAGGAGGGCTGAAATTTAAGATAATACTCAGAATATTACAATCTAAAATCACACATTAGCTGCGCATTTAGTTTAAAATAACATACACACTGAATAATATGTAGTCTATATTTTTTTAAATGTGCTACTTACAAAATGCTTAGCTATTAAGCAAATGCTATTAAGAGATGCTTTTAGCTCATATTTAGCATACTAAAAATGGACTTTTAAGGCAGTATAAGACGTACAAAAAACACAAACTAATTGAAGAAATATGTTGAGGCTTCTTCTTTGTACCTGCGGCCGTCTTGTTTTCAAACTATTGAAGTGATATTTATGATTTATTCATGAATCCACTTTAAGCGAAAGAGGAAAGCTTTGTTGACACAGCTGTCAGAATTTGGGAATCAATAAAAGTGCCTCCAAAACGTGTGTTTTTCCATTGTTCCAGCACTGCATCGTATTGAGAGCTGTCTCTAACACGCCGCTAGAAATGACTTACAGCAGTGTCAATATTTTTTTCACCTTTCATTATATCTCATTTAGCAACAGGAACCTTGTCGGTGTTCTCTCTTTTCTTGGTCAACACCTCGACATTGAAGTGGCAGAAGAGGTTAACTGCAAGCCTCCATTAGTGGGGCAGTTGAATTGTGTTGTAATCTTGCGTTCGGAACGCGGCGGCTGATTGTGCAGGTTATTATTGTGCGGAGTGCGGGCATGCTATAAGATCAGCACATTTATGTTCTTTGGTGCTCTTTTGCCAGTATGTGTTGAGAAGTTCGAACCCCTCGGAAGTCTTCAAGAGCTGCCGTTGAGCTATGAGGCCGTCACAGTTCCCACACATTGAATTTATGCGGTAACATTTGTGTTGTTGAGGATGTGGTTGATTAACAGGATGCCTAGTGGTGAATGTGTTTGACATTTCTGACTACGAATGAAGCATGAGTGGAATGGTGTCGCTGAAGACGTCATTTATCGCATTTTAGGCAGCGTAAGTCGGTTATTTGGACCCTCTCCCTTTGAGTTTGGCAGCCTTTGCCCATCCGGCCTTAAGCATATCTGTGCAGGCGTTACCATCTGTGTAGCTCTTTCTTAGAAGTTATGGTCAAGCATACTAAACGATGCTCCTGCCGTGGACAGAAGCACAGGTAGGAGCCAAATGAAAGACGACGGTTACAAAAAAAACAACAACACTTTATTAATAGGATAGGTTCAGTACACAGGCAATAGGTCAGCATTGGCGCCCAAGCAAGGTCAATCATCAGTCATAATCTTGCTTTGAGTCGACAGCATGAAACAAAAGATGCTGGAACTTGACGACAAGGTACAACAAAGACGAAGTTACACGAGGTAATCAGGGATAGCGAGGCGCAGGTGAGGAAAGGCGCAATCAGGAGCAGGTGAAAACATAACAGGGGGGGAGGGGCAGAACACACAGGCATGACGGGGCATGAAAGAATCGTATCCCACTGGGCTTATATTGGATTTATGGTCATCATTAAAGTCGTTCTATTTTTGGTGTGCAGAGCAGTAGGTCACGCTTGTATTTGGAACGTGTTCATATTTTGTGCCAATGTAGGCCAAAAAGTGTCTCTCCTTAATTTTGACAAATGGAGCAACTTTGTACACCAGGCGTGTCAAAATACGGTCCTCAAGGGCCACTAGCCTACATGTTTTTGATGTTTACCTCCTGCAACACTCCTAATTCAACTGGTCTGACTAACCACCATTATAGATTACTGAAAAAAATAGGACATTTGCCAAATTGTGACTTGTGAGGTTTCGGCCTGATGCCAGCGATATCTGCTCATTCACTGCCATAAATGCATTAAAAAAAAAGATTATCAAAAAATTGGTGGCAATAGGCGATTACATTTTTTTATTGTAATTAATCGCATGACTTCACTAGTTAACTCACGATTAATCACAAATTTGATATCGGTTCTAAATGTACAATAAAAAATTCTAGGTTGTCATACTCTTGTTAACATAAGTGGGGGGGAAATGTTAAACTAATAGAAATAGCTCAAATTAAATGTTAACGTTTATAGCCGTCAATGGCAGTGAATGAATAAAAAAATACAAATAAAAGGATAAAAATTCGGGGCATCAGGCGATTAAAGTTTTTAATCGCAATTAATCGCATGACTTCACTAGTTAACTCGCGATTATTCACAAATTTCATATCTGTTCTAAATGTATACAAAAATAAAATCTGGGTTTTCATACTCTTGTAACAAAAGTGGAAAAAAATGTTAAACTAATAGAAAAAGTTCATATGAATTTTTGACATTTATAGCCATCAATGGCAATGAATGAGTTAAGGGCAAAAAAAACCCCAACAACCTCTAACCTTGCAGTGTAAATCCAGCTTCTTTTTTTAATCCACCTAATTAGTGGAGTGCGTGAGAAAATCCAGTTTATGCACTGTTTATTATTATTATTATTATTATTATTGTTATTATTATTATTATTTCTCACTTCTCAATTAAGATTCTAAGAGTACACTTACACAATAATGCTAAGTCAAAACACATTTTTGTTTCTTCAAGTTACGTAAACATTTGACAGATTTACAGCAATGTCAACAAGAGCCCTGTATATACACGCACACACACACACACACACACACACACACACACACACACACACACACACACACACACACACACACACACACACACACACACACACACAGACACACATTTGCAATTAGATTGAAATAAAGTTAGAAAAAAAAGTGCTCGTCTTCTTCGCTGATTCTTCTTCTACGCTTTCCGTTAACTCCCTGCGGCTGCGCTACAGCGCCACCCCAGTCTTGACATACACATTACAGTCGTTAAACGTCCTCAGCGTCTTCTTTTGGACACGCGCAAGTCTTGAAATGCTTCTGTGTGTACGAGATTTGTTTGAGGAACTTTGCTTCCGTCTGGACCGGGTCTTAACCTTTTAGAGGGATGTCCCTTTTAAAAACATTGTCTTGACTTCTTCTCCCTCTGCCTTCCTTGAAAAGTCTTCTAATTGACTACAATCTCGGTAGAAGTTAGGGGTTATAGTGCTACCTGCTATAATGGGATGCTTCTGACAGCATGGGCATTTTAATGAAGTATTTTTTCAAAAGGAAATTATTGTGGACCTTTTTTTTTTTCCAATGCCCGAGTGATGATTTTTTTTCTTCCTATTTTTTTTCCTAAGCTCACATTGTACCATCCTAATTGCCAGTGCTCTTCACAAAACACGCTGAAGAAATATGTTAAGTTTTCACAAATCTTCTTCTGAAATAGCTAATAAAAAGGTTATTGCCCATCGTGTTCTCCTTTGACAGTGAAAATGAGTAAAAACTTGTCAGACTGCAATTGTCGACGCTTCCCTCATATCCTTTCTATCGTGGAAATGGCTGTTTTGGTCTGACTATGCTTTGATTGATCATCATTAAAGCTTGTATTTATTTTGACCTACATTGAAAATGAAAAAAAGAACGTTTTAATAGTTAAGAGTGTGATATAGATTTGCCGAATCCTCTTTCTTGTGCACTTTCCTCATACTTGATTGAGGAAAAAATTATTTTAGCACAAGAATGGAGAAAAGAGGAACTCAAAATGTCATCATGACGACACCACTCTAATTGCCTTAATATGCCGTCGCTCTCTTCTTGGCCTTCTGTGTTGACCTCCTCTTCAGTCTTTTTTTTTTTTTGCTGAGAAGTTCCTAGACCTCTAAACTTGACGATTTAAATTTGACCATTTAAAATGTGGCAGAACACTGAGGATATTAGTGCTCAAAAAGACGGGAAGGGAAATAACACGGCGTTTTTTCGGTGTTATTGTGACTGAATCAGGCACATTTACTCTGGTAGGCATCAGTGCAAGAATGTTCTTACAAGATAGCAAAGCGTAACCTTTCTGCTCAAGACAAGCTGGCCTTAGGCAAGTCTTGCGAGGGAAAAGTCCGGTTAAATTAAGCAAAGGCTTGTAATTTGGGGACCGATCCAGATGGATGGATGGCCGTCAGCACAACAAAGAAACTTAACCACAAAAGCAGGAGCTTTGTTTTGAAGAGCGATGACCCGCCTGTGCACGCAGAGATAATGTGTTCACACAACGCTGCGCTGCATTTATTTATGTGTTAATATCGACTGATTTAAAGTTTAAAACAACAGTACGTAGATCGCTTCAACCGAGAGAGAGATTAAAATATTGCGACTGGCATCCTAATGAGGCCTAAAAGCCCGTCCGGCATGTCAGCATCCCCCCCCCCCCCCCCTTCCTTTTGGCACACTCTGGAGAGACTGTAAAGACAGAGACACATCTGCAACATGAAGTGCAGCGTGTAATAGAGGGCTTTCAGCTTTTGTCAATCTAGTTAGTGCAGACATTAGCCCATCTCAACTGAGATCATTTCCTCAGCAAGATTTGCTGAAAGGTCTCGATTAGGTTGTAAATTAAGAGCGGTTGCTTCATGTCACGCGCGGTTTTTATGAGTTCGTTCAGTGCCGACCCAATGCCAACTAGTCTCCTATAGCGCTTTAATGTTGGGAATATGAACCCTAGTTTTTTTCCTCCCCCAATTGGTAGCTCTTGTAGAAGAAAGCTCTGACAGCTATTTGACCTTAACTCATTCAATGCCATTGACGGCTATAGACGTCAAAAATTCGTTTGAACTATTTCTATTAGTTTAACTTTTTTTCTTTTTTTTTTTTGTTAACAAGAGTATGAAAACATCGATTTTTTTTATTGTACATTGAGAACAGATATAAAATGTGTGATTAATCGTGAGTTAACTAGTGAAGTTATGCAATTAATTACAATTAAAAAAAATCATCGCAATGACGAGATTTTTAAAAAAAAAAAAGAGAGAGAAAAAGTAATTAGAAATTAGGGTGTCAGGCGATTAAATAAAAAAATATATATATTTTATTATATTTTTAACTTAATAGGGGTGTCAGGCGATTAAATTTAAAAAAATTAATCGCCTGACGCCCCTAATTTTTAATAATTTGTTCTCTTTTTTTTATCTCGTCAGGCGATGATTTTTTTTATTGTAATTAATTGCATGACTTCAATAGTTAACTCACTTTTAATCACAAATTTTATATCTGTTTTAAATGTACAATTTTTTTTCCCCTAGGTTTTCATACTCTTGTTAACAAAAGTGGGGAAAAAAATGTTAAACTAATAGAAATAGTCCAAATGAATTTTTGACGTCAATAGCCGTCAATGGCAGCGAATGAGTTAATGAAAGTCTGAGAAGTGACCATGGTGTATGAGATAAAAGGGAGACCCAATGGCGACAGTGTGTCAAACCTCTGCATCACTTGTGCAATCAATCGGAAGTGGATAAATAAATCATAGAAGTGGCGGCGGTGCTGCGACGAACACATGAGATATGTAGAAGGCACCGTGTTGCTAATGGCTACATTCGGATGCTGTAATTGGGGGTCCAAGCATCGGAAAGAGGTAATGGCCCGGTTGAAGGACGGAGGTTTCAGATGACCATGCTTTTGTCCGCCCGAGGCCATTACACAGCACAAAGCTTGCAAATGCAGAGCAGGTGATGTGATTAACCTCAGTGCTTGTCAACACACAGCAGTATCTTGCGACCATTGAAACTGAACAATGCCATCCTGGCACTATAACAATAGTAGGCTAATTATTACATTTAGGGTGTTTCCTCCCACATATAGAACCAGAACAAAATACTTGGGTCTTCAATTGATATTACAGCAGTTAAAGGTGAATTCAACTCATTTAAAAAAAGAAGGAAAAAAAAGAAAGAAAATAATATTATACTCTATCCCCAATAGTCTAAACAATCTTTCTGATTAATTTTGAGTGTATGGATACTATGCAATATGAATGAAGCAGCAAAATCTACCCCTTTTTATCCATCTAAGGGGGCGGCCATTTTGCCACTTATTTGCAACTGAAAATGACATCAGAGTTGCTCAGGTAAGGACCAATCACAGGTCACCTGTTTTACGAGTTTGGTCATGTGACATTCGCAAGCTGAGCCGTGATTGGTTGTTACGAGAGCCCTGAGGCACTGTGATGTAATTTCCAGTCAACAGCAAGTAGCAAAATGGCCGCCCCCCTGAGATGGATAAAAATGGGTGGATTTTGCTGCTTAATTCATATTCCACAAACTTAATAGTTATCAGAAGGCTGTGTTTAGACTAGTGGGGCCGCATAGAACAAACACAAAGTGGCGCTTGTAGATAGGTGTGTATATATATATATATATATATATATATATATATATATGCTACACGTTACAGAAAATCGCAAATAGGCTAGTTTTTTTTTATGCGAGTTACAACCACAAATACCTACAGTCGTGGCCAAAAGTTTTTAGAATGACACAAATATTAATTTTCACAAAATCTACTGCCTCATTTTTGATGATGGCAATTTGAACGTACTCCAGAATGTTATGCACAGTGATCAGATCAATTGAAATGATTTGCTAAGTCCGTGTTTACCATTTATCGGATCATCAAGAACTTCAAGGAGAGAGGTTCAATTGCTGTAAGGAAGACTTCAGGGCGCCCAAGAAAGTCCAGCAAACGGCAGGACTTTTTCCTAAAGTGGATTCAGTTGTGGGTTCGAGCCACACCTTGCCATAAGGCAAAACTGATAACAACGTGGGTCAGAGAGAAAAACATCAACATTTTGGATCCATGGCCAGGAAACTCCCCAAACCTTCATCCCATTGAGAACTTGTGGTCAACCCTCAAGAGGCGGGTGGACAAACAAAAACCGACAAATTCTGACAAACTCCAAGCATTGATTATGCAAGAATTGGCTGCCATCAGTCAGGATGTTAATTGACAGTATACGAGGCCAGATTGCAGAGGTCTTGGGAAAAAAGGGTCGATACTACAAATATTGACACTTTGCATTAGGGGTGTTAGAAAAAATCGAATATTGCGATATTACTGCGCGCAATTCTCGAATCGATTTGATATGCGGCCGAATCGATTTTTATGGGCTTATTCTACAAAACGTCTTACTTAGAGTTAGGATTCACACATTAAGCATGAACGAATGTTATATTAATGAAACATTAAGCCTTAATATTTTATTTCAGTGCTGTTCAAACATGAAACAGACTGCGACCCGTTTGTTAAATGCCGTGGCTCAGTTATAAGCCTGAATTTTCAGATAAATAAATACATTTTCATACAAATCTTACAGTGTACATGTACAAGTTTACTGATTAGTATTTTCTAAATTTGAGCAAAAAAAAAAAATCGCAATAATCAATGTATAGATTCGTATCGGGATTAATCGGTATTGAATCGAACCGTGACCTATGAATCGTGATACGAATCGAATCGCCAGGTTCTAGGCAATTCCCACCCCTACTTTGCATACATTTCATTTCCTTGTCACTAAAAGCCTTTGACGCTTGTGAAATTATTGTAATTATATTTCAGTATATCATAGTAACATCTACCAAAAAGATCTAAAAACACTGAAGCAGCAAAGTTTGTAAAAAAAAAACAATACTTTGTGTCATGACTGTATATATGGAGGCCCACTATGCTGCATGTTCATTGCATTCTTACATTAATTGATGGTAAAAAAAAACTTTGTTCGTGTCTCCGCAAGACACCTGTTCAATATTTGCATACGGTATAGCACCGTGTGTCGCTAACATCGCCTCTCACATATGATGACAAATACCAATGAACTAAGCTGTAGCTTGTTCCCAAATGGGTTTTGGGGAACGCAACCAATTAACGGCCATCACTGCTCTTACAATAACAAACAGCGGCAGAATGCATAAACAGAACGCGGTTTGATGTTTTGATGTGGTGAGCCGTGCAGACGCGTACTGTTAATGCGGCAGTTGACTGAATGTTGCTGTCTACTAAAATAGGACCCAATTATTTTTTACACTCTGGTGAAGTCATCATTTCACTTGCCTCTTAATGATGGCACATTTCACAACATTTTGACATATAGCACATTTCCTGATGTGTTCTCAACTTCTCACAGTAAGCATTTTACTCACAACGAGAAATGTTGCTACAAGTATGTTTGTTATTAATTAATAGTGTATATGTTAAACATTCATTTGATTTAAACTGTCCTGTTCATATGCTTGGTCATGCGTGGTGGATCTGATCCAGGGGCCTTTTTTTTTATGATGTAACACATTTTCTATGTAACAAGGGAGCAGTTCTTGCAAGTAGGGGTTATCTAAGGTGAAGGGTATGTAAAATCATGAATTGACTCCCGTGTAGGCATCAGCATTATTACACATGTAAATGTTTATAATGTACAGTATATATTTGTATAATCATGCACACATTTATATACTTCCATCAGTACCCACGCTTCTTTCTCCGAGACTGCTAATGAGCACATCATTTGAAGCCGAACCGAGACACGCTCTCGCGGCATTCAGTGAACAATTTCAAATAACATGCATGCAATGAACGCCTGGTATATTTTGATTGATGTGATTCTTTAACGTTGAATTTCATGCACTCGGTCGGAGCCATAAGGGCATATGAATGATTAAGGCCTTTACTTTCATTTAAACTCCATTTTTATATCTTGTCTGTCAATTTCATTTTCAAAGCCCATCATCCTGTTATAGTCCATATTAGAAATTCAAAAAACGAATCACTGCAAATAACCTAATGCATTTTTCAGTGAGACTGAGCTGAAAAGCTTTTAGAGGCCTTGACTATTAAAGCCATCTTTTTTTTGTTCCTCCCATTCCCCTTATGACCTTGTGTCCGCTGTTTTTGTTCTCACCAGGCTAAAGGAATGTTGCCGGCACTCCGGCCTTAGTGTGCGGTGAAAATGGGCTCAGAGGAGCGCCCTTCAGTCATGTCGCAGAAGATCTCCTCCTTGTCCCGCAGCAACAGCAGCTCCTCATCCAAACATGACAGTCGACAGGTAAACAACACGTGCTAAACGTGCCCATCACGCGCATCTCTTTACTTGTCGTCAGTGGCGGTCCTAGCTTGAACCGCACCTTGTGCGAATTCCCCACTAAAACACAGAGCAATGAAAAACACCCGCTATATTTTTCTTTCAAATAGATGGAATTAGAAACAAGTCAGGTATAATATGGAAATGCAGAGAGAAAGAGAGAGAATTCTATTTTATTTTTAGGATTAGATGTTAAATTATTTTATTTCTTATTATTATTTTTTTATTATATATATATATATATATATATACATATATATATATATATATATATATATTTTTTTTTTTTTAAGAGCTCAGTATTGTTCATTCGGTAATGTCATCATCATTGCTCTCTTTTTCTTTTTTTCCTTTTTTAATTATTTTGTATGTGGGTGAGTATGTGTATGTGCGTGCGTGCGTGCGAGTGTGTGTGTATTCGTTAGTTGTTAAATTATAAATTATTTTAAACGTTTTGGCCTTACTTGATACAAAATCATAAAATAATCGCCCAAGTCATTTTTTCCCGATTTTTCGGGAAACACAAAAAAATTTAACTATTTGCATCAAGAAGAGATGATTTTTGCTCAAAAAAAATAATAAAATAACATAGGCAATTATTTTAAGAGGCTGACGATACGTTGTTCTTGTACTATATCTGCAACTAAGCTTATGACGCTGAGGCCACATGAACATCATTTCTCATAAATGAATTAGCAAGAGGCTAACAAATGAGACATTAAAGTGTTCATGAAGCAATGTGATAATCAACGTTACCTAATATTATCAACAATTTGAAGTTGGAACCCCTCTTCCCATAAAATAACAACATACTGTAGTCATCAGTTTAAAGCTGTACAGCATTTTTCAAATTTACTTTGGTGTATTTTGCCTCGTGTGGCTCCACATAACGCACATGTCCAAAACCACCGCTGCTTGTTATGGTTGTAAACATTTGCATATCCTCATATATCTTTGCATATAACTTCCAGTTGGTTTGCAAAACTTGAAAATCAGACCAAGTTATTAATTATAACAGCCACCTTGCATAATTAATATAAACTAAATGACTAAAAATAAGACACAAATCTCTAGTGTTGTGTTTTTCTTCACGTATACACTTTCACTTTTATATGTGCCACAATGCAAATAAAATTGTTCAACTTTTCTTTGCCCTGCCACAAATAATCTTTTGCATTGCTATGCAGACCACAATTTACAACTTGGCAAAGGTCTGCACTTAAACCAAGTCCTATTTTTTTTTTTTATTGCCCCGTCGCACGAATGATATTGAACATTTCTATCAAATCCGAGCACTCTCACGCGCCTCCACTCACTACTGAAGCTATTGACACCACAGTTGTGGTTACTACAAGTGGCGTGTCATTCATTTTTCATGAGCCACAAAAGTCGTCGTTGTTACTGCTGCGGTTGCCCGCAGGTCACACGACCAACAAGACTGCTGCTATAAAGGCAGATTTTGGGCTCCACATACAAACCAAGCCATTTCCCGGAGGGCCATTGTGACATAACCTGTATATGGCTGTGATTTCTCAGCAATTCTGTTGAAAATGATATGTGTAACATGGCATATTGTCTTGTCCTGTACGTCACCGCTGCCGCCTTCTGAGTGTGTTTTCGACCTTCGCAACGAGTGTCCAGACTGTCAGACAAGACAGTATGTCCAATGACTCACAGTGTAACAGTGTCACTGGGGAGCCAAGCCTCTTGATTTAATTGTACTCCTTCATTGATTATGAGGCTTTCTTTTGAGCAGACCCACAAATCACATCCTCTCTTTCGGATGACATTTATTCTGAACTCTGTACACCGGAACCGTTATTTTTCAAAAGAAGGCTACCAGCAAAACAACTAAGCCTTGTCAAGGATATAACGTGTTGTTGATTTAGTTATTATGTCTTTCATTTCCAATAAATTGTAATCATTTAACCCGCAGGACAGCTGGGAAATTGTGGAAGGTCTACGTGGAAGCTTCAGCAGTGTGGTGGAACCGCAGAAACAGGAAAGCTATATGCTAAAGAAAAGAAAATGGCCCCTGAAGGGCTGGCATAAGGTATGCTGCCTCATGTCTCCTTTTCAGTTTTGTTTCCCCTCCACGCTGGCAAGGCCGTTCTATAGGCCGAAATAAGCGGTTTCACATCACAGTTTCTGAGGCAAAATTAGCATTAGCATTAAACTCATTGAATGGCAAAACTAAGAAGAACTTCTGCGACTATCCCAACAAGATTCCCTGCGTTCACGTCACCTACTGTGGATAGTGAAAAGCTCAGTGCTAGCCTACTGAGATTTGTCGCAGCCGCTAGCTAGCAACAAGCTTTGACTGGCTACTAGTCCGGCTAAACACGTTGCAAAGGCAGTGATCGTCGCCTCCATGATGGCGAATAAGCTACATTTCCGGCAAGTGTTATTGTCATGAAGGGCTGATGACAAAAGACGGAGGAGCCATGCATGCTAATTGCTAAGCTAACCTAAGATTGACACGGATACACGTGCTTGGGTGATCGAGTAGACTTCTCACAGAAGTTTGGCTGGTGTGCCGCGGGAAGTTATCTATTTTGGTTAACTGATCTGAAAATAGCTACAAATAATTAGGGGTGTCAGGCGATTTAAAAATTGTAATCGTAATTAATTGCAAATTTCAGATCTGTTCTCAATGTACAATAAGATATTTTTTTCTAAGTTTCATACTCTTGCTAACATAAAAGTGTGAAAAATATGTTAAAATAATATAAATAGGACCACATCTTTTAGTCATTGTTACAGTAATTTTGTAATAATTCAAAAAAAATTCAGTTAGTTATAAAGATGTACTGTACTGTAAAAACGGGTGTGATATTGATTTGTGTTGAGGTTAAATGGCATAATTACATTTGTAAGAAAACGGTGACAACTATCTAATCTTTAACTTGTGAAATTGTACAATTTTTTTAAATTTGTAAAACACAACTTGACCCCAGTCTCCACAAAATATATGCATTATTATTACATTTATTACTGCTAAATTTTGACGTGGATTCTTCTGCTTTGCGACTGGAATTCTCCCAGTACAGGCTTTCCAAGGTCATTAATTGTGCGTTAAAAAAAATGGTGGTGTTAAATGAACTTTGAATTAACTCAGAATTAACGCACTCATTTTGACACCCCTACAAATAATATGTATTTGTATATTTGTTCATCTCATTGAATTGTATCTATGCTAACAACAACATATAGCGAGTGGCGTAATAAATAAATGCTCCTTCGTTCGGAGGTAGAATGTATATAATTATCCTATGTATTTCATTATACATTTTGTATCATTTGTGTTGTGGCAGCGACATTTTGTTTTCTAATTTAAAATATGCGCTTTGGCTCACTAAAGATTGGGAAACACACACTGTGTGTAGTCGATGATTCCCCCCATTGCGGAGCGTCACGTGACATGCCGATGCTCCACATGTCAAGTCGAGCTGTCGATGCATTGGCTGATGGCCTGCTGGTTAATATGTCCGTATATGTTTAGTATTGACATGTTGTTTTCGTGCTCTCAACAGTCACATGTGCAGGAAGAGCTTCAGCACTAGTCGCTGGTACAAAGAGAGTCAATGTGGAGTAACTGGATAGGGGGAATAGTAATGATGACAAATGACAATAGCCTGAGCTGTGACGAACTAATCGGGCTGTATCTATACTTGCCTCCCCCCATAGAGATACTTTTCCCTGGACAAGGGCATCCTGAAGTATGGCAAGTGCAGCGCTGATGTGAGTGCCTACTGGCTACAAATGACGTGGCCTTGCCTGTTACAGCATGTGGTCTTCTCCCAGTCTCTTCTTGTGTTGCCTACTAGACCAACAACAGGCAATTCATTTATTATAGCTTTTTACATTTATGATCCAGTGTGTTCATAGCGTAATGTGTTGACTTGCAGATTGAGAAGGGGAAGCTTCACGGCTGCATTGATGTGGGGCTCTCCGTTATGGCCATTAAGAAGAAAGCCAAGTGCATCGATCTGGATGCTGAGGAGAACATCTATCACCTGAAGGTAAACCAAAAGGCTAGTCTACAGACTGATGTATAGGAAATGAGGTTTAAAAAAAAAACATGCACCGTTCTAATTATTTTTCCCTTGCAGGTTAACATGTCGACTCTTAACTCATTCACTGCCATTAACGGCTATAGACATCAAAAATGCATTTTATCTATTTCTATTAGTTTAACATTAATTTCCACTTTTGTTAACAAGAGTATGAAAACCTCGGGGGGGAAATGATTGTACATTTAGACATTTAGCCTGACGACTTAATTTTTAATAATCTTTTCTTTTTTTTTTAAATAATCTTTTTTCAAAAAGAAAAAAGAAAAGAAAAAAATTCAAAAAAAAAAATTATTACAAATTAGGGCGTCAAGCGATTGTAATTAATTGTAATTAACTCATGATTAATCACAAATTTTATGTCTGGTCTAAATGTACAATATTTTTTTTATACTCTTGTTAACAAAAGTGGGAAAAAAAATGTTAAACTAATAGAAATAGTTCAAATGAATTTTTGACGTCTATAGCCGTCACTGGCAGCGAATGAGTTAAATGAATCGAGGGTGACCTTGTGTTGTGTTATGTGCGTGTGGCACCCAATGCATTGTTTGCGCCTGTCACCTCACTTGTCCTTGTGCGGATGTCTTGTTGTCTTGTGCGCCGTGCAGATCAAGTCACAGGAGCTGTTTGATGAATGGGTGTCCAAGCTACGTCACCACCGGCTCTATCGGCAAAATGAGATTGCCATGTGTCCCAACGACAAGTCCTTCCACTTCCCACACTACCCCTCCCCCACATCCCCCAGCTTTGCTGATAGCGCCCCTATTAGAAAGGTATTTCTACCTGAATGAATCATGACTGCCCCCCCCCCTTCCTTAGGTTAAACTCTTAACATTTGAGAAGAGTGAATAGGGATTATTGTTATTGAGCTGACCTTTTCTTTGTGTTTCTTTTGTGCAGTGCGTGCCCGCACGCAGGCAGTCGACAGTGCATTCATCGGGAGCTTTCCCTTTCAGCTGCAACAGCCAAGCCAAGGTAACAGCCTGGCTGCAGTCCTCCGACGACATGGACAAGTGCTCCAAAGGTGAGCGCGCACAGCTGCTCGTTGGCAAGCCTCATCATCACAGCACCAAAAATACTGATTTATTTATCATGCAATTACAGTCTGATGTAAAAAGCAATTATCTCCTATGACATCATATGTATCGCAAATATCACAACTGGAGTTCAATTCTCTCTCATGGCGCTCATTTTGAAACTTCGCCACCAAATTAGTAGACTCTCAATTGTCAACAGGTGTGAATGTCCCTGCCATTGACTGGCAACCAGTCCAGGGTGTACCCGGCCTCTTGCCTAAAGTCATTTTGAACTTAATTGTTATGATCCGTACAGAATGAATGGATGGATGTTGCCAATTCTCATGTTATAGCGTTTGAATTTATGCTTTTGCAGCAACAGCGCCCTCTGCTGCTTTAAGTAGTCATTGTAGGAGTGTAATTTATCAATAGCTGAATTTGAATCCATTTCCAAGTCTGTAAATATACATACTGAACAGCTTCATCTTATAAAAAGAATGAAAACTGTACTTCCAAAGTCAAACATGTTTATTATTTGTCCTCCTCTCATTAGACTTGTCAGTTTGTGAGGCGTACCTACTGGAGCTGAGCCACCTTCTTCAGAGCATGGAGGTCCTCCATCGAACCTATTCCGCACCCTCTATCCAGGCTCTTCAGGTACTTTGTTGCTTATCATTATGAAATAACAGTTAGTTTGTCTCTGCATTTGAAGCACCTGCATAACAAAACTGCACAATTTGCTGCAAATTCTCCAGTCTCTGCTTTTGTTGCAGTCAATTCTGCTGCTATATATAGAACTTTCCAAATCAATTTGATTTCAGTTGTCTATGATGACAGCTCTTTTGTTAGAAGGGTAATATGCATCCGCTGTTATGATCGCTAGACGTCGACATTTGACAGCCCGAAGAAGGAAAAGAGGCTTCAGAGAAAATGGCGCACAAAGAACTACAACAAAGACATGAAAACAACCCTGCAGGTAGGTTGACACAAAAAGCTCCACTTTTTAATGTCTCTTAAAAAAAAATCAGTTGGATCATCTCTGCTGCTTTTGTTCCACTGCAGGTCCCCAGCTGCATCTCTGGTTCCGTCCGCCTCCATTCCTCGAACCCCAACCTGTCCACTGCCGCGCTGGCCAATGACAAGGCCGACCCGGAGTCTCTGGATTCTGCTTTTGATGTGGCTAAGCTGCAGGAGGACTTCTGTCGTGTTGCCACTAACCGTAAATCACACCTCGCAAAGGGGGGGCTTCTTTTAATTAACAACTGGATTATCACACAAACAGCACTGCCCAATTCACTTTCAGAGTGGCTGCATTTTCGCACTCTCACAATATCGTGTTTATTTGAAGCAATCATTGTTATGGGTTTTACAATATGCTAACTGTAAGGCCATGGACTTTTTAGCTCCTTATTGAACTGTGTGCACGCTCACACCGAAACTCACTCCTTTAAAAACGTATGTGTCATATTTTAATTTCACACAGTTAGGCTACCTTTCAGCACCTTATTAAGAAACTGATGCTGAACATGACAACTGCAAGTACAAAATGTAATCTTAACATTAACCTCTGTTACAACGAAAAAAAGCGAGTCACTTTTTATGTCCTGACCCACGAGTTGAGAATCACTGCTCTAGCATGACAGTTAAGAGTTAGTTAAAGCATTGCCTAAATGGTTAATGGTTTTATAATGGTGGCAATTAAGCCTTGGAATGGATTTCTCCTGTTTTCATGATTTCCTTTGGGAACATTTAATCAGTCAAATTGGAGGTCCACTAGTGTCTTGGAATAGATAAACAGTGAAAATAAAGTCATCAGGTTGCTATTCCATTTAGGCTCAATAGATGCTGTGGCTGCTGAAGCTGTTTTGAAGTTACAAACGGCGCACATTGAGCTCGTCTCAATATGTCAAGGCAGAAACCTGATGACAGCACAACATTTACGAGTGAATCTTACCTTGAGTAACTATAGCCATATACTGCAGTTAGCTGTCGCCATCTTAGCTGCTCCATTCCTTCAGGTGTCTGAGTGGCACTGTTTGGCTTTAGCCCTTAGCGCTAGCTAGCTCGCTCCCTAGCAGGTAACCGAGCACCAGGGGGGAGCGAGCTAGGAAGCTTGGTTGCTACCACCTGGGGCTAAAGTCAAACTGTGGCAGGGTTTTTACTTTCTGGAACTGAATTTGCCACCTCTGTTTTGAACATATATGAATTGTTTCTGAATGGTTACGTCACGTGTCACATCTTGAACAGATTTGGAGAAGCAAGCTGTCTTGATTTAAGGGATTCGATTTTTTTATATTTATATATATATATATATATATATATATATTATTTCACAACATTAGCCAAGAGAATGCGTTGTTGTGCTAGCATAAAAGCCTGAGCCAGAAAATGGAACTAAGTCGTAACCTGAGGACCCCCTGTACTCTATCGCTCAGAAATGTTGTACGATCATTATAGCATTTATAAAGCAACAAGTCTAATGGGTTTTGCACATTATTATATCTCACATCATGGTGCAAAGAGACACAGCTCAGTCGGGCTGTTAAATCAATCATCAAATGTTTCCCCTAGCTGCTACTAAGTGAAGTTTCTGTTTGCTCTTGCAGGAAATATTTTTGTAATTATAAAAGTGCCCCCTTTGGGTCTTATTATTCTTGTATCAGAGTAGCACTCATGCTAAGTCTTTGCTGTCGTGAAAAAGGCTTTTTCTCCTCTCCTCAGTGCACACCACCATGAAGTCAGCCCTGAGTTCACTCACGTCAGAGAGGGAGAGATTCAAACAATGTGTGGACCAAGACACCTGTCCCCCAACCTCCCCGCAAGTGGTGGGTTTGAAGAACGCGCTGACAACGGTACGTGGGCTCTGTTAGCACACACTCGCAGTAGACACACGTTACACTCCACTCAAGTCTCCTTGAGGGCTTACCAGCGGAGGGGCACCCGCCCACCTGGCTGAGACTTGAGTCACCAGTGTTTCTCACACAAACTTTTCCCCTCTTTTTCTAAAGTTAACGTTGATCGTCAAACTGACACAGTGGAACTTCTGAGCCTTTGACTGTCTGTTCGTTCCTAATGACTCAGTCTCCGTACGTGACCACACAGCGTGGCAATAATGGCCCAGTGATGTCTTCCATCGTACATTGCGGGCTCCCTTGCCTTCCTGTCTCCAATGATAACATTCCAAAATGATTGTAATACTCTGTACGACATCATGAGTTTAACTAGAACAGCACTCAGTAGAGCACTTCATGGATAATTACCTTCTGCTTGGGTATCAATTTTGTCATTTAGATTAATTTATTATTCACTGCAAATTGATGGGAAACACCAAAGATTATTGCCAACATTAGAAGATCATAAACAGATGTTTGTTCATCTGTTCGTCAGTTGCTACTTCCTGGTTCACATGGGATGATGTAACACTGAATTGAGTCCTTCCTGTAGCACACCGGGGCCCAATACTTCAAACATAATCCACGAGGATTAAACCTGGTGGATTAGACACAATTGGGTATTTCAAACCACATTTAATCTTGAAAATTCTAATCCAGATTAGGAAATCCAATCCTGCTTTCAATCCAGTTTTGAGCCCGTGTTGGGTATTTCAAAACTTCAGTCTCAAATCTAGATCAGTTTGATCCTGAAAAATAGCATTGAATTAATCCCACCTCAGGGTTGGATTAGACTGTGATCCCATGTATTAGTTTCACACATACTCATCAATAAATATCTCTTGCATTTCCCGGAATTAATAGTGTTAAGAGATATTCTTAATAAATTAAACTTCTTGATGTACTTTTTAAAAAACACAGCACCAAAAAATGTATATTTTAAAATTAATTAATTAATAATTATGATTGAAATTAACATTGCACTTTCCCTGGGCAACTGTAATGTCATTTTCATTGGACAGCAAGTGGCAAAATGGCTATATTGATTTAGCAAAACCTTGAGGACACACTTTTTGTCCTCTGTCAGTGATCCTACGGGTGGAATGGATTTGGAAATCCCGATCCAAGAGGTTCAGGATTGTTCTGATCCAATTAAAATACCGGGATAGAAAATCCTGATCTGAGGATCAGGAAAATGGAATTTGGAAATCTGGATTTAAATTTGTGAAATGTTGGGCTCTGGTGATCTGCATTGTAACCACTACTATCCCTTGCTGCCTCTATGCCTATCGTATGGCAAAAACTGAAAACAAATGCAGGCATTAATAATCCACAAAGAACATAATCTCCATAGTAAACCATAAAAGTTAATGACCTCAAAAATGTTTCTTATTGTGTTTAATCCAAATGTTTTTCTGTTTCCAAGACGTTCAAGGAACTGAAAGAAGCACTGGTCATAACACACTTTCCCCCCCCCCATTTTTCGATTCCGGTCTCAGCGGAGACTGTGACATTTCTGGGTCGTGTTGACGTCTCACGACTTGACGATTGTACAGGAGTCTTAAATTGAATTGGCGCCGTGCTCAAGTGTTAGCTGATGTGTTTCCAGTTTCACCTCAAATGTGTTGTCAATCTTGTTATTCTCAGAATCGTTTCACGGTATTATGGATTGCAGGGAGTGTAATCGCTAAACGCTATGTATGCACTTATGCAATAAATCATTTTGTTACACACTCTACTGCATTACTGTGAGAACCTAGCCTAATGAAAATCATTACATACAGTTGATTATTATATTTAGAATACTCTCTTAATATATAATATATTCCTTTTTCCCCCCCTTGACCAGTGCAGGCAGAAGTGGGCGTTTGTTGCGTTGTGCGCCGTTGTGGGCAGGAACACAGCCGCCTCCCAGCCAATCAAATCCGCTCCCCTCATTCCCTTTAAATTCAGCGCAGAGAGAGTCTAAATGAATTGTTAGGAAGAATATTTGTCCGCTAATTTAAAATCAAATAACAGGTGTTGAAATCACATGTACGCTGGTTATTATTTTTCAGGCTTTAGCCCAGAACTCAGAGCTGCGCGAGCGCCTCTGCAAGATTCACGCAGAGTCTCACCTCGTAGACGCCGCACTACTCAATCTCACCGCCCCCGCGCAGGTGGGTGTGTGGGAATGCAGTCACTCCCGTTCCCGCCACCAGCATGATGATTATTCTGATTATTCCGATGATTACTTCCCTCCTTGTTTGCCTCCCACATCCTGAATGAGCTGTCATTTCTTTCATTCTCACCCGCACGCAGCCATGTTGCTCTCCTCTCGCCCCCTTGCTAATGACGATTAGACGTCATTAAAAAAAAAAAAAGAAAGAAAGAAGAGGAACACACTGTGGGTCTCGGCATTGTGAATCATTTGCATGCGGCCATGTGTTTAGTGTGATCACACGACGGGATGGCTTTTGGTTCATCTGCTAATCTGATTTACGGTGCAAAGAGTGTTAGCTGATCATGCTAGTTGTGTCCTGGGAAATGTGTTCAATACACACAGGGCATCCTATGAGATGATCTATTGGGGAAAGTAACAAAATGTCCCTCTCTAACAAATTATATAATTGCATGATAACCAGCTCCGAAAATGGGATCCATCAATATAGTGGTTGTCTTTTCCTGCTGTTTTACACATGGAACAAAATAGAGATACACAAAAACTCCACTGCTCGCAGATGTATAGCCGGATATTAAACACATAAGTGCTGTGGTGTGTCTCATCATCTCAGTGGTTCATTAGTGTTATCAAGCTTCTAATACTGATTATGTGCACCCGCCACAGAGCCATAATCAACATAATGTGATTATACCGTGCTGTGGCAAAAGACCGGCCCCCTCCCCCAACCCGCTCCTGAGTATGCAAAGAGCACTTTATTTTTTTTGTATTGATACTTGTGGATGTTGTGTCTCCTAGAAACAGGAAGAGTCCCCGTCCGAATCCCGTTCTTTGGTGCATCAAGAATCGAATGAAAGCAGAGCCGAGTCGCTGTCTGAGTTCTTCGACGCGCAAGAGGTTCTGTTGTCTAATAGTTCCTCTGAAAATGAAGTAAGTGAAGGGAAATTCAAATGTTTATGTCTCTTAAAACGATAACAACAATAAATGTCAGCTGTAAACATCTGACTACTAAATGATTCATACTCTATTGTGATTGACAGTGATTTTTGTTTTTTATTTATTGAATGGAGCTAGAAATGACACAAGAAAGTGGCAATGGAGCTGAGTAAGAACTTGTGTGAAGAAATATAGGAGCAAAGGAGGTTGGGTTTTTAGGTTATAAATGTCAAGTTTCAAAGTAGTGTTTTGTTTTTTTAACACTTCAAGTAGCTTCAGAGTTTCAAAAGGAGGGTTAGGGTTTCAAAACTGGGTTTTGAAGTCATGTTTTAATGTATGGATAGGGATTCAAAATAGGGGTTCCAAAGTATGGTTAGGTTGTCAAAGTAAGGTTTTAAAGTTGGATCAGGGTTTCAAATTAAGGTTTCAAAGTATGGTTACGTTTTCAAAGTGGGTTTCAAAGGAAAGTTGGGGTTTAAAAGTAGGGTTTCAAAGTGGGGATTTAAAGTAGGGTTAGGGTTTCAAAACTGGGTTTTGAAGTAATGTTTTAATGTATGGATAGGGATTCAAAATAGGGGTTCCAAAGTATGGTCAGGGTTTCAAATTAAGGTTTCAAAGTATAGTTATGTTTTTAAAGTGGCTTTCAAATGAAAGTTGGGGTTTCAAAGTGGGGATTTAAAATAGGGTTAGGGTTTAAAATTAGGATTAAGGTTTTATAGTAGGTTTCTAAATTTCAACATAGCCTTTTTTTGGTGCTGATTTTTGCCAATTGTTTTTCTTTTACACATTCACTTCATAAGACCCCCCCCCCCCCCCCAAAAAAAAATTGCTGATTTGTTGTCGTGCATGGGAGTTATTTCACTGAGGAAGGAATACTTCTTCTTTTTATACCATAGCAGGAAATCGTCAGTTAGAAATTCCACATTTTGCAGAAGTCATTTTGAACCTTTGAGGCACCCTGAACAGGCCTCCGAGCTCACTGTTTCTGATTAGAATGGTAAGGATTGTCCAATAAGATCGACATGTGATTTTTTATGTAAGACAAATATTTCTCATTAGCATCTCCAGCACCTTTTCTTGCACTCCTTTCCAGCTAGAATCTACCTATACAACAAATAAAAAATCACTTAAACTCAAAATAAAAAAAATAATTTAGTAGTGTCTGCCTTCAACTGTAGATATATAGTTGCTTTATGGCATATTTGTTGACAATATGAAAATTAAGACACAAATTGTTAATGTACCATAAGAAAATGAGCACTAAAGAAAACAAACGCATTGAATGCTATAAACTTTATGTTTGAGCAATTTATAAGAGTAATTGTAGTTTTAATGAAATTGCTTACAGATGGAGTACTTAAACGGGATTCAGCCTGGAGCTGCAACGGGCTGCCGAATTAAATTACAGTTCAATTGTCTACTTTACAACACGGTCTGTTATCTTGTTAAACTTATTTTGACGGTTTGCTGTCACGTGGGACACATTTGAAATTCAGCTCCGGCTCTTTTCGTGCCGCTTCTTGGAGCTTTTTTCGTTTCATTCACATGAAATAAGGCTGCACTCTTGACTGTATTTCATTCTTTTTTTTCTCCTCCTCATTACTTTATTGTCATGTGGCTGGTCAGAGAGCAGCATGAGCGGAGGTGGTGTAAAAAAATGGAAGTTAATTACTTTCATCTAAAAATACAGCTGTATCGTCGCTCCTAAGGGAGATCATCTCCAAATAATGTGACAGCATCTTGAAAGAAACCTAACCTTTGATTTTTATTTTTATTTTTAGGTATCAGAAGATGACTCGTACATCAGCGACGTTAGTGACAACAATTCCATGGACAACTTTAACAATGAGACAGAAAATGGCAGACAAAATTCCGGTAACCGAATGAAAGAAAATGCTTAAACACACCAACCACGCTCTAAAAAAAATTAAATTAGCAATGAATGTTTCTGGTTTTGTCAGCTTGTTTATCAGGAGAGAGCGGCGCCATCCTCTGCCGGCGTCGATCACGTCTGTCTTCCCCCAGCCCCAGCAGCAGCACCATCAGCCTGTGGAACATCCTCAGGAACAACATCGGCAAAGACCTGTCCAAAGTGGCCATGCCGGTGCATCTCAACGAGCCGCTCAACACCCTGCAGAGGCTGTGCGAGGAGCTGGAGTACAGCGAGCTGCTCGATCAGGCCGCCAGCACGCACGATCCGTTTGAGCGCATGGTGAGAGGACAGCTTTTAATACGACAATTATAGCGCTGATTACTGTGCTGCCTATTTCTGGCAGTTGTTTATTTAGGGCAGGGGCGTACAACCCACGGCTCCATGGCAACTTGTGGCTCTTTCGTCAAATCATGAGTATTATATTTCAGTTGAAATTAGTTCTATTGTTTTTTAAATGTATTTGAAGATTTTTTTTTTTGTCTTTGCGCAAAGTATGTGTGACTCCTGATGCTAAGATTTATGGAGCAAGTCCACATTCAGTAGGCAAACCAAGTCTAAATCCAAGAAGAGTTCATTTTCTGAAGAAAACAGAATGCTACATCAACTATATTAACCCATTTACTGCCATTGACGTCTATAAACGTCAAAAATTCATTTTCAATTCTATTTCTATTAGTAACAAGAGTATGAACATTTAAAAAAAAAAAATAATAACTTTTTTTTAAAGAAAAAATATATAAAAATTAGGTGCGTCAGGTGATTAACATTTTTAAATGTAATTAATCGCATGACTTCACTCACAATAACAAATTTAAATCTGTTCTAAATGTGCAATAAAAAAAATCTAGGTTTTCATACTCTTGTTAACAATAGTGGGAAAAAATGTTAAACTAATAGAAATAGTTCAAATGAATTTTTGACGTCTATAACCGTTGATGGCAGTGAATGAGTTAAAAACAAAAACTGCTTACACCTCACAGCTGACATTTTACAATCGGGTGAAGATTTACAATGAAGGTAACGTCTCCAGCCCTGATGTGCCAACACTGTATGCACATTTTCGGGGGGTGGGGGGGGATGGGGGTCGTTAATGGGGGCATGTAAACTAGTTAAAATAAATATCGTGGAACCTCAATTTAACAGACTAATTGGGGGAAGGGGTCTTCCGTTATGGAGCAGATTCTCTGTTACAATGAAGTACTTTTTTGTGGCCTAAAACAGCAGTACAGTAAATAAAAAAAATAATTTAAAAAAGTTTGTTAGCCTAAAGGTGCTCAGTACAGTACAAATTCATTTTAACTAGATATTTAAAAAATAAAAAGCTTGAAACTATGCAAAAAGTTGATATAAATGTTTCTTGTTGCTGCTTGGGAGGGGACAATGGCATGCATCCGGTCATGTTCATAAACCGCAACTTTAGCATTTCCTTTTTTCACCTCCATTATGTTTACTTCACAAAAGAACAGCCGAGTACCAAAAATAGCATGTTCAAGAGATGTGCACATGACTAGCGCCTGAGCAAAACAGTCATGAGATGAATAAGTAAATAGATACGACATGCTCATTTTTGAGACGCGTGCTTACGTCGATGCTAAGCTAAGCTAGCTTTCCATGTCACCCCTACTAAGATATCGTCCATGAACAGTATATTATACACGCATTGCTTTTGATGGGAAAGTCAACCCTACCAACATGGCTGCCACATTGGCATGCTTAGCCAGCTCTAGTCTACAAAGTCTGTTTAGCTATGATGAAGTCGGAAACAGGTTACCAGTCTCTGTTGATGATTCATTTTTTCCTTACTTTTTGCCTGGAAGGATTTACAGCAAAACGTAAGCCACTTTGAGTTCATCCCACAACACTGGGGCTTTTGAAGGCAGAATACTGCCATATTTTACTGGCAGTGTAAAATGCACTTTTACTCTGTTCATGATCATAAATATGAAATATCCATCACAACTTGGCATCTCCAGCACCTATAAAGTCTGTTTTTGTGTGTGTAGGTCTTCATCGCTACATTTGTGGTATCGGGTTACGCTTCCAGCTACTACAGAACTGGCGGGAAGCCTTTCAATCCCGTCCTGGGAGAGACTTATGAATGTGACCGGCCAGACAAAGGCTTCCAGTTCATTGCAGAGCAAGTATGCTTATAGCAGCAAGTTTTGATTTTTGGATGTTATTCATGACAAATGTATCTTTTGTAAGGTTGCTGTTGAAATACATTTGGGTTGGATTGGAATCTGTTGTTTTTTTGTGCAAAGTTATTATTTCCATCAACAGGTCAGCCATCATCCACCAATCTCAGCTTGCCATGCGGAGTCTAAAAATTTCATCTTCTGGCAAGGTGCGTTCGGTAGCATACATTTTTGTTTAGTTCAAGTGCGACATTTTTTATTGTAATTTTTTTTTTTGCAGACGTGAGGTGTAAGAACAAGTTTTGGGGGAAGTCAATGGAGATTGTTCCTGTTGGCAGCACACACGTAACTCTACCTGGGTGAGCTTTGCCCACCAAAACGCAACACATATGTCACACAGCAAGCATTTATTTGTTGCCATTGCTGCAGCTCTGGAGACCACTACGAGTGGAACAAGGTGACATCGTGCATTCACAACATCCTGAGTGGACAGCGCTGGATCGAGCACTACGGCGAGATCTCCATCAGAAACTCCAACAGCGACGCCTGCCACTGCAAGATTACTTTTGTCAAAGTGAGTCGAGCTTGCAAACGACTTACATGCATGGCCACGTTTGATGCCTTCCTGCTAAAATGAAGAAAATGTTGCTTTGTGATTAAATAAACACCATTTCAAAATATATTTTTGTTGTTGCTACCTTTCAAAATAAAAATAAAATAATAAAAATAAAATTAATAATAATAATAACAAATACATATAAATAAGAATGCATATAAATATAAATACATAAATAATAATAATAAATATATGAACGACTCACTACTGTAGTAGGGCTTTTATTACTCAATGACCTTTGCTCACAGTTGGCGTTCTTTCAACACCATTTCAAACATATTTTTGTTGTTGTTACCTTTCAAAATAAAAATAAAATAAATAATAATAATAAAAAATAAATATAAATAAGAATGCATATAAATATAAATAAGAATGCATATAAATATAAATAATAATAATAAATATGTGAACGACTCACTACTGTAGTAGGGCTTTTATTACACAATGACCTTTGCTCACAGTTGGCGTTCTTCACCAGCATGCAACGAAAAAGCCCATATGATGTTTTTGAGGTTTGATGTATGGAAGGCCTACACTGAGCTGAGAAGGTTAATTGCGTTAGCGCTTCTCATTTGAAAGGTCCCCTAAAGGTAGGAGAGCCAAGGAAAAAGGGTGATTTATTCGTCCTCACCTGCCATTAAATGCACCAGACATGCAATAGAAGCCGCGGTAAAGACCAAAAGAAGACATTACCGCGAGGGCCCGGATGATAGAGTGTGATCAAGTGTTCAAAATAATGGCCTTCACTTTGATGAACGTTCTTCTTTGTCACAGGCTCGATGGAACTCAAGTGTGAACGAGGTGGAAGGGACCATCACGGATCAGAAGGGGAAGGTGGTCCGTCGGCTCTTCGGAAAGTGGCACGAAGCGGTTTACTGCGGGGACCTGCCCTCGGCCACGTGCATCTGGAGAGCAAGTATGAGCAGTTCGTTTTTATTCCTAATCGAATCGCGAATATTAAGCAGGCGAGGCTCGTATGTGCAGATGCCATGCCGGTGGACCACGAGCAGTATTACGGTTTCACTAAGTTTGCCATTGAGCTGAATGAGCTGGACGCCTCGCTAAAACCGCTGCTGCCTCCCATTGACACCAGACTGCGTGTCGATCAAAGGTGAGTGGCAGCAACACATGACCTTTCATTTCCCTTTGCTGCTTTATGGCTTTATTGCATCCCAAAGATGTGTTTCTAATTCTACCTTTCAAAATGAGAGCTGTAAGCGTGAACAGGCTTCTTCTGCATGGACATGGACATCTTGCGTTGTCTCAGCGAAGTAATACTATAATATCAGAGAGAGACAGGAACAAGGTGACCTTTCTTATTCTGACGCTAACAGAAACTTATATTAAGATATAGTTAACAGAATGGAATTTGCAAATGCAAAGAAATAATCCGTCTTTTATTGAACAGTAAATCATTGGGCAGCATATCTCAAGCATTGAACTCAGTTGTCTGTTCTTGACGCTGTGATCATCAAACCTGCGCGACAGTCACATCAATAAAAGATTAGAATAGTAACTGCCCTTGTCGCTTCTGTGCATATCTCTTAAGTTAATTTTAGCTCACATTTGTACGTTTTTCAAGTGAATAGTTGAAATGTAGGACACCGGCGCTTTATCCTTGAGTGACAGCTCAATATTGAGGAAACAGAAAAATGTCAATGAAAAGCATGTACAGCGGAACCTCGGGAGTTTCAACGTCTCGGAACTGGTACAGTTTGGACTTCAACCAAAAAATCTTGAGTCAAAAAGTTTGAACTCATTTTCGGAGTTTCAACACCCAAGCAAAGCGATGCCGAATGCTCACGTTGCTGTCGTTGAGACGATGCACTGCTCATTTCTAGTCAGATCGTGAATACTCCCGGAGGTGCTCCACACTCGCGAGTGCATTTTCATTTTCCACGACAATTTTCTTCGCCATGGGCCCAAAAGAAAGACAACAGTGCCAGTGACAGCAATGAAAAACTTACAGTGCTATGAACCACAGCGAAAGTAGGAAGGAGATTATCACGTAGTTGTAACTACCGTGACTACTACTATACTGGCACGAGGGCCCCCCTGAGCTGTTCAACAACGTGCCTGACGTTAAACTCACGCAAGGACTGCTTAGTAGTCTTAACAATATGCCCAATGTAAAATACACAAACTCAGCACTGAACTAAAGCTAGCATTAACATAGCATTTATCATCCACTGATGCCATCACACCACAACAGGTAAGGTATTTTTATTGTTTAAATACTGTGCTGTACTGTACTGTAAATGTAAAAAACATAAATAGAAATTAAAATAGGAATTTTCTATTTTGGGAGCTTGGGAACGGATTCATTGCATTTACATTATTTCCTATGGGAAAACATTTTTGGAGGTTGAACAATTCGGACATTGAACACTTCGCAGGAACGAGTTATGTTCAAACTCCGAGGTACCACTGTACTTGCACATGTTTTTTATTCATTTCTAGCCCCCAAAATCTACAAAAACATCCATCCATCCATTTTCTATAGCACTTGTCCTCATTCATGGCTTCAATTAACATCACATGAATGTTTTTCAAACATGAGAGGAAGTCACGTGAACAAATACAATGTCGATGTACAGTACTGACAAAAGTGTCATTCAGTAACTCTCGGATGATTCTATATGACAGAATAAAGACCTATAAGAGTGACTAGACAAACGAGGAGTGACTAATACAAGACCATAAAAAACGGCATAGCAACTGACAACATTATCGCCATACGGGGCATAGTTACTGCATAGCAACTGACAACATCATAACACCACAATGACCCCGTGACTCAACCCAAAACACCATCATAACTGTATGTAAATGGGCTACATTTGACCAAACTGAACCCACAACCCTTTTGATGTTAAAAAGTCACATTTTAATGCAGGTGGGTTTTTCTTCCCCCCCCCACCCTTCCCCTTGTTTGCATGATAATGATGTTGGGGCTGCCTGGTGCGCAGACTGCTGGAGGAGGGGAAGCTGGAGGCTGCCGAGGAGCAGAAGCAAAGAATTGAACAGCTGCAGAGAGAAAGACGACGAGTCCTTGAGGAGAGCAACGGTGCACATCAACCGAAATTCTTCAGGTAGGCTTAATTTCCAGCCGCAATAGTTTGCCGAGGTGATTACTGATTTGAATAGAAACGTTATGCAGTTTTTCGATTTCTTTATATATTTTTTAGATCAGAGATGACAATGTCTTCGTTTCTTTCTTCGTTCATGCTCAGGAAGTCAAAGGATGACACGTGGGTGAGCAACAACACTTACTGGGAGTTGAGAAGCGATCCTGGCTTTGCCCACACAGATTTCCCGACGTTGTGGTGACCTGAACTGAAGCATATTCGCAAGCAGAATTTCAGTGGAAACATCCGTATTCTTTTGTATTGTTATTGCCTTAACAACAAGTGCTTATCTAAGTTGTGTAAACATGTTATGCACCCTGAGAATGATGATCAGTATACAGTGAGTCCAAGACTGAGAAATGTGAAAAGGATGACCAGTCCACCTCATTTCGAAGGTATTAATGACGTGGTACCTCGTAAAAAAATATTGAGTGGCACCTCATCCTGTCATTTAGACGATCTCTACCTCAGAGATAAAGTAGCCTTGTTATGCCATTGATTAACATTAACATCTCATATTTATTCTGCAAATGCCTGATGCCTTATTGGTGTTACTGTCATTATTTTTATTTGTTTCTGTTTCATATTGATGTTTTCAAAATGTATAATTTGTAAGGTGCTCTGTTAAATGAAACAGATCTGTACTGAACGTTTGCTTTTATTTAACAACAACAGTGCTAATTATTTGTTATGACTGTGCGAAATGATGCAAAGTGGAGAAGCTGTAGCAAAAATCACACTCGTTCATTTGTTCACCTCATCCAATGCGCCTTCGGTTACGCCTGCGTCGTGGTGCAGTCCAAGATGTGCTGCGTCAGCTCAAATAAATGCTGCGATGCTTCCCTCTTGTGGAGTCTTGTGTGTACGGTCAAATCCTTTTTAAGAACAATTTTACTCTTCGTTCTTTTTGTGCTGTAAACTGCAATCTGTGACTTGTTTTTGGACAAAAATTTAGCAAATGCAGTAAACGGTATTTAACGGAATGGATGTCTGGAAATTATCTACAGTTACACTTCAAATTATTCAGTTTTCATTTATTTACAAAATGTGCAATCGTTCAACGGACTCTCGTGTTTTCTTGCAAACTAATGTACATTTATAAACATTACAAATATGTATACAACATCGTATATGGTTAGGGTGGGGCAGAACTTTACAAACGTTCAACATAGAGCCATCAAAATACTAGTCAGTGAACTTTTCATTTCCGTTGTTGACATTGTTGAGTTACTGATAATTTGTCATTGTTAAGACTTGGGACTATTCTTCGTTCCCATTACAATTTGCCTTAAGTCGAGTCCACACAGCAATGAAGTTTTACGACACCATATAGACACATATTTTTCTCCATATATAACATTAGTGTTATTTGTGTATTTAAAAAAAATACTTGACACTCGATGGTAGTTTTCGCACTCATTTTCAAACCCAAGTGAATCCAATTATTTGTATCTAATATAAATATGAATCGTTATTATTGTTGTTTCATACTCATTATTATTAACACTACAGTATTAAAAAAAATTATTCAAACTAAATACTGAAAAACTGCTCCTTGTCTACTTCCGGAGTGGGCGTGGCCTAGGTGGGTCCTTTGTGATTGCTACGGAGTCTTCATATTGACTTTTCTGTCTTGGTGAGTCGTTGTTGAATGAGAGTTCTTAATGACAGTCTTCGCAAAAAATGTCTCTGCTGTTTCTTCGATTTAACACGATTTGGTAAAAACGGTAACTTAATGTAGCTTGTGTTCTCTACTTTTTTTTAAATATATAATTGGTAAATCTCCGTTGTTGTTGTTGTTGGTGATGCTAGCTCGTAGCCACTTGTCCTCGTGCACGGACGACTACTTGCAATAAATTGTTCGTTTTTTTCTCCATTGAAGACACGCTGAGAAAATGTGTGCCTTTAAGTAAATTATAACTTTTTTTTCGCATTCAAGTGGTTGCGGCGCGTCTGTGTGCCGCCTGTGAACGACTGAACGAGCCGTCTCGCTGACATTCTTCCGGGCCAGATGTTCGCCACAGCCACCAGGAATTTTGTGGAGGAGGTGGACCCCGGAGGTTTGTTGATCCCGGTGAGGAGCCTCAACGACTCCATCGCTCCGCTCACTGTGGTGGTGAGCCAGAAACGCTTCTGGTTCTGGCAGAAGCCCAAACATCTGCCCACTGACTTTACCCTTAACGACATCCTCACTGGAGACACGCCTATCACGCCAGGTAAACAAGCCTCGTCAGAACCTAAACATTAGCAGAACACCTGACCTACTTTTACAACCTCAATTCTAAAATGTGTTGCGTTAAAATTGGATTCATTTGTTTCTAACAGTCTATTTTCTTAATTTGGTAGTTTCTCTTGGCTGGCACCAAGGTTATTAAAGTTGACCAAAATTAGCACCAAGGTTATTAAAGTTGACCAAAATTAAAAGAAAAGAAAAAACTTAAAAACGAAGTACATTGTAGGTTTACAAAACTAACTTTAATTAAAGCAAAAATGTGTTTTGTTGTGTTTTTATCACTTAATATTGTAGCTGAACTTTAAGGGTTCATTAATTTTAAATATATTTATATTGGTATTACGGAAAGTCTGTAAAGAAAGAAAGTCCAACAGTCATTCACTTTATTACACAATATTTAGTATTGTGTAATAAAGTTACTAATTACTAACTGACCCTGACCCTTACTTTTTTCTTTTTTTTAATCTTGCAATCAACAAATAGGTTTACAAAAAATAATTTAAACTAAACTAAAATGGGGGGGGACTGTTCTAAAAACAAAGTAAATCTAATGGAATTTAAAAACAACAAACAAAAGTCAACATAATAAAAAGTAAAAAGTAATTATAATGAAAAATCTACTTCCATAACGTTATGTGGATTTTTATTTATTTATTAATTCATTCATGTCCAATTAGATTTCAGCCGCAAAGTGTTGCCATGTCAGTCTAATCTAGCCAGGGCCCACAGAATCAATAATAGAACGAAAACAATGCCGCTGGTCAATGAAACATAATGGCCATGTGGCCAATTTCAACATTTTCCCATCCTCTGATTGGTTGATCAGAACTAACCAAGTCGGCCTAGCAAAACACACGTATAGCAATCCACACCCATTGATACATTTAATCATCATATCTGGTGATTGCGTAATGTATTTTATTTTTTAAATATGTCTTTTTTGTCATGTTATCAGATGTGTATTGTTTGCGAAAAGGCTCCAGATGATGTTTTTGTATCAGTAATGAGTGTTGCAGGTAGCGTTGGATTTGTTGCCGGTCAATCTTGTGGCCAAGTCGTCGTCTGCGAACTGACTGCGTTTCCATCTGTAGTTTTAACCGAGACGGACTTCATCAAGTACAACGGGACATACGACAACAACATTCAAGGGACGGTGGATGCCACGTTCATCCATTCCAACGTCAACATGGAGGGCAAAGACACTAACAAACTCCAGTTCTCATTTGGCAGTTTGAAGAAAGATGAAGTCGACGTGCGCAGGTTGCTGCAAGACTCCAAAAACAGGTTGGGGTCCTTTTTGAAAGTCGTCGAATTTCCATTTCATTTTGCATGTCACGTCTTGTTTGTTTACCAACCAAACGTCCCACCAGGTTGCTGGACATGTCCCACTGCCTGATCCAGCAGACCAAGAAGAAGCGTCAGGTGTTCGGTGTGGTCAAGGAGCGCATCGTGACCAGCCAGCCGTGCAGTGTCGTCGAGGAGGTCCAGCAAGCGGAACAGTGTACGGGGACGCTCAGCCTCTGCGGGCTCAAGAGTTCAAAGGTCAACCTCGAAGTCTTCACAAACGTGTTTACTACCATATCTAATCTTTCCTTACGTTTTACTGCAACTTGGACTACAGTTGAACCTCTCATTGGGTTCATTTGGAGGTCGCGCGCTATATTTACAAGTCAACAGCATACATTTTGACCTACTTGACTTAATTTCCGCCATGTTGAACTTGTGTGTTTGTGCAGGTGTCGCTGAAAGACGATGGCAGCCTTAGCAAAGTTTCCACAGAGATTCCCACCAACACCACCTTGGCTTATGCGCTCATTGACCTCGAGGTCAAGCACGATGGCCGCTACGGTGAGGAGGCATCATTCATAATGCGCATGGAAAATATATATTTTTTATTATATGCTCATTCATCTCAATCGTTTAATTATTCTAGTTATTCAATTGAATGTAGCTGCCAGTTTCAATATTTGAAATGAGTGCATATGTTTACACAGAGCTGTGTCTGATGTCAAACAAGGGGGGCTTCGAGGTGGACGGCCCCGCCCACAAAAGTCTGGTGGGCGTCACTGGAGCTCCTGGTGGGCAAAACAATCCGGACGTCAGCCATCTTACACAAGGTCGATTATTGCCAACTCTGCACTCGCATTCTATGCACATGACTTTTTTGGACACTTGCACGTTTTTTCAAAGTGGTCACAGTATGTCGGTCATTAGAAAATGTTTTTGAATTGAATTTTAGGGGCCTCTTTTACTGGCATACTTGGAATCATGGTTACCGTGGTAACCAAGAGTTTTCTAGTGGCGCGTTGTAAACACGTTAAGGCTCCTTCACAAGAATGACTCCACGTTTATTTTATGCATCCATCCATCCATCCATTTTCTGTACCGCTTGTCCTCACAAGGGTCGCGGGGGTTGCTGGAGCCTATCCCAGCTGGCTTCGGGCAGTAGGAGCCAATTATTTTATGCACCGTTAACTTATTGTTTACAAAGAGCACATTAGTGAAAAATTATAATAATTGCAATTGAGATTTAATATGCGGTTATTTATTGTTTTCAAAGTTCTTTTAATTTATTTTTTAAGAAACACAAGCTATGAATTAATTTTTATTACAATAAACAATCAATTTTGGTTTTATAGAATAGGTTTATGCTAAAATAAAGAAAAATTAACCCTAAATTAATTAACATGAAAAGCATTTTTTGTATCTACTTCAATTAGATTTACTAACTTACTAAACACTTGGACTTGTAGTCTTTTAAGCGTTCATTATGACAACTTCACAACATTCTACCAAACAAGTGTGGCATAAACATAACTAATAACATCATAAATCAGATTACAATAATGCAAACAAATATGTGGCTGTGTCACTTCAAATTTTCATGTTTCATGAAACAATAATATGTAAACATGGGCTGCAAGGAAATACAAATAGGCCATTGCAGCATCCCCCCAAAATGCTTTTGAATGTTTATACTTAATAGCACTCTGTATTGTATTATATTATATTGGAAATGTATTATTATGTTTTGATTTATAAAAACACAGTAATGCCATATTTAAATAAAATAATGTAAAGAATTGAACAATTTCCGCCACATTTTAGCTTCAATTCAGTAGACATCGTGCTACTCTTTTTGGCCACCTGTGGGCAGTATAATCGATGTGGAAGATAATAGAGAATATACGTTGTACGTCGTTTCAACTTTACGGCGCCCGTGACTCATCCATTGCACGTTATTTTTCGTTAATTTCCCACAGTAATCACGACATTTTAAAGTTATTTAAAGTTGTGTTGTTGTTGATCACCATTAGTTTCGTCACATCTCCGTGTTTAAGTTTGAATTAGCTCCGCTCTGTCGTCCGGTAGCAAAGGATGTCCGTGCGAAAACACAAAATATTGGTTCCGGCTCTTGCGGGTCGTGCAAATATGTTTTTAAAAAAGTAATTACTGTACAAAGTATTTTGATGTAACTATCGACTTTAAAGGGGAAATCCGAATGAAGTCGAAATTCACATCGCCAGCGTAGGAACGGAACTCCATCGTAACTTGAGGACTCCTATAGAAATTATTTGCATCATTAATATATACTCCAAAGTGTTGTTATTTAAATATAACGTGTCTGCATCTGTTGCTCAACTGTTATTTTCCAAATATCATTTGCTTCAAGGAATATAACACCATGACATCGATGCTATTCATTAGCGTATTGAGCCACAACGACTTATCTAAAACAAAGCTAGGTTTATTTTTTTTTCAATCTTAAATTCGCAACACATGTGTTAGTGTTTTAGTGTTCAGTTTGACAAATTTTTGCCCGCAAGTCAAAGCAAAAAAGAATGAAAACTCACTACAATTAGCCACTTAGCAATCACACCATTGACTATGTTGCTGTCTCTTGATGCCATTTGCAGAACTGGAGAATGTATGTGCTCATTTCCAGCTGCTGGCAGCTCTTCCCGCCTCCAGCCGGTCGTCTCTGCTCAAAAGCATCACGGCACTCACGCGAGACAGAGCAGCTCTTGGTGCTCTTCAGAGTCTGGTGAGATGACTCCCAATGCGTTGATGGCTTGACGTCATGATGACTTTGGACCTCCCTCGTCTCTTCTCAGCTGGACCAGATGCTTCTGGAAAAGAGCGCTAGCATGGCCGACGTTTCGGAGGCGCACGAACGAAGCATCCGGCCTGTTTTGGAAGTGTTGAAAGAGGCGGAACGTGTGTCAGAAGCACAGACGGAGCGCTCGGTGTCGGTCCTCAGCGCACTTCACCTCGTTATTAGTGCTTTGGATGGTGAGCATGTTTTTTTTGGGGGGGGTGTTTTCTCTTAACCTGCTCTTTTGCATACTTTCTCAAATCTTAAGTGCACATTTGTTTTCTTCCAGAACTGACTTGTGATAGCCTCGCTGCCCTGAGAGTCTGCAGCAGTCCCGACGTGTCAAAAATCACGGAGCTTCTGGTTTGTACCCAAAAAAAAAAAAAAAAACCAACTACACGTACTTTTTTTTTTAATGAGTTTTTCATTTTCTCCCACATCTGTTGTAGGTACAGCGCTTGTCGGGAAGCGGGGAGTCGCCGGCGAGCGGCGCGGACGAGGCCGCGCTGCCAGAGGACGTCTTGTCTGGCATGGAACATCTGTTGGCCTCCTCCGGCGTGAGCCTGCAGAGAGACGGCGACGCGGCGAGGAGCCAAATAAAGCAGATGCGGCAAGCGGGAAACCGCCCGCTCGTCATGTGTATCGCTCTCAGGGGCCTCCGCTCACTTAACCCCCGCTAACATGTACTTTATTAATAAGAGCAATCATCAAAATTGAAAAGCACCCAATAAGCTCCTTAACCAACTTTTTAAATTGGAGCAATTCACTTTTTAATGTGTGTGTAAATGTGCTCTGTTGCTGTTTTTATGACTTTATTAACTCTATTTGAAACGCTATCGATTTCTATGTCTCATTATATGCACATCTGTCTAAGAATATTTGTAAAAGTATGAATTATCTTGGTTATTCGAAGTGTAAGCCTAATTTTCTATGTCATCATTTGAACCCGTTCAACTATTTCCAGTGGCATAGTAACATTCCCCAGGGGCCCCAAGCAAGAAAGGATTGGGTGCCCCAGCGGCCATTCGTAGTATACATAATACGTTCATTATAAAATTGCACATCTGCATCTTCAATAAACAATCACCATTAATTGTGCTTCATTCAAGTGACTGGTTTTGTTTTAGTTTGTTTAACTTAAGCAAGAAAATAAAATTACTAATCGCATGGTCGTTTTAAAAAAACGGACTATTAAAAAAAAAAAAATTGTTTTTGTTTTCTATAAGAAAGAATCTTACACATAGTCGTTTTAAAAAGACCTACTATACATTGTCATTAAAAAAAAATTTTTTTTAAATGCCTTACTACATGATTGTTTTTTGAAAAAACCTGCCTTACTGTATATTGTCTTTTATTCATTTTTTTTTTTAAAAAGACGCCTTCCAATACATTGTCATCTTTTTTTAAATGCTTTATTATACATAGTCATTTAAAAAAAAAAAAAGATAACTGCTATACATGGTCGTTTTAAAAAAAACTACTATAGTCATTTAAAAAAAAGTCATCTTTTTAAAAACGCCTTACTATATACAGTACATGGTTGTTTAGAAAAAACGCCTTACTATACATTGTCTATAGCTTCACTACTATTCATGATCATTTACAAAAACAAAAAAAAAGCAGGCTTACACTTTGTATCAAATCTGTTGGCCCTCTGGAGGCCCTTGCTGGCTAAGTGGCCCCAAGTAATTGCCTGCCTTGCCTAATGGCAAACTACGCCTCTATCTATTTCATACATGTCCTTTTTACCACTAAAAAAAGAAATTGAACTGATAGAAAGCTTCCAGTTTTACTTTTTACTTAAAAACAGCAGTCGGTCGTTCATTACATAAAAAAAACATTTATTTAACATTTGAAAATACATATCTGAAATATAAGAAATACACTTTTAAAGTCAGTAAATATGTTTTTAACAGTTTAAGTGGGATCACATCAAAAGGGACGGTTTACTGAGACAGCACCCTGTTCAAATTCAAAGGTCTAAATTGTGTAAGTCAAAATGCAGCACCACATCGAGTGAGAGAAAAATGTCAACAATGTTCACAGTTAACGTGATTTGTGCTTGGCATAGTAGGAAATAGTTGACGGACGCAAGCCTTTGATTCAATTGATATTCCTCCGAACTCGAAACAGAGTCTAAATAAGCCTGAAAGTCAAGCTTAAACATTTCTTGACAATAATATATTATATGTGACCTCACTCGTTTAAACATGACATTCTGATTAATATTACATTTGTGGAATAGGAGTTATGAAGCAAAATCCAATTGTTTTTATCCATCTCAGGGGGCGGCCATTTTGCCACTGGCTGTCGACTGAAGATGACATCACAGTGGCTCGGAGATCAAGGCAGCGACCAATCACAGCTCACCTGTTTTCTGAAGCTGAGCTGTGATTGGTTGTTGCCTGAGACCTGTGCAACTGTGATGTCATTTGCAAAATGTCCGCCTTACGATAGAGATAGAAACTGCTGGATTTTGCCGCTTAACTCATATTCCACTAACACAATATTAACTCATTAACTGCCATAAATTCCTTTTAAAAAAGATTATTAAAACATAGGGGTGACAGGCGATTAATAAAAAAAAATTGTTTTTATTAATCGCATGAGTTCAGTCAGTCAGTCTGTTCTAAATGTACAATAAAAAATTCTAGGTTTTTAAACTCTTCACAAAAGTGAGAGAAAAAAATTGAACTAATCGAAATAGTTCAAATTAATTTTTTACGTTCATAGCCGTCAATGGCAATAAATCTTTAAAAAAAATTATTAAAAATTCAGGGCGTCCGGCGATTACATTTTTTAATCATAATTAATCGCATGACTTCACTAGTTAACTCACGATTAATCAAAATTTTTATATCTGTTCTAAATGTACAATAAAAAAAAAATCGAGGTTTTCATACTCTACTAAAATGTTGACGTTTATAGCCGTCAACGGCAGCGAATGAGTTAACCAGAATACTGTACTTAAGACTAGTGAAGCTGCATACAACAAATTGTCAAGCCATGTTTGTTTTTTTTGAGCAACTAATAGAAGGACAGTACAAATAGTGGCAAGATGAGATGACAAAAGTGTAAACGCAAGTTGAGGTATCAAATAAGCAAGCCCTCTATTATCTTTTAGCAGAATAAATAGACAACGTACAAGTGTAACATTAAATAACGGGACATGGCAACATTTGTGTCTTTCAAAACATCCTGACACAACACGACTTGATGAGCATATCCAAAGAGTTTGCCAATAAATAAGTACACTTCCTGTGTGCTGTGACTTGCATAGTGCCCAGTGCAGTGTCTCCGTTCGCATGGCAGGCGTAGCAGCTCGGGACATTCCCGGTGTCCCGACAAATGGAAAGGGGCCCGGCATCAGTAGACCCAGCTGACCGGGACCCACTGCGGCTCCACAAATAGTCTCTCTACCGCCTCCTGCAGCTGCTCGAAGGCCTTGTCCAGGTTGTCGTTGCAAATGGTCAAGTCGAAGAAGTGGCTGTAGGCGCGGCGGACCCTGGCGCTCTCCTCCACCGTTTTCTTCAAATCGTTCTCCTGTGAACAAAATCGAAATGGTTAGGCGCGTCAGATAAAGCATGGAAAGTAGTTGACCGCATTGTTTGCAGCTCAATGTTCATAAATGTCGACATTTTGGCTGCTTTTTCTGGAACACAAAAATGCCGGAGGTAGCGCTCTGGAGTGGTTTGGATCCTATTTGGCTGATATAACTCTTTGTGTTCGCTTGGTTGGCTCTGCCCCTCTGTCATATGGTGTTCCACAGGGCTCTATGTTGGGGCCCCTGCTGTTTTCATTGTATTTGCTGCCAGTTGTTTTAAAGTGGTGTTAATTTTGTCAGTTTTTTCCCCAGCATGTGGCTGGTATTTTTGAAGTTTAAATAATTAATTTTGGAATTATATGCTGTCTGTTTAGATTCACGTTTATGTTAAAAAAAATGGTGTTTCAATCTGTTCAATATTTGTTCATCCTCGTTTGGCCCGCAACCTTTACTGTACTGGTCCCCCCCTGTGCGATTTGAGTTTGACACCACATTTGTCTATGAAGGATGGCTGGTAACAATCCAAAATGGCCGGTTAAACACTGCAAAAAATGAAATCTTAAGTAAGATATAATTTCTTAAATTTAACCTAAATTTGCTTATTTTGCACTGACAAGTTATTTTTATTTAAAATAAAATTGTCAGACAAGATCATTTTGATTATTTTAAGATACTTATTACTTAATTATCTTATTTGATCAAGCAGTTTTGGCACTTTTAAGTACTGTGAGGCTTAAAACAAACATTTGTCCACATTTTAAGATGACTAATCAGCAATCAAGTAAAAAGATAAATGGGAAAAAATACAAGTAATGAAAGCAATCAGACAATAGTGCTGTTCCAGTTTCAAGTTATATTTACTAAGCTCGTGTTTCCTCTTTCCAGTCATCACACTGCAAAAAAAAGATTTTTAAGAAAAACCAAAGAGGGGAAAAAAATGACGAATATTTACCTATTTTAAGAAAATAGTTCTATATATTACAGCTTGAAAAAAGTAAATTCTACTTGTTCTATGTGTTTTTATTTTCAAGACTGTTGTGGTTGATATGGGCTTAGTATTATTTTCTTATTTTTCAAAATCTTGCCAAGTAAATTCTTGTTCTGTTCTAAATTTTTTGTCTTAAAATTTCTACTATCCCTTTTGCAGTGAATCAAAATGCTTTCAAGTTTGTCTTTGTGGCCCAAAATCCCTGCCAAACTTACAGTAAGCAGTTTGGTTGTAAGTCCGGCATCCACCACAGCTTTGTGCATACTTCTCAAGGTGTGCAGCTCAGGAGCGGCGATGAAGACCACAAAGGGCATGAACTCGGCCGTCTTCAGCACTTTCAAAGCCTGAAGACAATTTCAGCCAACGCCATCAAAACCGGGCCCGTCTCGGCGGAGTTGCCCGTCGGCGCTCACCTGCGGGTTGACGTCCAGGATGCAGGTGCGTCCGGCCGCCACCACTTGGTGGATGGAGTCGATCTTGGTGCCGTAGAGGTTGCCGTCGTACTCGCCGTGCTCCAGGAAGCGGCTGTCCCTGATGTCCTGCTCCATCTGACGCCGCGTCACAAACGAGTAGTTCTGGCCGTCGCGTTCTTCTTCTCTGGGGCTGCGCGAAGTGACTGAAATGAGAGCAACAGACTATTGATATTATTTATCACATTTCATCAAATGTTGTTACATTTCTGTCACTGCCATATAAATGACAAAGACAGCTTGATCCCACTTTGAGTTTTTCCTTGGCTGAGTCTCACTCACAGGGCACAGTTGTTCCATATCGCAGAGGATTCATGACGATGAGTCTGTTCTTCAAGCTCCGCCTCCCAACACCCTGAGCACCAATCAGAACCAGCGTTTTCCTCTGGAAGGGCGGCATCTTGGCCACCTCCTCGTAGATCTGCAGCTCGTAACGGTCAAATTCTGATCATTTCAAAACAAGCAGCTTGTTAGATTTCCTTCTCGCGTGTGCAAAAGAGTGAATTGCGACACACACCTGCGTTCTTTGCCGTCAGATACATCATTTTTTTCTTCTTCTTTTTTGCGCTGAGATTTCCACACAGCATTCCTGGTACACACATTTTATTTTGTCATCCTGTTGTGGTGCTGCTTGAAGGTGACGCGCTTGGAGTGGCGCTCACCTTTACGCGACGCATCCCAGTCTTTCCTCACAAACGCTTTCCTCTTCTCCTCCAAGAACTGACTGGGGATGAGGCCGGTTGCTCCGCCCACAACACTGCGTGCCTACGAGACATGTTTTTTAGTCATTTCAATTTAATGTGTACATATATAATTTTATTCACCATATTTATTGGAATTTTTATTTCCTAATTACAAGAAATGTTTTTTATAGTGATTTAATTTTAATATGTGTAAATATGTCATTTTTTTCACCATATTTATATTTCCTAATTACAAGATATATATTTTTTGGGTGATTTTATTTTAACGTGTCAATATGTAATTTTTTTCACCATATTTATAAAAAAAATTATTTCCTAATTACAAGGCATGTTTTTAGTAGTTAAATTTTAATATGTGTAGATATGTCATTTTTTCCACTACATATATTTTTTTACTTTTATTTCCTAATTACAAGACATGTTTTTTTTGGTAATTTAATTTTAATATGTGTCGATATGTCATTTTTTCCACTATATTTATTTTAACTTTTATTTCCTAATTACAAGACAGTTTTTTAGTGATTTAATGTTAATATGTGTATATGTAATTTTTCCATCGTATTTATTTTTATTTCCTAATTACAATAATTTTTTTATAGTGATTTAATTTTTATATGTGTAGCTATGTCATTTTTCCCCCACCATATTTATTTTAACTTTTATTTCCTAATTACAAGAAATGTTTATTTTAGTGATTCAATGTTAATATGTGTAGATATTAGAGCTGTCAAACGATTACATTTTTCAATCAGATTAATCACATTTTACAATTTTGATTAATCGCTTGATTAAAAAAAATATTATCAAAAAAAATTCCCGCCAAATGTGAAGAGCACCGGTTATGTGTTAATTCTTTTGACATTTAATGTTATGAGGACGTCTTCAGCATTTTTTGATCCACTGCACACGCTCATCCTCATCTTTTTCTAATCAGTTAATTACTTGCATAATTTAAAATGGAAAAAAATGACCCCAATATTTTGACATAAACAAATATTCTAAATGTGATACGCAAACATTTATTAAATGCTTTACTTTAATGCATGTAATTATGTTTATTGCTCAAACACAACCTGTGCTACCTTAAACGTAGCCACCCGCTGTCACGCTAAAGGATCATCTATGGTCAAAATTATTAGTACAACTAATCTGCGTTAATTCATGATTAATGCAATAATTTTTTTGTGATTACTTAATCAGTTAACACTTTAACTTTGACAGCACAAGTAGATATCATTTTTTCACTATATTTATTTTAACTTTTATTTCCTAATTACAAGACATGTTTTTTTTGTGATTTAATGTCGACGTGTGCAGATATGTCATTTTTTTCACCATACGTATTTTAGTTTTGATATCCTAATTACTAGGTGACGCCTTTGCTTTTTTATCACATGCCTATCACAAGCTTCAAATTCATTCGTTTCAGTTCTCACACACACAAAGAAGTTAAAGTGTTGGATGTTGTCTTTCGTCCGCATGTTTCAGAAGACATCAACTCACCTGCCACCAGTTTGGGTCCTCCTTGTTGACCAAGTGAAGGATGTCTCCCTTGGAGAAAGCAAGGCCCGCCTCTTTACATGGAATCAGGTTGTCGGAGGTCGGGTTATAGTTGAAATGTGACTTCAGATAAACCTGACAAGAAATGACAGGTTTAAGTCGATGAATCAGAATAAGAAAAAGATACAAGAAGAAGAAAAGTTCCATTTTTTTTTTCCAATAGTTGAACTGAAACTCATATTAAGGTAATCCTTTATGACCTGACCTCGAGGAGAGATTGAGGGATGAAATTGAAATTCAATCACTCCATAGATTTAATCAACAAATTGGAATATTTACCTTTGATCATTTTTTATGCAATATGCTAATTTCTTCAGAGGCACCTGGTGACGTAACCCTTCAGCTGCTGTGCTCTTACTGTAAGCGGAAGACACGGCCCTATGTCCCAGATAGTGTGTGTGTGTGTGTGTGTGTGTGTGTGTGTGTGTGTGTGTGTGTGTGTGTGTGTGTGTGTGTGTGTGTGTGTGTGTGTGTGTGTGTGTGTGTGTGTGTGTGTGTGTGTGTGTGTGTGTGTGTGTGTGTGTGTGTGTGTGTGTGTGTGTGTGTGTGTGTGCGCAGGGGGCTTATTAATAGACGCTCCTCGGGCTCGGTTTACAGCGGTTTGGCATTCTGAGATCAGGAAACTCTCCCACATGCCAATCATCAATCAATCATGTAAGCCTCAAGTATTCACAGTGGACAGGGACCGAGCCCCGCAGCAAAGAGTGGAAAAATCGCTAGAAATTGACACGTCCGCTAAAACATTAACCTCATTAACTTAACGCCACAATAACAATTTGATTCAGTCATTGGTTTGACATTGTTGATGTTCTGCAATTATCAATTATAAAAAATAAAAAACTTTATCTTTAAAAATAGTTAAACTAAATTGACTGATGTTGCGGTGTTATAACCCTTTAGGCAATACTCACGCATATATTTCTTATCCTCTGCAAAAATGGACTAGTGTTACAGACGTACTTAGCAGTTTTTCACGTATATGAGTGTACACTGTGGGAAGCCGAGTCACAAAAACAAGATGGCTCAACAATCAAAATTGAGTAAAAACTTTTTAAAAAAGAAGGAAAAAAAGACTGATGGCTCACAACTCACAAAACTTTTACTTGGGACACTTGTAAGTCACTAAAGTACTACTTTCCTAATGAAACAGGGTTTTGGCATCTTAGAGAGATCACAAAATCTGAAATTAGCTGGGGAAAGGTTTCATTCAAAAAAATGTTAAATTGGTGAATTTGTAATATTGATTCATAAATCCATGAATTGATTGTTTTAATATCTCCCATAAATTCATAAGAAAATATAATTTTAAAGGCCATCATATTTTTTTCATCTGTTTTCTTGAAATTTACTGTTGACGTGAATTTAAAAGTATTTACTTACATTTATGAAAGACATGACTTATTGCACTTTAAGACAATTCAGAATTTTCTTTATATTTACAATAAATTTGAATTATGAAAATATTTTCATCTCATCCTTGCTGATGTCAATGTTTGTGTTTAACACATGATACTTTATTAATAAACAACATCATTTAACCATTTACTGCCTCCGCAAAATTTAATTTGGAAATTAATGTTTGTGCAGTTTAACTAATTTGCTCCCAAAAACGTATAAATACATTCTATTTTAAATGTTTTAAGTGTCCCAAAGACCTTTATTTATATATATTTTTATTCTAGAGCATACAGAATGCTTTGATGCAGCCTCAACTGCAAAGAACGGTTGAAGAAATTGTAGTTATTACACAAACAGCCAGCAGGTGGCAGCAGAGCAATGTAGATCAACCAGGGCTATGTTGAAAAAAAACCCTCTACTACAATTCTAAATAGATTTGTGAATAATGATGAAACTTAGCTATATTCTAATGCTAATTTCTGCCAAACGGAAACAGATAGAAATATACTTTTTTTCCTGATGGAAGAAGAGACTCTAATCTTTAATGTTTTTATAGCAATAGAACACAATTATTCTGTGGGTCTTGCAAAATCAGTCAAAATCCAGTAAAACAGCCGGGAGTGAAGGGGATTGCTTCAGTGAAAATGGCTGGGAGTGAATGGGTTAATCATATCCTTGATATTTAAGAAGAACTTATGTTCCATAATTAATCAATATTGGATTGGATTGAATTGAATTTGATCGAATAAAAAAACAAAACAAAATCTAATCAAATTGAATCAAAATCGAATCGATTGAAGAAATACGATACCGGCCCCATGAATTTGTGTCCTCACCTGTGGAAGAGCCGGTGCGTCCTTGTAGCTGGGCAGCACCTTGAGGGTGACGCTGCCGCTGCAGTCCCTCAGCAGCTCCTGCAGCTGGCGCGGGTCGCCGCCCACCTGGCGTCCGTTCACCTCGCGGATGACGTCGCCCGCGTTCAGCATGCCCTGGCGGTCGATGGAGCTGTCGTGCAGGATCCGCGCGATCACCATTTCGCCTTGCTCCACGCGGAAGGTCACCCCCTGAAAGAAGGACTTTGTTATTGCGCCGCCGCCGCACGTCATAAATTACACAGCGGGTCCGACGGGTGGAGAAAGTCATTCCGGTCGCGCAGATGGCGGATAAAAGCAGACGTGTGACATGCAGTGGATAGAGAAAGTCTACACACCCCTGTTCAAATACAAAGTTTTTGTGATATGAAAAAATTAGACCGAGATGAATCATTTCACAATTTTTTACATTATGTATTAATTACATAAATGAATAACCATAATATTGTGGCCTTAGACAAAGTGGGGGGGAAATCTGAAAAGTTTCAAACACCTGTCAGCAATAACACAAAAATTATGCTACAAGGCAAAAAATGTCAGGAAAAGCCTACTAGAACATCTAAAATTAATTTGGGGTCACATTTAAATGAATTTGAATGTTATTGGTCATTCTAAACATAACCGAATCCCAATTATAAGCGAGTGCGTACACTTTGCAACCACATTATTTTCCCTCACATTTAAAAAAAATATTATTTCAATTAAATAGTACAAGTTATAGTTCAAATTAATTATGAAAATGTTAGTAAGTGGGTGTGTACACTTTTGCAACCACATTATTTCCCCTCACATTTTTACATTATCATTATTTCAATTAACTAGTACAAGTTTTTGCCCAAATTAATTATGAAAATATTAGCATGCGGGTGTGTGTACTTTTGCAACCGCATTATTTCCCCTCACAATTATTTGTTATTATTATTTCAATTGAATTGTACAAGTTTTTTTTCCAAATTAATTGTGAAGATGTTAGTAAGTGGGTGTGTACACTTTTGCTACCACATTATTTCCCCTCACGTTTTTTTTTATTATTATTTCAATTAAATAATACTAGTTATTGCCCAATTAGTAAGCTAATATTGCAAACGCATTATTTCCCCTCACAATTTTTTGTTATTATTATTTCAATTAAATTGTACAAGTTTTTGTCCAAATTAATTGTAAAAATGTTAGTAAGCGGGTGTGTACAATTGCTACCACAGTATTTTCCCTCATATTTTTACATTATTATTATTTCAATTCAATAGTACAAGTTATTGCCCAAATTAATTATGAAAATGTTAGTAAGCGGGTGCGTGCACTCTTGCAATCACATTATTTCCCCTCACATTTTTAAAAAATTATTATTTCAATTAAATAATACAAGTTATTGTCATAATGAATTGTAAAAGTGTTAGTAGGAAATGATTTGTCATGGTTTATCCTGTCATTTTTTTCAACAGGGGTGTGTAGACTTTACATACCAGCGGTTCTCCGACTTTCTTCTGGATGCCGATCATCCTGATGGCGTCGGCGGGCATCAGACAGCTGGCCAAGGTGGCGGTGCAGTTCACAGCAGCGTTTGGCATCTCATAGCACTTTGCAGCCACTTGGTCATGAGCCTCTATCAAAGACTGCAGAAGACACCAGTCAATAAATAGGTCAAAGACGGGGAAGGGGGGGGGGGGGGGAGATGCTCATAATACACAATAAAAATTGTTCTGTCATCTTTGAGTATGGGCCCCCCTGCGACAGGAAAAATCTTACAAGACAAGACACAAATGACTTGGCTACATGGAATTGAATTTATGTCCACTGAAAAACACAGAGCTAAAGAATGAGTGCAATCAAATATTCTTACCCCAGCAGCAACCACAACATTGGCTGGAGACCGCAAAGCGCATCAGCAACTCCAAAGATTTATTAAGACTGGAGGTGACATAGTGCTCTCCCCCCTCACTTACCCACATAACTAGGCCTGCCATTGGTGTCAGGAAATATCTCCCCCACTCCGCTCCCTCCTCCCCATGTTGCAGCGAATGAGTGGTGGAGGAGTGAGGTTCTACTCGGACTAAAGAGGTTGTGACAAGCATTTGCGCGTGACGGGGGAAAAAAGCAAGAGTGTAAACTTACCTTAAAATGAGGCTCCTGAAGGATTCGGGTGAGCTCGACAGTGGCGGGGTCTTTTTCCGCCAGCTTGTCGAGAGAGTCCAGAATGTCCGAGATCAGCTGAACGTTGTCATCTCGCACCGCTTCCAACTTGACCTCCTCCAGCCGCTCGTGGGCCTGTCATCAACAACAACACAGGATTGTACACATGATCTACGGTAGTTCGCTAACCTTTTACACCACGTACAAATTTATTTATTTATTTTAAATCTCATGTAATAACACGTTGAAGCTGCATACATGCCAAACTACCAGGAATAAAAAGTTACATAACGGAGAATGGGGGCGCAGTTTTCTTAGTCTATTAATAGACTGACCGTGTGGCCTCATTCTGTACCACAGATTTATCATCATGCTGTTGGACTAATTACATAATGTTCACAATTATGTGTACACAGGTAAGGTACAGGTCTTCTATCGCGTTATATACAATCTGTTGACATTTCTCACTCCGGCTGGGTTGGTCCAAATATATTTAGTGCAATCTGTCCATGATTATCATTTGTACTGTATATAACTGACATCATAGTGCCAGGTAAAGACTGTAAAACTGTGGAATGGAATCAAATTTATTGTCATTGCTCTTCAAAATAGAGAGCAACAAAATTCACTTAGCAGTAACGACCTGCCCATGGGACATTAAAAAATAAAACACCAACAGAGGGAGACAGAATGGGAAGCCTGCCGGGTCGCCAAAGGGGTGCCCCAATTTCTCAGATGAAAATAAAAAACATAAGAAAACAAACAGCCCATTATTTATTTTTTTATAGCTTTTATTACAAGCACAGTTATAAAGGGGAAGTCAACACCCATAATAGATTATTGACAATAATATGTTATATGTGATCTCACTAGTCTAAACATAACATTCTGATTCATATTACATTTGTGGAATATGAGTTAAGCAGCAAAATCCAGCAATTTTTAATCGATATCAGAAGGCGGCCATTTTTTCACTTGCTGTCAACTGAAAATGACCTCACGTTTGCTCAGGTCTCAGCTCACAACCAATCACAGCTCAGCTTCAGAAAACAGGTGAGCTGTGATTGGTCGTTGCCTGAGCCCTGAGTAACTGTGATGTCATCAGTCGACAACAAGTGGCAAAATGGCTGCCCCCTAAGCTGGACAAAAACGAGGTCAGATATAACATTATTGTTAAGAGTTTAAGGTTGACTTTCACTTTAATTGAAACTTGAAACTTTTGGGATATTTAGGAGTTAAGCCATTGTACATTATGTGTATAAAACCTTATTTAGCTCCATAAGAAGGGGTAAATACTAGAAAGAGCTCTCAGTATGATGCAGTACACTTCTATACCACATAGTAACTGGATGCCACATTTTTCGTACCTTCGCAAGGGAGCTGACGATGCGACTCTGCATGATGCCCCGGAGGAAGATGAGGTCAATATCTTTGGCGAGCGAGCCCGTGGGCAGGTCTTTCAGGTTGTCCAGAACCTGCTGCATGGCTGAAGGGGTGAAAACCAATACAACATCAAGAACACGGCTAATGAAAACACTAGAGATAGACCGATAATCGGCCCGGCAGATAATCGGCACCGATATTCAGCATTTTATAAATATCGGCATCGGCCTCTTTTTTTGTTTTGTTGGCCGATGTATTAAAAACTGTTAGCTTTGCGCCGATGTGCGCTTTTCTCCTCCGTCTGCTCTGAGTCAGCGGCTGTTGACTCCCTGCAGCATTGGCCCGCCCAGAGCACCATCTGATTGGTTGCTCGTGTAGCGCTAACAGCCAATAAGCAGCAATTAGCGGCCATTAGCCTGCTAGCTAGCGGCTATTTGGGAGTTATTCCAGGGTTAGCGTGTGGGTGAACAGTTAGCCCACAAGCTAACAGTTAGCTAGCGAATTAGCAGCTATTTGGAAGTTTGCGTGCGAGTGAATGGTTAGCCCGCGAGCTATCCATTAGCTCGTGAATTAGCGGCTACTAGTTAACGGCTATTAGGTTAACTCGTGAGCTAACGGTTAGCTCGCGGGCTAACCTAAAAGCCGTTTTTTAGCGGCTTTAGTGGGAGTTATCCCGGGGTTAGTGTGTGGGTGAATGGCAAACAGTTAGCCCGCGAATTAGTGGCTATTTGGGAGTTGGCATTATAGTGCAAAAGCTGATGGCAAACAGAAAACCTGTTTAATAAACATGTGCTTGGAGGCATTTAAGCAGTCAAGTGCTGGAGTTTTTATTATAAAAACACCAACTTTTTTTTTTCTTCCTGCAAATGTATATTGGCTTCAAATATCGGTTATCAGCCTCCCTGACTACCGATAATCTGTATCGGCCCTGAAAAAAGCCTATCGGTCCATCTCTAGAAAACACTCCGATAAAAGAGCAGAACAATGTGGGACAGTCAATCAATGGGCCAGTTCACATTCCCTAATATACTGGCACGCAGACACAGAGAAATTCTTGCACCAACAGATCTGCCAAAGTGCACACAGGAAACGCTGCTATTCTATCAAAAGTCTTACAAAACGCAGGAACTAGTCTGTGGTTTCATAATATTATTTGTACCAAATGGATTTCAACACAAAGTAAGACAACTCAGAAATAGACAAGTGGACAGAAAAATGTTTGAGAAAGAAAGCAAACCTTCAGGCTACCATTTGGTACGTATTTCAGTTTGCAAGAACCCTGACTATAAAACATCAAATTCACCAAACAAAACGAAAAGGTTCACGTGTAAGAGCCCCTCTGCCAACTCTGGCAGCAGCTTACCTGAGCCCGACTTTGCATTGGCCACCGTCATGATGTGTGCTCTTCAGTTTTAGGATGGCAGAAACCTCTCCACAAAGTCAAATTCTGTCCAACGGCCCACCTACAGCAACTGCAGGGCTAAAGAGAAGACAGGAAAGCCACTAACGTTGGACACCAGGACAAACTAATGCAATAGCTATTTACTGGCATGTATCCAATTAACATTGTTACACCTAATGTTAAGGGAGACCAAGGAGTGGCAGTGAATGACAAATCATTGATGATTCTGTTTCTGGAAAAAAGTTTGCTCACACACCGACCACCAAGGCTCAAGTAGGAGGGTGAAAAAACACAAGCATAAACTGTATGTCAAAGGAAATTGGGGGGGTGTACAGAAACTCACCCACAAATTGTGTTCAAATCATTTGCACAGCAGTCCAACATGGAGCCTTTAGTCTTCTACAGGCATCTGAAACCTCGAGATCACAGAAAGAGAGAATAACATGAAAAGGGTCTCGATACTGCTTAGTAAAATAGGGCGGTACATCTAAATAATACTATCTAAGAAATATATAATATTAATTGTTAACAAATGATACATACAGACATACGTGCCTGTGTTTCGTTTAAGGCATTTATGCTGCCATTAAGTGAACTTAATTATTAAGAACAAACAAACTTGTATAGCAACATGAACTCAGATGGCTTGTAGCATTTTGTGATATTATGGGTGCCCTCTAAGTGTTTCCGGCTGCTATATTTAATACCATACTACACTATAAACAGCTAGGTAGTAAAAGTAACATGATCGGCCCTTGCAAATGAAATGACAGTAAATATTTGGACTTAAATTTGGAAACTGTTCATGTTGGTTCCTGGAGGCTATGAAGAGGCTGCAGCCAACTGCAGGACGTATATTCTGTGCCATGCAGAACTATCTGGAACCCGGCTTCCCCATTCCAAAGTAAAAGGAGATGTTTCTAAATGGGAAGTTGGAAGCAACTGTATCAAGTGCTACACTACTCAACAGATGTTTGAACCCCTTTGGGGAGGCAATTTGCTTTAGGGAGAACACTACAACAAGAACTTGTTACTGCCAACAGCAACGAACAGAAATGAACGGAACATGTTAATAGAGACTAGTTCAATACTGGCCGTACAAATAAATGCACCATAAATAGCCACTGGCGCAAAGTAACGTATTTGACCAATTCTTACTTTTACTTCCTACATTTAGGGGGAAAAAATAGAGGACCAGATTAGTGCGCTAAAACGTACGTTTGTATTTTATTAATATGCGCTGCTCAGACATATTTTTTATTTTAAAACAATTAATGTACTGTAGCGTGGCATTAACTGAAGTCAGTGCTATCCATTGATTATTAATTCTCCCTATAGCGCTATCACGCAACAATGTGATACTTTAAACCAGACCGAGCCTGTTCAGCGAAACCCTCCGCGCCTAATACAATAATTGTCACCATTTGAGTTAGCTTTGGCTAATATTTGCCAACATGTTAGCGTTGCTAGCACAAGCTCACGTGCGCGTTCACGCGTTTATTCATCGCTTCCATGTTGATTTAAATGCGTCGTAGTGGGTGGAAATTATACGACACGCGTCTCTGTGTGAATAACTACTTAGTGTACATGAGTAAATGTCATCGGTGTAGATAAATTAGCTACTACAGCCAACGCTTTGCTGAAGTCAACTCGGAGCTAGCACTGCGTTGCTAACGTGACTCGAGTACAACATTTAAACGCATGTGATTACCTGCTCTCTTCACTGAAGTCCAGTCACGCTTGCTGAATTAATTCCACCCAATATGTCCATTACTGTCATTGTATTGCACACGAGTTGGTTTAATGCTCAGCGTGCGTGTCTACCAGCCAGGATGCTGCGCCCCCTTTTTTTTCTCCTTCACTCAACTCACACACACAAAGCTTCTCTGTGAATCACATCGAATGTCATTAAAAGTTGTGGAGAACACCTTCAAACATGTACAAATGACCGCTTACTTGCGCTAAACCCCCTCCATTGACAACATCATTTCTAATAAGGCTTTCCCAGCGAGTTGTGACTTTTTTACTGTAATGAACGCCTCCTCTATGTGTCACATTCTACAACAGATGAATATACTGGGAAACACCCGTTGGGTACCATTTTCTGTCTATTTTGACATGTATTTAACGAAAATATACAGAAGACATAGAACAGTGGTTCTTAAACCTTTTCCATCAAATTCCAAGAACCACAACAATAAAATACAGTAGGTCCGTCCAAGTTTTTGTCAAAAAAAAAAAACAAGGCAAAAGTTTCATTCTAAAAAGTAGATTTAATATGATTCTAAGTCAGTTTGAACAATAACATTACCCCTGCACTTATATATATATATATATATATATATATATATATATATATATATATATATGCAAATACAATTATCTGTACTTATTCAACGCAACACGCGAGCATTACACATACAAATTAAAATTACCTTAATAAAAGTTTAACAACAAGATGAAGTGCAGAATGTATATAAGTTTCATACAAGTGAAATGCACTTGGGGAGGGATTTGCATGTGTGTGCGTGTGCGTGCGTGCGTGCGTGCGAGACATGGGAGCCTGTGCGACAATGAGAATCATTGACATAGAAAATCAACATACTTGGACATTGTAAAACATTTGAAAAAATAATAAAATAAACACCATTGTTGATTTCGCTACAGCTTCGTTTTCATTACTACAACTGCACTGTATATAAAACATCTACCACCTACCAAGAACGAAGGCATTTTCAACATTAGCATTATGATCCAGCAAAACGTGGGAAACACAATGCATGGAGGTTATTAACAATAATATGATAATATAATGATAAATGGAAATGTAAAATGAATGCACAGATCTTTATTCACAACCGTTTCTCTTTTTTGTTTTGTTTTATTCCTGTCTCAAACAACACAATCCAATAGTGTGTTGAATTTCCAAAATGTTGGATGTGCCGTAATGAACCACTAGAGGGCACTGCTTAGGAATGGACGCTGCACCACCAGGAACTGTGGATATACATTACTGCCCAAGTACTTTAATAAACACAATATTTCATGCAACACAATTGACAATCAACCCCAAATAAAACGTTTTAAGCAACTCCGGCATCTTCACCACATTGGCAGATCATCATACCTAAACACAGGAAACGTCATTAGAATAGATTAGAACCAATTGTTGTGAATGAAAGAATGAAATGATATATAGCAACCTCTTTTTAACAGCAGTTTGTTTTTATATATATATATATATATATATATATATATATATATATATATATATATATATATATATATATATATATATATATATATATATATATATATATATATATATATATATAGCTAATACTACTAAAAAGAGGTACAAGAACACCAAGCTATATACCAGAGCTAACCTTTATATATAATGTTTAATAACCATATAATATCTGATTAAAAATAAGTACACAAAGTGATAGAATAGAAGTACATGAAAAAATATTTTAAATGTGTTTGTTTGCTTTTGACAAGACAATATATTATAATAACTTGTATTTAGAGCTGAAGAAATCTTAATTATTCAAGTATTTAACAAATGAAATCAGCTAAATGATGAGAAATGTCATCTAAATTTACTTGCATCTGAAATAGGTCTTGTTCAAATTCAGGAGTACTCTATTGATGTTCTCTACAATACTCACACTCAACAAATAGAAAGTACGGTTTTGCATACCACGATCCATTTATAGCAGGGATCGGCAAATTATGACCCATAGCCCATATATGGTCCATGCTGTAGTTTATTCAGTCCTTTTGTTGAAAAACATATGTAAGGTGTGAAAGATCTGTCCGAGAATGAGTTCAATTTTGTAACAAAGAGCAACGAGATATTTACAATGCACCGGAGACCATCCAACAAGCGTCTTGTCAGACGATCTTGCCCATCTTCCGAATTCTATTCCTTTTTTTATCTGTCTGCCTCTACGCACAAAGTGTTGACATTTTTCTATTTTGTTATCACGAGCGTTCGTCATGACATTATGTGTTATTAATATAAAAAAAATTATTTAAAAACATCTTGATAGTATAAAGCATATCGGTAATTGCCCAAAAGTTACCAAATATTGCTCAAGTGACGTTTAAAGCAGTGCTAAAAATGTCATATTGAACAGTTCTAAATGCTAAACAACACCTCAGAGATATTAAACAACATATAGACTCAAAACATGCAGTGTAATAATAATAATAATAATAATAATAATAATAGAAAAAAGTTTCCCCATCACTGCTTTCTTTAAATGAAACACTGTCGTTAAAAAAAGAAGAAGAAAAAAAAGAAGATCATACCTGACATAACTGGACCCAGGAATAGTCTCTGTGCTCTCCTTTACAAACACATCAGAAAACAATGTGTCTGGAATGTCTCGTTTTCCATACCTGTGTGACAATAACAGCCAGGCAAGATTGTCAATAAAAACAATAACAACACTGTCTCCACATCACTCACCTCTGCCTTGTAATGAGGTTGATGTAGTGTCTGAGTGCAGAGTAGTATTTGGCCATTTCCTCAGGGGGTGCTCCTTCTTTGGGGCTGACAGGCTTGCGTGGATACGCATCGATGCCCGAGTGAACACAAGCCAGCAGGCAGAGAACCACAACCAGCGACATCCCGGCAGAGAATCCTGGATCACATCAAAGAAGCAAAAACTTTACAATCAGAACATGCAAGTAATCGTCCAGTGTCCACAAAAAAAAAACAAAAGCGAACGAGTGATCATCCTGAAGGACGTACGTCGTTAGAGGCTGAAAATTGTGCTGTGGAGTGACTTCCGATGTTTTCCAAGCTCTTCTGTCTGACGCCCAGCGCTGCCAGCGTTTTATACAGGGTGCGTCTGATGGGGGAGGCGGGCAAATTTCACTCACTTTAACAACCCCCCTGAGAAACATCTGCAGCCTCATTCAATTAGTAATCTCAGCCAATGACACAAATGTCAGTATTTTGACGAAACGCATGCGTAAGACACCAAATTAAGCCGACCTTTCGTATGTGCTCACGAGTTGCGCATCATTTCACTTGGGAATCACATTTATGAGCACACTTCACACATTTTTGAGTATTTATTTATTTTCCATATAGAGTCAAACCTCTCCATTATAAGTGCACTCTTTTCCTGATTTCCCCGTTTTTATTTTTATACACCACCATGATGAATTTGTAATCAGTCATGATGTGATTGAAATGTAGACTTTTAACTTTTATGGCATTTACAGTACAATTTATGTATGACAGACATTTTATGTAGAGGACTCAATTTTCAGGGCTCAGAATCATATATGGGCAATGTGAGAACACCACTCGTCTAAATGGTATTTTGGTTAACTCATTTACTGCCATTGACGGGTATAGACGTCAAAAATTCATTTTAACTCTTTCTATTAGTTTAACATTTTCAAGTATGAAAACCTAGGGGGAAAAATATTGTACATTTAGACCAGATATAAAATTTGTGATTAATCGTGAGTTAACTATTGAAGTCATGCAATTAATTACAATTACAAATTTTAATCGCCTGATGCCCTAATTTTTAATAATCTTTTTCTTTTTTGAAAAAAGTATTTAAAAATTAGGTCATCAGGCGATATTTTTTTTTAATTGTAATTAATCACATGACTTCAATAGTTTCTAGGTTTTCATACTCTTGTTAACAAAAGTGGAAAAAATGTTAAACTAATAGAAATAGTTACAAATAATTTTTGACGTCTAAAGCCGTCAATGGCAGTGAATGAGTTAATATTAAATTGGTGAAATATGAGTTAAGCAGCAAAATTCACCATTTTGTATAGATATCAGAAGGCGGCCATTTTGGCACTTGCTGTTGGCTAAAGATGACATCGCAGTTGCTCAGGTTTCAGGTAACAACCAATCATTCAACAGCTTCAGAAAACAGGTGAGCTGTGATTGGTCGTTGCCTGAGCCCTGAGCAACTGTGATGTCATCTTCAGTCGACAACAAGTGGCAAAAGGGCCGCCCACTGAGATGGATAAAAGTGGCTGGATTTTGCTGCATCAGAATGTCATGTTTAGACTAGTGAGATCACATATAAGATATTATTGTCAAGAAATGTTTAAAGTTGACTTCCTCTTTAAAGGATTTTTATCCACCAGTAAGCATTAAAGCCTTTGTCCAAATACTATAGTGCCTCTGAAAATCAAGACATGTAATTGCTGTAATCCCTAAAAGGCACAGTAAATGCTATTTTTTCTGTGAAAGCTCATCATTTAAAGCTGAAACTTTCATGATTTTGAGATTTCAACATTTCACCCAAAAACATTGAGGTGATCCATTTCATGGTTATTGTAATCATTAGACGCTGTTAGAAATCCATAGTGGTAAAGCTCTTATGCTACATTTGCTAGCTTGCTGACAGAGTTGGACATTTTCAGCTAATGTTAGCATTTAATGAGCATAATGGTGGACCTTCACTTAGCATCACGATTCAGTTAGCCATCTGACTAACCTGTACTGTTAAACGAGTATGTGTTTAAATCAATTCATATTTCACTACGCCAAAGTGGACACGTAAGCTTGAAAATATTCACTGAAAATTTACTCTGCAACTAGCCGCTATTTTAGCCTCCATTGAAAAAAGACAAAATGCTGGTTGTAATGTCGCAAACAGATTTTAGGTGACTTATTGTATTAATGTGTGTGCAAATGTTTGTGTGCAAATAAGACCACCGTTTCATTATTCTGCTACATTTTCATGACGACTGAGTGATTGTGATGACGTCAGACGCACTTTATTGTCGACTACTATCATTGTCCAAATACTTTTGTGCCTCACCATACAGTAATAAATGTGGCTATCCTGCGGGGTAAGTGCATTAGAGTGCAGGGAGTCCACATGTGCACCAGAGGATCAATACCTTTTGAATTACATCCCAGCAAATGTTATGTTTTACAACATGATCAGCTCCTAAGCAGCCAGCGTCCATTAAGACATTAAACTTAAATGAATTGCACAAACGCTCACAGGCTGGCGTACAATTGATTTCGATTTGCAGCCTTTAAATATTACATAAGACAATGAATGGGGAGACTCAATCATTATGTGTAATGTTGACAAAAAAGTAGAGCGCGTTTTTTTTTTTCCAACCATAAGAATGTCGGGCTTATAATGGCTGATGATGATGTGTATTCACATTAAGTAGAAATGTGATCACTTTCTGCTCTAGTGACGAAAGCACAGAGTCTGTGTTAAGAAACAAACAACACGATTAATCAGAGGTAATATCTCAACAGAGGCAAGGTTACATCAATTAGACAAGAGCATTTGAATGTATTGTAAACACCGACAAGACGCGTTGGCCAAGAGAGTGCACATTGCGCCAAAATCGTCTCAAAATGGTCAGTACTCAAATGTTTGAGGTGTACGTAATGGAGGTCTCAAAAGCTTTCAGGTCCTAAATGACAGCGCCACTTTAACACAACTACTTTGTGAGAACCAGAAGAGCATTACTGTGGATTGGTGGAACAAAGCCTTGGCAGGAAATGTGCAAAAATAACTTTTTGCCATTTTACAATTAAACAAGCATTTGCATGCTCATTGGCTATTAGAATAATAAAATTCAAATAAGATTAAAATGATGTTACCTCAGGAAAAAAGCAAATGTTGCAAATGCAAAACCAGGGGAATAGAAAGTCTTTTTTTTTTGTACTGTGATTTATGCAAATGTTGCAAATGATTAGGGAGTTGCTCTGTCAAAGTATAAACATATATCAGGATTTGACCATGTGCGAAATGTTTAATTTAAGAAAGCATACCATATAATAAAACTAGAGCTCTCAAACAATGACATTTTTTTTATCAGATTACTTACATCTTAAAATTGTGATTAATCTAGATTAATCACAATTAAAAAGGCTTTTCATCAAAAAAATGTGCCCGCTAAATTCAAGAGCACCTGTTATATGTTAATTTTTTCGGCATTTAATGTGATGAGGACGTCTTCAACATTTTTTTTTATCTACTGCACACTCTCATCCTCCTCTTTTTCTAATCAGGTAATTACTTGCATAAATTAAAATGAAGAAAAAAATGACCCCAGTAGTTTGACATGAACAAATATTCTGAATGTCATACGCAAATATTTAGTTATGTTTATTACCTGTAACGTAACAGCTAATGGATCATCCGTGGTCAAAATTAATAGTGCGATTAATCTGCGTTAATACATGATTTAATGTGATAATTTGTTGTGATTAATCAATTAGTTAACGCTTTAAGTTTGACAGCACTAAATAAAATGTGAATTAGCGAGAGTACACATTCAGCCTTGACAAAGAAAATAATGATCATCAATTTGATTTGTCACAGAGGTATTAATTGAAGTTTAATTTAACTGTAGGGAGAATTGAGAGATCTGTTTCTAAAAACAGAACAGAGAACTACTGTATGTTGTGGTCCTCAATGAGTCGCCCTTCTACACTATAGAAGAACTTGAGTGCCTTCGTTGGCATCAGTGGTTAACCAGCACAATTACGGCGTGCAGTTAGCTAGCTAACTACGCCTAAACCTCCAAAATGCATCTTCCCTTCGGCTAGGCCACTGTCATATACTACTACCACTATTCATTAGTGACACGCTAATGTAACAGTGTGAGCAATAACTTTGAAGTTGGGCCAACATTTCTGTTTTGAAATCAGTCGGCTGTCTTTAAAAATGTAATGAGCTGTGGTGGCCAAAGTGAAGAAACCTCGTTTTCCTTCCACAGTATGTAAGCACAATGGTCATTAATGGGGATGACGAGGGTTGGTAGAATGACTGTGCAGCAGCTAATGACAACACGAGACACAGTAGCGCAGAGGTTCAAGTTCAACTAGCAGAAGTAAAAATTGTTGGAGGAATGTTTTACCTGATATTGTTCATTTTTTCTTCACGTCTTCAGTCATGTTGAGCATTGGCTTAAGTCATTCATCTTCACAACATCCTGTGTGAATAAATACATAAGAGCATAAGTGGGCTCCTAATCTCTAAATACATTTTGCTAATGATCTGATCCAGTGTGACTCACAGCGGGTCAATGAAACAGAACGGTCACTTGCCAGGCCACGGATCATTTATGGTCTCCAACCTTAATTACAAAAATAAATCAGAACTTGTATTTGGGGGGAGTCAAATTTTACCAAAAGCAATAACTATAATAAAACATGAATACATTTACTTGATACATACATTGTTCCATAGGTTTGAGTGTGATTGTTGTCCGTCTATATTTGCCCTTTGATTGACTTGCAGTCAATCCAGGATGTAGAAAACGCCCAAAATCCAGCTCACGAGCAAAAGGACAAATATCGGTGGATGACGATTTACAGATATAAATTACGGATCGATTTTCTGTACAATTAAGTCGAATTATATTTTAAGTATTTTACCAATTTACTTTTTAGAACCATTTTCTTGTATTTGGGCGCAGTGTTAATGTTCAAACGGTGTTCAATACAGGTAGTCCTCCAGATCCGAACATCCGAGTTACGAACACCCGCTAGCTACATCATACATTATTGTACAGTATTGAACTGTGGTGCCCCTCTGCCACAACCTCCCCGAGCAGCACCGCGCCATTTGCGCATTTCAACTACCTCTCTGTCGGGCGATGAACGGCACAGCTATGGAGCCATAACACTGACAATAAGATTTGGTATTGGGGGGAAAAAATTGTCATTGTGAAGCTGAAAAGTTGGAAGGCTTTCTCGCGATCAAAGCCCCGCCCTCAACCCTCCACGTTATAACAATGCCAATAAATTGAAACTGAAAACCTGTGACACGCGAAAGAAAGTGTAGAATAATTGCAGATTGGCATTGAAAAAGACATCATAATACAAAAAAATATGCTTAAAGAAAATAGTGGTTTTTTTAAGTCTGCATTTTTTTTTTCAATACAACCTTTTCCAATGCCAATACTTGTTTCAATGTCAATGCAGATTTATCCACAATGACATTTTTTTTCCAATACCAAATCTTTATTGTCAGTGTGGCCGGCCATGCCCACGACGTACTCTTCATGCACTCGATATGGGCGCCACACTGCGATTACATTTTAGAGGCTCTCCTGGAGGATATTCATGAAAAGAAGCCCTCAGTCGTCTTTTTTATTGGCGTAGTAGCAAAACGTACAATATCTCTTCAACTTCGAAATCAATTCAATCTGACCCGGCGGTCGCCATCTTGACTCGTCATGCGCACCAATCACAATTCATGTGCACTTCGGGGACAGTCGGAAAATATAGTTTCCTGAGACCGTTACACCCATTAAGCCTCACATAAACTCAACTCAATGAGCTCTTTGCACAAATCCACTACTTCCTGAATTCAGTACCACTCCTTCATTTCCTGTCTTTCATGATTGGACAAATTGATTAATCCAAGTGTGCCTAACCTCAGTAACCATGACAATGGCCAGACACACCTGGATTAATCAGTTTGTCCAATCATGAAAGACAGGAAATGAAGGAGTGGTATTGAGTTCAGGAAGTAGTGGATTTGTGCAAAGAGCCCATAACTTCTCCACCATCTATGTACAGTTAAGCACATTTATTTTTGTTTTTATTGCATCGTACTGTGTAAAAATGTAATGTACTGTGAGGAAAAGTGGTTCAGATAATGGATGATGTAATTGAATGTATACTTTTTATTTATTTATGTACTGTATAGAAAGTATATATAAGGTATATAATAAAAACAAAAAAAACTTATTTTTATGATTTTATTTTTTTTAAAAAGAGAAAATTAAATTTTGAAACAAAATTAAATTTTATTCGATTTACAAGCAACCTCACGGAACACCATTACGTTTGTAAGTTGAGGACTACATGTATTATTATTTTCATTAATACTTGCACCTATTAACAACTGTATTTTAATGTCGCTCATTATGATAGAACTTGGGAGTGCTCAGTACTTTTTAGGTGGGTACTTGGTGTAAAAGGTTCAACGACTGGGCTACACCCTCGCAGTGGGCTTGTCTGCTGAATGCAGGGAAAACCCCGCCCCTTCCAACTGTTAACTGTCAATCAAATACTACTACTGGAGATAAAAGTGTGTACATGGCACTTAACTATAAAAACATTGGTAGCATTAAAAAATAAAAATCACATTAAGAGGCTTACGTTCAAAATTGAATAGTTGGGTGAGAGGCAAGTCATGCTTTGCAGATTGTGCATCACCAAAAGCTAAAAGATGAGCTAAGACCAATTTAGAAAAATAGCAATTTATTTTAAACCATCCAAACTATTTGACAAACAGTTTCTCAACCAAAGCAAATGCATGCTTCAAATGGCAAATGATATTACAACATGAGTCACCCAGAGACTTTCGCACAATCAGTCAAATCCTGCCCATAATAAAGCTACAATTTCAGACAGTGTTTTATCATTTAGTGTCTTCTCGGTCGTATATGAAATCTTCTGGCAGCTTCTCATCAGGGATTCTGCTTAGCTGTCCGTCATAGGAGCGCAGCGTCCACAGTTTCTCTAGTTCGTACACTTCTCTCATCTCTGGTAGCATGAAGTGAACAACTATATCGCCTGCAGGACAAAAAAGGCATGGGAAAGTGCAGCCCTCAAAATACCGTACGCAATGTCAAAAAAAGGAGAATGTTTTACATACCGAAGTCAATACACATCCAGTCGTCTGCAGCCTTTCCTTCAATCTTAACATGAACATCGTGATCTTTCTTCAGGAATTTGTACTGAAGGATGGAGTAGTGATCGTTTTCAAAGAAAGACCCCTGCTTGCAGGTGTCAGAATGAAATTGAGAAATTGCAGACCACTTACTACTTTAATGGCATAAAGTGCCATTGCCCGCAGGTGTCTCGGTGATACACCGCTGACAACGATGAAGTAGTCGGTGTATTTCATGTCGTCCGGTACTTTAATCACGCAGATGTCAGCAGCATTTTCCTGACGCAGGACTGTCACGAGCGTGTCCAGGTTGAACGTCTCAACGGGCCCTGCAGATTACAATAGTCATGAAAACAATAACATCTATTAACAGGTAAACAAATAACTTTTTGAGCTACAGCTGCATAGTCAGAGAGCACCGAAATGTATCTCACAACCAGACACTTGCTGGGCATGGTTATTCATTCTAATGCTCAAGTGAATGAGAGCATACTTTAGTTACCACCCAGAAATTATGTACTACATTCTTAAGTGTGTAGTTATGCAACCTAGTGGAGAAATACTAATTTCTTGCATGACATTTAGAAAAAACTCACAATTTCATAAAATTTTTAAAGACACCATTTGCCACTTATTTATTTAAGTGTTACAAATTGTTACAAATACTGCACCACAAACAAATCTCAAATATACTTAAATAAAATTCAATGTCTGCAATTAGTTTTTGAATTATTATTTTTTCCAACTCCAATGTGTAGGATGCAATTAATGGCATGGTGATGTGAAAAGGCGGTTCTGAGATGAAATAAAGAATACTTCACTGAGACTTAAGAAAATAGGAGATATTAGGAAAATGACACCATCCAAATTGAAGCCACTTTAATGTGAATACTGTAATTACTTTTTCAACACTACTTCAATTTCACCAACCTTAACAATGAAGGAAATTAACATATTTTTAAACGCCTAACGGGATGAAATTACACCCCTCGGTGGATATAATGAAATCAAATAGAACGATTCAACTCACTTTGGCTCGGGTGACGCTTGTCATTAGAGTGGCCATCCATCTCGCGTGATTCATCCTGAATAACGTCAGTCCTCGTCAATAAATGACTGTGACCGACGTCCATTTCCGAAAAGTATCTTTTTGTGTAAACGTGACAAGTGGGTTCACGACGCAAATGTGAGCATGAGGTTAAATATGTAGTCAAATGTCGAGGAATGAAACGGCTACGATGAGGAACTTTAGCGACCAAGCAGAGCCTTGTGAAGATACGACTCTGTTTTACTAATACGCTACTTGTACAAACTAGTGGGTTAATGCACTTAAAAATATTCATTATTTAAAATTAGTACGACGCCGACAACCTTGCCTAACAGATAAACACGGAAGTGAAATATGTGCTTGAATTTTGATTGGTTTACAGGTGTTCTTCGTTTGTAGTGAAACACTGTGCAAGTGCACTTAGCGCCCTCTATCGATTCTAACAGAAACATGACAAAGAGCCGCTGCAGGTATGTTTAAAAAAGGTGATTCTGTATCTGTAAAACAAAGGCACACAATGAATGGGGAAAAATAAACAAATATATATATATGTATATATATGTGTATATATATATATATCAATTTCCCCCAAAAAATGCAAAGAAAATTATATCTACTACTCACAAAAAAGCTAATGTTATTCAACTTTAACAGGAATTTTCAGGATCAACCCAGAAACGCTTTGTAAACCATAACAGGCCACTTAAAATTACTTCTTGAATTTTTCAAACCACATTTACATTTCACAACATTATGACCACTAACAAGGAACTGAATAGCACAATTCAGAATGGGTGTTTGTTTTCCAAGAATGTCCACTTCTTTCTGTGACTCTTCCAGTCTACCAATCTACTGATAACGGCAGCAGCATGATGAAGCGAAGTGTTTAAATCAAATTCACACATTAAGTTCACCTGTAAATTTACGGCATTTTAGGTTTATCCTGAAATGTTACCGAAAGCTGAATATCACTAACACATTGTGAGTCTTGTACATTAGTCAAACAATGAGTTTCTCTTTCACTTGTGAATTCTCAACATGTCGTGATATTGAAATATAACAAGTGGAAACCAGATTTTCTGGACATGCTGGCTCATCGGGTTGTGACAGCAAGTCTTGACATGAGATTTGTGAAAGAAGCGTGTCACGGGGTCAACAGTAGAAAAGCAAAAGTAATCGGGCATTGCTGAACAGTAATTGTTTATTTCTGTTAAGAATTCCAGCAATGAAATAAAAAATATGTATACAAAATTCCAGAAGCCTAAATGTGCAATATAAATTGAATATCTTAAGTACCCAGAGAAACCCCTCACCAACATCACCTGAGATATTTTACAGAGATTTCTAGTGCATCAGCATTACATTTCGAAATCAAATTACAATATGTAAACATAAGACAATTATGGCTATACAGCAATGTACTTTCAGTACATTTTTTTGTTCCCTTTCTCTGAAAATGGAATTGTTTGTATTTGTTCTAACTAAAAGTCAAGGGTCCATTCTGACGTTCAGTCTCAAGCCCACAGGAATATGGTCCGTCAAGCCAGCCAGCTGGGTTATAAATGAGACCTCTTCCACTGCCTAAAAAGAAGAAGAGAAAGTTGAGTTGCCATTTTACAAACAATGAACGCGCACGTGATCCGTGTCAACACGCTAGCTCATCTTTAGTGTTTACAAACTATTTTGTTGCGTCTACAGATTGGCGTAATTGGTCGAAAGAAGAGAGAAGCGGACAATGAGAAATGTTAAGTGCAGCCACATACGGTTTGGCAGTGCTTGGAAATGGACTTTTCCCGGAATAGGATATAATCAATCCTTCGTCCGATCCACGGCTGGTCAGTTTCGGGGTAAACCAACGGCGAGCCTGCGGTGGGAATGGGAGAGCAGATGTAACGCTTTCGCATCACGTCATTCTCCAATGTTCTGCATAGATATAAACAAAAGTTAGTCAACGTTGCATCATTTTAGTGACGTAAACTCATTCACTGCCATTGACGGCTATAGACGTCAAAAAGTCATTTGAACTATTTCTATTAGTTTAACATTTTTTTCCACTTTTGTCAACAAGAGTATGAAAACCTAGAATTTTTTTTATTGTACATTTAGAACTGATATAAAATTTGCAATTAGTTGTGAGTTAACTATTGAAGTCATACAATTAATTACAAATAAAAATGTAATCGCCTGACGCGATTTAAAAAAAGAATCAGGCGATTACAATTTTTATCTGTAATTAATTGTATGACTTCAATAGTTAACTCATGATTAATAATTTTTTAAATATTTGTTCTAAATGTAATTTTTTTTATAGGTTTTCATACTCTTGTTAACAAAAGTGGGGGGGGGGAGTTAAACTAGTAGAAATTGTTTAAATGAATTTTTGACGTCTATAGCCGTCAATGGCAGTGAATGAGTTAATAGTCAGAGGATGTATAGATGACCTTTGGAGCTTTTCTGGAGTGTTTACATCGTCGTCATACAACGTTGGCTGCTCGAGCAGGGTTCCTGTAATGCAGAAATGACCATTTATAAAAGTATACGTTCAAATGAAATATCATGTTTGACCACAAGTAACACACCAATGACCCAAGGCTTTTCTTTCCCCGGCCCTGCTCTGCAAGGGTCTTTGTATTCCTCAAAGAGACCGTGATTCTGTTCCAAGGTGTCATCTAAACCGACAGGAGAACAGGTCAATACTAAAGTGGAGGTGTCTTGGGGGGTGGGGGTGGGGGTAACTGGCAATTGCGGGCGATAAAAACACACCCGGTGAGCAGTTGTCAAAATTGAAGTCTCCGCAAAGCACGTCGAAAACCACTTCCTCGTCAGGCTGTCTGAAGGCAGCTTGGAAATCACCAATCCACGTGGTGACCATGTTCAACTGCTCACAGCGGACCTCTCCTTCACCTTATTCAAAGAGGCATACGTCATTCGTGCTTGTTTTTCCGTTTTCCTCAGGATAGTCTGAAAATGGAAATTACCTTCTGGTGCATGAAGGTGGATACAGTTGAAAAAACCAACCAGTTTCCTCTGCTTCTGATTTTTCCCGATCAACACCTGAGAGAATATAGAAAGTGGTTTTACGAAACTTTGAAGCGACCATTCTAGAATTTAACCACACGTTATATGAAAACACCAATAAGGCCATTTGTTACCTCCATGTCATCAAAGTTAAGGGCGAATATGCAATACACGGAGTAAGCTAACTGCTGCTTGTTATCTGTATTACTCATTAGCACAATCACGAATGTTGTGCTTCCTCAAAAATAAAAATAAAACAAACACTTTTGACAGCATATTTAGTAATGAGCCTTATGTCTTTTTGAACTGAAGCAATTGGTTGAGAATTGTTAGCATCAACTTCTGACTTGAATCGCAAAGCAACAAATTTATGATTAATTACGTTTTTTCATATTTTACTTGAACAGAGGTTAACCTCTCTCTTTTCTTTTTTTTTTACACTAGTGCAACAGTTACGACTTCCGGGTGTAAAAATTATTGCTATGTCCTGAAACAGATTGCATTTGATCTTATTGAAAGAACTGCAGATGTAATGGCTCATCAAATGCGGTATATGTTGTCTTTTACAACAAACCTGAATTTTAATTACAATTTCATATGTACATGTGGCAAAAAATAGAAAAAAGCGAAGCGTGGAGAGTCACTGTGCAGTCAGTGAATGTGTCGATAATTGCTAACAGCCTCGTAAATATCAGCTCTCTCCTTTATTTCTTGCTCTTTACTCACTTCTTATTGTGGTATTAATGCAATGGCCAGGCCAATTGGCTTTTTCCTTGTTGTTCAATAAAAAAATAAAAAATACAGCATATGTTGTGCCTCAACATGTGCCCAATAATTGGAGATAGATGATGTATATTAACTTAGGGCTGATACGATACATTTTATTATTAGTCAAGGACGCTGATAACCGATAATTACAGCCGATATTCATTTTCACTCGAACGGAAAATAATTGGTTCTAAAATTTTAAATAATTACAAAAATACAAACTACAGCTCTTTTAAGCATATGTTTATTGAACAACTTTTAGGATTCGTAAAATATTGGGAGTTTAAAAAAAAGATGAAAAATCTTAGTCAACAGACAACTTTGCTTTAAGAACCTAACAAAAAGTTGTAACATGTCTTCAAAAGTTAAATAAAAACTTAAACAAGTAAATCACTCCCTATTGTTTTCTACAATAAAGTTTTCCAAAGTTTAAAAATATCCTAAGTATTACATTTGTACTTATCTTAGTTTTAATGTCAAACAAAAACAGAACGCTTATAACGTTGACTGAAAATTTTAATAAATAGTTCCCTGAACCTAACACATTTTTAAATTGATCCTTTATCAGCTATATGATTCTTCAAAATGGCTGATGCCGATATTTGTCAAAATGCTGAATATTGGTGCCGATAATCGATCCATCCCTACCAAATAAGAAGAATAGGTTGTGGTTTTTCATCCAGTCGAGTCAGGCGGACCTTATCGGGTCATTATAAGCATGTGACTTGCGAAGCAAAACAACAAGTACCTTTGTGGCAAGAAGACCCTTGGCAGCCAGCGCGTCTTCACCTTTGCTGTTGGGAAAGCAGTGATACTCGGCCTCCACGATGGGGAATCGGCTGGCCAGGAAGAGGCCGCTGTTGAAGAACTTGAAAGAGGAGCAGCTGCACGGGGGCTGGCAGGCGTACCCGCCGATGTCGTAGAGTATGTGCGCAAACAAAGGACTGAGCGCCTGGGTGAGTTTCTGTGCGGCCCGTTTATCAAACACCTCCTCTAAACAGAGGATGTCCACGTGGGAGGGAAACATGGTGGACACTTCCCACGGCACGTCGCCCAGCTGGCCCAGTCCCTGAGAGAGCAAAGCGCGCGGGGCGCTGCGTTCGCCCGTTCGCCCCTGCTGGTTAGAGTTCTGGTTAAAATTGTGCTGGACGGAAACGGCGGCGTCTTTTGCATCTTCACAGGGGATATAAACCACGTCGCTGTCGGAATTTGGGATTGAAGCCTGTCTGTCTGTAGCGCCGTACGTAGATGTGTTGGATGCGGGGAGTATGCTGTTGGAAGGGCTGAGAGTGTCACAACTGCTGGGAGAGTCGATAAAGATACGGATATTGGGCCGTCCCACGCCGTGAGCGATGCACTCGCCGATAGCGGCGGCCCTTTGCTGGGTGTTGGGCAGATTGTTGAAGCGAGCCAGACTGTCGGGCAAAAGACACAAGTTGGCCGAGGCGAAGACGAACGACGCCTTTCCCTCCAGCTCCAAGCCCCCGTGCGTCTCGGCCTGGAGCGACGCAGTCTCTCGGTGGTAGCAGAAAGGTCTGCGGCACGCCTGCAGCGGGGCCCACAACAGGAAGCCCAGCAAGGCTACGGGCGCGCTCACCACGAACAGAACCAAGTAGGCGATGGAGCCGAAGAAAACTTTGAGCGGGTAGAGGTAGCACGCGTCCTGTCGTCTCCGTTCGATGGTGGTCAACTTGCACACGGCGATGAGGCGGTCGAGAAACCAGAAACACGGCAGGATCAATGCCCATCCCGCCGCATGGGCGACGGCGGCACACCGGTTGGGGAATGGGGATGTCTGCAGGGCCATAGCACAGGGCTCTTTGCTAAAAACCCCAGCGGACAAAAATCAGGTGTCGCCTCATTTCTTTTCCCTCCACTGGACACTAGAGAAAAGCGAAAGAATCCACGTTATCACACTGCATTACAATAGAATGTGGTTTGACAAGATGAGTGATGACCTAAATGTAGCTGTGGTGGTTCACTGGCATCTTAGATACGATGGCAGGATCCCTTTCAGTGTATGTAAAGAGGAAAACATGGTATTAAAAGGGGCTATAATCCACCATCTGTTATGTTACCCAACAGCAGGAAATGAGACCTACACGCAGGGATAGCCCCAGTTGCCCCAGTATAAGAACTGAACCTCCATCCTTTTTTTTTATACTTTGAAATATATTTATAATTTTTCAGTCCACCTCGGCTTCGTCAAACCCCAATTAGCCCCTTAAGAGAAAAAATCCTGGAGCCGTGCCTGCCTACACGCCTTTACTATAAATAAAGTTCCCTACATTCCACCTGGATGAGCTCGAGCCCATCCTAGGTGACTTGTACAGTTTAGACAAGATGGTCGAGATTCAAACCCAGAACCACAGAAGTGGTTAGGTCTAGTAAAATATGACGTTTTACTTTAACAACATTACAAATGCAACGGTAATAGCTTTAGCCTTTTTAAATGAGTCAGCTGGAATACAGGGCGAAAGATTCAAACAACCAGGAAGTTGCATATTTTTTTGTCATTCATTCACCATTTGTATGTATTATTAACTGTATTGCGTTGCATCCCGATTTATGACTGACGACACAATCTTACCGCACGTGCTCGCATTCGTCGCTCTTCCGACTCACATTTCCTTCCTTCCTTTCTTCAGGTGAGGATCAGAATCTAGTCGCCGCTCCAGTGTAGGTATGCTAAGCTAGTAATGTTGTAAACACAATCAAGACACGCTGTTAACGTTGCGGGCACTTTCGTAAACGCGATCGTGTGTTCCACCTTCCCGACACAGCCCATAGTTTTGTCAACGCGCGTCTATAATGTGCTAATAACGTAAACTCTGTTGGCAAACCTCAAACGGCTAACTCAAGACATTCCTACCTTTTGGTAAGGAAAAGGAAACTGGGGCGCACCGTCCCGACAGAACATGATGTAGTAAAACTCCACATTTGGTGTACTTGTCAAAGTCAAGCAGTCGCGTTTTTAATAAACTGCACGTTTTAAGACGACGTATGAATTAATTAATGAAGTGGTCCAAATCAGATGAACACTTACCATGTTATCTGTACCTCATTACGGACCGAGTGAGCCGAGCCTTAATGACGTCACGCGAGTGGTTAAACCCGCCGGTCACGTGTCCTCACCTGTGGCCACGTGACAAACATACCTGACCCAGGCACAGTCGCCACAAAAGCTCACAAGTTCTAATGTCGTCACATACATGCATTATGATTAACAAACTGATTATTTAATCCATTATTCAATTCGGAATACATATACATGCGAATAAATAATTTTATTTGTAATCAATTCAATTATTTCATAAAATAAATGGATACCATGTTTGATTCTAATATGTTCGAATGTGTTTCAGTTTTTGAATGTTGTAAATGTTATTTATATTTAATGCAGTGATTATATACCACGAGTGATACTCGTACCAAACTTTGAGAATCACTGACTGCATTAACCAATTTTTGGGGAAAACAGCTAAATTAATGCAACATATAGGACTTTTCGAACTGTAAACGCTTGTTGGGTGATGCTGATCAAAGTGAGCGACCTTATGTGGGCCATTGGATATACTTTGCCCACCCTTTTATTAAGTGCTTTTTAAAAAAATAAATTGTGAATTAGTGAATTAACTCATTCACTGCCATAAAGTCATTAAATATATATATATATATATGTATTATTAAAAATGAGGGGTTAGAGGCGATTACATTTTTTAATTGTAATTAATTGCATGACTTCAGTAGTTAACTCACAATTAATCACAAATTATACATGTTCTAAATATACAATGAAAAAAATTCTAGGTTTTCATACTTTTGTTACAAACATGGGAAAAAAATGTTAAACTAATAAAAATAGTTAAAATCATTTTTTGACGTTTATAGCTGTTAAAAGTGCATTTATTGTTTATATGTTCCGGGTTTGCAATTAAACTGTCCGGTTTTGAGCGCACACGTTTGGAAAATATGACAAATCAAATGTATGACAAATTTGAATGGAACAAATTCTTGAACCGACTATAATGTACAGTAGCCTACCTAATAAAGATTTAACAATGCAAAATATAACAAACAATTTATATATTCTTTCATAACAGAATCACTACCGAAGAACATTTTGATTTAATTTTTTTTTTTACGACCAGGCGAAGAAAAGACAATTTACCACAATACTTTGATCAGTGAAAAAAAATAGAGTACAAGACTTCCTTGTAATCAATCAGCAAAAACAGGATTCTGATGTCATTCTTTCTCTCTCTCTCTTTTTTTTTTTTTTTAGCTCAGCTGCCCCTGGCTCTTCCCAGAAGAGCAAGAATGTAGATAAAGACGTTGATGATGTCTGTATACAGGTTAAGGGCAGCAAAGACGTATTCTTCAGGATGCAGGGACAATTCCTTGTTGCCGAGCAGCAGCTGGGTGTCCACTGCCAAGAACTGGAACAAATGAAAGCGGATTTTTATGGCCTTATGTGTAAACACTGACATTTTGGTATAAACTTGAGATTTAAGGAACTTTGTTAATTGATATCAAGAAAACTAAAACAGGGAGTCCTCGAATTACGTCCGAGTTACGTTCCTACGCTGGTAATGTAATCCGAATTTCGACTTAAGTCCAATTTCACCGTTAAAGTTGATATTTACATCAAAATACTTTGTACGGTAATTAAAAAATAATAATTTGCGCATGCAGAGGCGTAGCCACGTAGCAATTGCTTGGGGCAAACAGGTTTGACACAAACCGCATATCCTTCCCGTTAGCAGCGCAGCAATGACAATTGACAGTCGCAAATTCCCTGAGTCAGGTTTTTTTTTCTTAAGAAAAAACAACAACAACCATGTACAGTAAGGCTGATCAAAAAGTAGTAAAGCTTTTATTTAAAACAACCATTTATATAGTAAGGCACTTTTTTAAGTAACAATGTACATAGTAAGAAGTTAAAAAACTTTAATAAATAAACAAATTTAAAAAACGACCATGTATAGAGGCATTTATTTATTTATTTAAAAATAAAGACCATGTATAGTGAAGCTTTTATTCTCCCTCTCTAAAAAAAACAATGTATATTAAGGCTATTATTATTATTATTTTAAATGATAATGTATACCGGGATGTTTAAAAAAACAACCATTTAGGCTTTTTTTTTTAATGACCACATGTAACAAAGCATTTTTAAAAACATGACCTTGTATATAGTAGGGCTTTTTTTTTTTTAATCATGTATATTAAGGCTTTTATTAGAAAAATAAATAAATGACTATTATAGTAATGCTCTTATTATTTCTTTTAAAAAGTTACCATGTATATTAAGACATTTATTTAACAAATAGCCAAAGTATATTTTTTAAAGATGACCATGTATAGTCAGGTATTTATAAAACAACAACAACCATGTAAGTAAAAAGGCGGGGGTTTTTTAAACGACCATAGGGCGTTTTTTTTCTTTTAACAACTATGCATATATAGTAAAATGTTTATTTAATTTATCAATTTTTACTTAAAAAACAAACGACCATGAGTAAGGCTTAAAAAAACAAAAACATAAAACGACCATGCGATTAGTCATTTTATTTTCCTGTTTTCTGCCTCACTTAATGGTGATTATTTATTGAAGATACAGATGTGCGATTTTAAAATGGCGCTCTATGGGGCACCCAATCCCTTCTTGCTTGGGGCCCCTGCGGCGCCAATACAAACTTTAAACCCGGAAATGTGACGCGCCTGATGGCGAGCCGACCTGCTCGACGGACGTCCGTTGCTGGAGGTAACGACAACAAAACTTTAAATAACTTTAAAGTGATTCTTGTGGGAAATGAACAAAAAAAAGAATTTGCTATGGACGAGGCACGGGCGCCGTAAAGTCGAATCGACGAAACCCGACGGCTCCCTGTACGAACTTCTGACGTCCACCACAAATCAGGAGGCAAATGCATGTGTGTGTGTGTGTATGTGTGTGTGTGTGTGTGTGTGTGTGTTCACGTGAGGACTTACACAGGTGAAGAGCATGGCTGCCAGCCCAGCATACACAATGTTCAGGATCTTGTTACGTATGATGATGCACAACAGGCTGAAGACGACGAGGACGACCAAGCAGACGAACATCACACCATAACAGGAAGTGAAGTCATACTTGGTCTGTGGAAGGGATGACAAAAGCATGACGCAAGTTTTATCGCGTCTCAAACTGGTAGTGGCGAACGTAAGCGGCGGATGGCAACCTGGAGAGAGAAGATGACCACTGTGAAGCAGACCACAGCTGTGATGCCCAGCGCCATTACCACGACGTCGGTTTCGTGGAAGCTGGCGATCATTCCCACCATGTATGACATGCTGAGCGTCAGGATGGACTGAAAACAAGACAAAATACTTCGTTAGATCAAACCTACAGCCTGTCTACAATCCTGAACCCTGAAACATACAACGAGCTTTAATTAACTCGACTTTATTGGAATCAATTAGAATGTACAGCACTTGAACTACATATTGGTCTCAATTTTTTTTAGATCACAAAACCCTGGCTTTTGAACAAGGGTGTGTAGACTTTTTATACTCATTGTATGTAGCTTAATTGTTAGTGAAATAACTTTAAAGCACTGCAGCACCTCCTAGTAATTTTTTTTTTTTTACTACAAACAACATTTTAAAGAAAAATATTTAATTTAATGTTGTACAAATAATAGTCTCTATGGCATTAAAATCCTGAATATGCTAATTTATTGTTAGGATAAAGTATGAAATTAATTTGTATAAAGTAACCTAAATTTCCAGTTGATTGCCTGACCGCCTGTCATCATATTGTCATGGGACAAAAATACACTTAAAATTATTATTTTCTTAACCTTGGTTGAGGTCTTCTGAATGTTAGTCGAGTTTAATATTGTTGATAAAACTAAGCTTGGTTATATTGTTGACATCAAAACGTGTTGTGTCAATATGGTATAAGATTGTTACATTCCATCAAGTAAATACCAGCACAACCTTTACATAATTTTCATTCTAGAATCCACCTCAGATACAAAAAAAAGGTCTCGTCAACACTTCACCAGGGGCAAGAATCTTTGAAGGTCTCACGAATCGATTCGATTCCGATTTTTGGGTGTGCGATTCAATTCAGAATCAATTTTCGATTAGGAACGATTTTTGATTCAACATGATTTGATTGACAATGTTTTTTTGCTTCAATTGATAGATTTTCAAGGAATCGTAATGATCGACTCCAGTCGGACTCGCTAATGCTAATTAGCGCTCTACTCGCGACACTTTTATCACTCAAAAGAACGGCTCCACGCTGCAAAAAAACAACTTTTATTGAAATAACTTGATCGTGACTTTTTCCTTCTACTCTCTAACGTGGCTACAATTTAACAGTGTATCAGACCGCGTGGAACCACACTGCCCCTAAGTGGCCAAATTGGGTACAACATGAACAAACAAACAAAGGGAAGACAGTATAAAATAATTTGACTAAAATCGATTTTGGGACATTTAAAATCGATTCTGAATCATACTGAATGAGAATCGCGATTCTTATGAAAATCAATTTTTGGGGCACACCCCTACTGTTCACCATTTTGAATAAACCAGCAAAATAGAAGATGGCTTACTAGGGCAATCAGGTTCCACGGATGTTTCCTCCGCAGGTTTCCACAGCAGCTGATGGCGCACATGGACACAAAGAATGTGACGTAGGACACAATGTAGGGCCAAAGGTTCTCCTTCGCGTACGCCTTGATTCCATCCACAAAGGTGAAAACCATCACGAAGGAGAACGTCACCGCCAGTTGAGCAGTTAGCACCAAGAACACCTGCAGGGTGAAAGCAAACAAGTGGAGTTTGATTCTCCAACATACATCTCAAGTCATATCAATGAAAGGCAACAACATATTTTTCAGTTATACTAACAAGTACATTCATTTGTCAGTTTTTTTTTTTTTTTTAAATATGCATTTTTGAATGTAAAATATTAACCATCTTTTTCCCCCCATTTATTTGCTTATTTTAATAGAATTGAATGTTTGGCATATGGGGATATGAGAGGGCAGTTATGTGGATAATCAGAGATATTAATGTTCTACCGCCGACTGGAATTCCGGGTCACTATGCTGTACTCCTTTCTGGATGGCGGGTGCGCAGCTCGTCTTCCTGGAATACTTTTAATTGCTTGTATACATTTTAGTACATACATACTGTAAGTGGTACGTTTGACTTACTCACTTCAGTTCTATGCTTGTAACTCAAAAAACACTCATATCTCAAATAATTTTAACCAAATTGAAATGAATAGAAATGCCATTAATCCATCCCTGCCATTGTGCTCCTTCAGGTGTGTGCCTTGGCCACTGGGGGGCAGTATAATACAGTCATACACACACAAACAAAGAAGAGTCTCACGACTAACAATAAAGAATGGGAAATACTGCATTAGGCTACGTTGCTGCCTATAGTCTGTCAATTAATTATTAATGAATTATTGTCTGATTGTAGCATTTTCCCTTATGGTCTTCCTCAACGTAGAACACTACCTTTCGAATGAAGGCTCTTCTTATGGTTTTGTTATCCAACCCAAAACCGAAGTCCTGGTTATCGTCAAATGGTGGTGGGTCCTCCTCACTGTGGTAAGCATCACCTGAAGTGACAGCAGCCAAACATAAGGGACAACAAATACATTGACGTATTTGGAAGGAGAAAAAAAAAGAGAACTACAACAACATCAAACCAGGACATTTCTTCCTTACTGCATATGTTGTCGTGGAAGCCGTAGGCAGGTGGAGAATACGGCGAGGATGCTGGGTTGCTCATACCGAAGGCTCCAGGTACACCAGGCCCAAAAGCAGCCGGCGGGGGAAGAGGAAGACCCCCGGGAGAGCCCACGAACACGTTCGGGCCTGACGCATGCTCGAACGACGTCTGCGGCAGCGGGAGTTCCTCGTCCAGTCGAGTGTATGCAATTTTATCCGTGGCCATTTTTGCAATGGAAAGTAGACATCCGGTTTGTGTTGAAAAAAATACAAGCTGACGGTCGAGACAAAATACACGCCCGGAAACAACAGCGCGGTGACGTCAAGGTCACGTGACTGACTGGTTTCCGTGTTTTTTTTTTTCTCACCATACAGTAAAACGACGCCCGTTACTTGAGACACTTAGTATGTTTGTAGCTAGATTTGGTTACTTTTTACTTGTACTCCTTACATTTGAAAACATTACAAAAGCATGTCACTATAAACATATTCATTTGTTGTAATAGTACTAAAAGTGTTATTAGGTGCACTTCTGGAGCAGAGGCAGCTACATGTAGTCTACTGGTAACGAAATGGGCAGGTCGTTTCAGAAATCTGCCAAAAAACAACACAGCTAGCTGACAGCGATTTTGGTGTACAGTACACACAGTATATCAGATGACCCAATTGAGTGTTATCTAAATAGACAGCTACTAAACGTGAAGAGCAAACATAAACTTAAAAATGTCCGATTTCCAAACGGGTATGGTAGAATGATGGTAAAATTAATTATGGCTATAAATCGCTTGCTTTTGCAGTATAACACGTACTTCCTCATTGGAGTCTTTAGTGCACTTTTATTTTTCTTTAATATTGACATGAATTCAGAGCCTGTTAGTAACAATACACAAAATAATTAGATTTCCCTTTATTTCACATACAAACTTCAAACTGTTTTTTTTTTTAAAATAACGCATAGTAAAATGTAAGGCAAAATACCTTTGCACTTCACAATGTCAGATGACATCAAAAGGTTCAAGTACATAAGCTTCCTTATCAAAGTGGTCAAATGTGTTTGTGTGTGTATATATATATAAAAAAAGGCAACAATTTAAGAGTTTATGAGACAAACATTACAAATCTACAGAAGGTATTGCTACTGTTCCACTCATATTTTGATCTTTATACAAATTGTAGTTTCAAACAGCAACGGCATGCTCTTGATAAACGTTGTAGTGGACCTATCTAAATACCAAACACACAAAAATAAATGGTTTATTATTGTAAGCTTCTATAATAAATACATAAATAGCATAATTTAAAAGGCACATTAGGAAACAAAATGAAAGATTCATTCAAAAACTTTTTTTTTGCTGAGCTCGCTTGATGTGCAATTCATGAGTGAGGAAGAGTGTTTTTGTTCCAGTTTCAGCTATTTATCTTATCTGCTATGGGAAATATGTACACTATCACAAAGTTAGGAATAATAGGCTTTTGGGTGACATTTCAGAATGAACCTAAAATGAACAAACTTCACAGGTGAATCAATTTGACCTTCTGAATGCACACATCAAACTGTCCAATGTTTCAGTTTTTGTACAACTTGCTGTTGCTGAAGGGCAAAATTCACAACGGGTGCTGGATCCATAAAAACTCCCAATGCTTTTGTGACTCTTTCCATCTGTGACTCGTTTAACGACACTGACCCATTAGAGCTCAATGCCATCTGAGAACCTGCTATTTGAGGCGAGGTACAGTTGATCAGTTGTTATTTTGGTGTCATGGCTGCAAAATATTAACAGCATGATGAAGCTATAGTACATTTCAGGTTTATCCAGAAATGTCACCCAAGCCCATTATCCCTTTTATGAATAGTGTACATACTAAAGGGGAAACTAGAGGGAGCTGTTTGCATAGATTGAGCTGATACAAATCCTGAAAAATGCACCATGATTGACTCACTCATTCAGACACGTTTTGGTATATAAAGTAGTGGGGAAGACACTTGATCATAAGACTGACGCTTGGGAACACTTACAGAATATATATACAAAAATTTGTCATGAGGTTCAGTTAGTCTGCTTTAGTTGACATTCAATCCTTTTGCTGATGTATAAATATTAAATAACAAAAAAAAAATACTGATCTAATTTGAATAAAATACAGCATTTGTTTGCACATCCTGTGTTTTCTTCACTTTTCAAGTTAAAAGCTTGTGCGGACAACACTCATTGGACAGTAACTTGACCCCGGTCGCACTGGGTGGTGACCTCTCGACCGCTTCTCCAGCATTTTCTTTTCACTGCATGCGATCCGTCTGCAGCTGCTGAGGCTGGTACTGACTGTAGGCGGCGGCGGCAGCGGCGGCACCCGGGGTGGCCGCGGTGGCGAGCGGCTGCTGGACCGCGTAGCCGTAGCCGGCTGTGGTCATGTAGCCAGTGGGGGCCGGGGAGGCGGCGTACGGATACTGCTCGTAGGCGGCGGCAGCTGCTGCAGCGGTGGCAGCTGCAGCCGAGTACTGAGCATAAGCGGCTCCAGTGTAGTCAAGGTATGGCGAGGTGGCGGCGGCCGCCGCCGCAGCTGTCGCCGAGGCACTTGAGGGTTGTACATGAGGGATCATCATACTGGGCTGGACAAAGGCCTGAGGGTAGACATAGTGAGCCGGGATCCTGTAGGACACAAACACACACTTGGTGTCAAAGGTCAGATGCAAAGGGTAATCCTAACTCAAAAATACGTCAATCCAGTCCTCAGAACACGGCAAATCCATTCATTAACAACTTTGGGGGGGGAAAAAAACCCGACCTAGATAAGAAAAGTTAAAAGCAGAAAAAACCACAAGCGCAATAAAAGCACCCTTAAAATGGCAACTCAGCGCTGCACCCAACAACCTGGCAACAAAATGCGAGTCGACCACATGACACCACACCGTCAAGAAAGGAAGTGGACATGGTTGTGCCCACTCTGTCACGCCAACAGCACACGGCAGGCATGCCCACACATGTTAGATCCTTCAACACAAACAAAAACAATCAACTGCAAACAAGTCCACTTCACTGATGAGCCGTATACAGCGGAACCTTGAAGGTCAACGGATCATCTTTGAACTGCGATCTGTACGGATCATGCGCCACGGTTCGGCACGCACATAGTCCGCGGATTGGTTGATGAAAAAAAAATAATAATAATTGTGCATGCTCATGTGAAGATCCCCAGTTATGTCATGGTTCATCCTTTCCACCTCTATATCGGAGATGATAAAACTACTTATGAACATTATGTAGCCCTGTTAATTTGATTCCCTATTGTATAGGTGCGATTCACAGTTTCGCCACTAGGTGGCAGTGTAGGAATACACTAGGCGAGAACAGTTTTTGTAGTGACGTCATTTTAAGAGTGAATAACGTTGCTAAATCGACTTTTATTTCCAGCTGTAGCTTTCGTTTGGTTCTCCTTCCTCGCTCTTGGTGTTTCTTTTCTTTTCTTTTTAAATTCATTTATTCATTTTTTATTGATTATTGCAAAACATACAATAATGCTGCAAAATGACGTCACTAGGAAAACTGTTCCCGCCAAATGCATTCCTACACTGCCTCCTAGTGGCGAAACTGTGAAGCACACTTTTGAAATGTAATTAAGAAGATCTCTTCGATTAAATCATAGTGAGCCAAATTAACAGGGCTACAATTACAATTATGAACGTTTCAAAGAAACAAACACTACTCATGTTAGTTGTTTTTTTTTTTTTTACAGTTCCGCAAATCCGAATTTAGAGTTGCGCACCTTCTGTGTCGTACCATGTTGTCTTGCAAAATGTCGAGGCTTACTGGGAGAGATGTAGTGTAATTAATTCAGGGCAAGAACAATTAGTTGTTTGAACGTTTATAAATATCGCAGCGGAAGTCAACCCAAAATATTTCTTTACAATAATGTTCTATACAACCTCACCAGTCAAAACGCCATATTCTGATTAATACTGCGTTTGTGGAGTATGAATATTTTATCAATCTCAGGGGGCGGCCATTTTGTCACTTACTGTCGACATCAGTTGCTCAGGGCTGAGGCAACAACCAATTACGGCTAAGCTTGTGAACGTCACATGACCAAACTCAGAAAAGAAGTGAGCCGTGATTGGTTGTTACTTGCTACCAGAGTCCTGAGCAACTGTGATGCCATTTTCAGTCGAGTGCCAAGTGCAAAAATGGCCACATCCTGAGAAGGATAAAAATAGGTGACGTGTAATTCATATTCCACAAATGGAGTGTTAATCAGAATGCCGTGTTTAGACTAGTGGGGGCGCATACAAAATATTACTGTAAATAATTTTTTGGGGTGACTAATACTTTTTGAACACAGTGTAAATGTATTCGATCACACACACAAAATTGCAAGCATAAAATGTACATGTATTGAAAATATGTAATGATAATGGAATAATTATTATTTTTTTTTATATAGTAGAATAAACCTTTACATTTTGTAAATTAAATGCGGCCCACCCCTTAGAATGAAGCTCACTGAGCTGAAGTGTCGCAAGGTTAGATGACATGACATCACATATGACAAAGGTTCGACCTCCGTGTTTTTGGTTGACTTAACTTTCGGGAAGGGGTGTCAAATTGCGAAACTTCTCTACTTCACTGATACCAGTAGAAGGGGACCAAGACTACATTTAGCCACACCAAATTTTGAAGTCACTCACAAAATATATTGAGGAGCAGGTGTGCAGGGGTTATATCTGTCCCTTACAAGAGCCCCCCCACACACACAAACGTACACATGCCAACATGATTGACAAGGGAGGCTGGAGGCGAGGCTATTTTTGCCGCCCTTGTCATGTCCAAAGGACGCGCTGATCTCTTTCAGTAACACATGGCGGGCCACTCGTCAACTGGAGCAACTCATCCGCGCCACTTGGCCGTGCTCTGATCTCATCGGTAGTTAAAAAAGCAAATAATCGTCTCGCTATTCTTAGAATCGATAAACAACCATTAAATGTATATACTTTAAAATTGGTGGCTATTCAAATAATACATTTTATGGCTCATTGAGAAGGCGCAAAAAACAAAAACCTCTACATGTGCATTATATCAAAATACTAAACGCTACTTGTGCTAACAACCAACAGAATTAATCGACTATTTTAATAATCGAGTAATCCTTAGGAGCCTTTTTTTTATTTATTTAAAATTGCCCAAATCTTCTGATATCAACAGTAATTGTTCACTGATTTCTGTAGTCCTTGATGAAAGAAGACTGATTATCTTCTGTGTTTAATCAAAATAAGATCTATTTTTACTTTGGAAAACAATGACCGAACCGGAAACATACAACAATATCAACCCACCTTTTTTTTTAATCACTATATGAATACGAAGTACAAATCAACTTATAAACTTAAGAAATTATTTTGTAATACACACTAAAACAAATAGAAAATTAAAATTAATCTGATGAGTCCATTAAATAATTAATAAATTAATCGATTAAAAATATTCAATAGTGACAGCACTACTAACAACAAACCTGATTTTTATTTTGGTTGCGGATTTTTGATCATTCCCTGTATTGTCGTACTATTGTTAATGTGAAAATGATTTTTTGGGGTGATCATCAGATCGAGCTACTTTGTAATGACCAGATTTGCATAAACATAATTTTTTTTCACCTTTCCTACAAATGACCTGACCCACCCGTCAGTTTCAAAAATCAAACATGACCCTTGACCATGTCCTTGTTTTAACTCATTCACTGCTATGAACGTCAAAAATTCATTTGAACTATTTTTATTAGCTAAACATTTTTTTATGGAAACCTAGAAAAAAATGTATTGTACATTTAGAACAGATAAAATTTGTGATTAATCGTGAGTTAACTAGTAAAGTCACGCGATTAATTACGATTAAAAAAAATTAATCGCCTGACGCCCCTAATTTGTAATCTTTTCTTTAAAAAAAATACAAATAAAAATTGTATTACATTTTTTCTTTATTTTTTTTTAAAATACTCTTTTCTTTAAAAAAAATAATTGTATTTATTTTTTAACGTTTTTTAATCATCTTTTCTTTAAAAATTTTTTTTTTAAATTTTTAATAATTTATTCTTTTTAATAATTGTAATTATGTGTTGTTATTTTTAATAATCTTTTCTTTCTTTTTTTAAACTAAAGATTATAAAAAATTAGGGGCATCAGGCGATTAAAATTTTTAATCGTAATTAATTGCATGACTTCTCAAGTTAACTCACGATTAATCACAAATTTGACATCTGTTTTAAATGTACAATAAATAAGGTTTTCATACTCTTGTTAAAGAAAGTGGAAAAACATTTTAAACTAATAGAAATAATTAAGATGAATCTTTGACGTCTATAGCAGTCAATGGCAGTGAATGAGTTAATAGGCGCTTTAAAAAAAAAAGTAGCCTGTCCTTGCTTTGATGCATATTTTGCGGTTCTTCCAGTGGAGCTCTAAATAAAGGTGCTTTGTAAATCACCAGGACACATGGGTAATCTGCAGCCTGGGACCAAAAGGCTTCCACCTGTTGCCCACAGCTGAGCGGCGATGCCTGTGCCATGCATTATTAACAGCGCTGCTCTTATTTTCCATCCGAATTTGAGAGGGCGCCGAGATCATTGTGGCAGACAGCTGCTGCCTGTGAGGCGCGCTCGGATCTCGTGTCTGCAACATTTGTCTGTTGACCTACAGAGTTATTTTCTACACGGTCTTGTAGGTGTACAACTGAACTCAAAGCAATGGGTTAATTGAAAGGAAACAAAACGCCCACATGCAGGCCAAGTGTGATTGTTTTTGTTGCAGGGAATCCAATTGTGAGCTCTTATCAGAATCCTTTTTTTTTTTTTTTTGTCCATTCACAACAAAACATGATCATCTTAAGGTTAACTAAAAAACACTGAAGGGAGGCAGAATAAACAGCAGGCTACAACACAAAAAAAATTAAAGAGTCAACACCCCATTGCAGAGTTACACCATCCTGGCAAAAGTCACTCAAATCGTGAACAAAAATGAACTCCCCAGCCCCAAATAGTTGTAGAAATGAGCACACAAGTTAAGCTGAACACCACATCATACTGAAAACAAGGCACACACCAATCTATGTGCTATGAAAACCAACAACAAAAAAATAAAAAATAAAAAAAGACACCCATGCATCTAGTCACCATTTCAGCTCGTTTGTGTATGTTTACACGTAACACTTTAGCGCTCTGCCCAATAGTAGACTCAGCTATTCCTCAAATCATCATCTGCTATTTTAACCGTTACCGAGCCTGTCAGATCAGAGAGAGACACAGACAACATGAAGTCAATCCGGCAGTTGGCTAAGAAAGAGGAGTGGGGGAGAAAAGGAGGTAGGGGGGGGGGGGGGGTGTCACATGTTCAATTCCGTCACAGTCAACACCGAGAGGAGCGCTCATGTCATCATCACTCACATGTCCTCATTCATCAGGGTTGAAACAGGTGATAGACACAATAAAAATGTCATGATAAAAGTGACTGTCCTGTTTTTCGGGGGGGGGGGGGGGCAGATTGTGCAACATACCCATAAGGCCTTTGGATGAATGCGGGGTGGATCTGAGGCATGCCAAATGCAAAGCCTAGAAAAGAAAAATATGTGAGCATAACAACAAATTGTCACAGTTAGTAAAGTAGGCAATATTCTCTTTGATGTCTTGGGGGTCACTAAGAAATGTCTTTATTTTTGAAGGGAAAAACTGTTTTATTTTATTATTTTTACCATATGCCTAGACTGTATTTCTGATCAAATGATCAATTATCTTAATTGAAAAAAACTTTGCTTAAAAAAAATCAAAAGGACATCTTTAAGTGACCCAAAACTTTTGAGCAGTAAGATATACTGTATCTGTAGAACTATATGTACATCAGTGCTTTTAAAATAAATAATATAAGGCAATTTCTGAGTGACTCTAAACTAAAAAAAAATTATGTTGCACTTACAAACTGTAAACACAAAAATATGCACATTATGCTGGTGTGTACTGTATTTTTCTTAGGACTTTTCCTGTCTTGTACCATTAGGATGAAATTGTCAAGCGGTTAGCGGCCACAAATGAGGATCCAAACAAATAAATGAATAAATGCCTCTCCTGGAATGAACAATGAGCACCTCTCACCTGGCTGTATGACCCTAGGCTTGGCTCCGAGGTAGGCCAGGTTCACATTGGCCTTCCTGCCATCTATAATGGGGTTGGGATCCTTGCAGGCTCGATCAGCCGAAGCTCGGTCTGCCATGGTCACCTGGAGGAAGGGAAGAATGACACTTCAAAATAAAACAAAAAACGACAACATGTAATTTTAGAACTAAACAAGCTCAAATCAAATTTAGGAATGGCACTTAATAACATAGTCTTTTTGATATATGTTTATTCTCATAATTGTTTGTCCATGTAGTATGCATTGTTCAGCTGTATGTCAATATTATGGAAATGAATGGTGGAAGTTGCAAAGTAAAGTACAAATAATCAATACTGTACTTTAGTAAATTTTCCAGGTATCTGTACTTTATCCCTGCCCCAGATGACTGTACTTTCTACTCCTTACTTTACTTTTTCAATCACCACAGATGACGACTCAATGTAAGAAAAAGATGTAAAAAAGAAAGTAAGGTAAACCGGGGTTGACTGATTGAGGATCTTGGAGACCTGGCATTAACCAGAAAACATTAACAACGACAAAACAGGTTTAGCTAAGTTAGCTGGGAAATGTTTTTTCCTTGTACCAAGACATCAACATATGTTGACTATATTGCAAATAAATGCTTTTATTTGCAATATTTGTATTTGGGAGTTAAGCTGTCAGTAGTTTATAGAAGTAAACCAAAATAATAATTTTACTCATTCTATTAATAGCAACATCAGGAGTTAAAAAACAACAACACTTAATTAAGTATATTAGTCAGTATGTTTTCTTACTTTTTCTAAAATTGTAAGTGAAAATTAAATATATATATATATTTTTTACACTAGTCTCTATACTTCTAATCTAGTGTTGAGTACTTTTGCCACCTCTGCTTGTATGCATGGTGCGCTCATTACCGGTGACACATGTCACATATTCATATTGGCAGCAAAACAGCCGGTAGCACGTGCTCCAGGAACGTTACAAAACTTTTTTTTCTCCTTCTTTTTTGAGTGAGTGAACACTTACGAATCCATAACCTCTGGACTTCCCCGTCTGGCGGTCAGTGATGACCACAGCCTCTTCGATGTCCCCGAACACCTCGAAGTACTTCCTGAGACTCGAGTCGGTGGTGTGGTAGGGGAGACCTCCCACGAAGATTTTGGTGAAGGTGGTGTCTTTCTGGGCCGAATGCATATTTTATGGAGTTAATTGATTCAGAGGTGTTAAAAATTAAATAAAAATAGGCACTTGGGAGCTAAGAAAAACGTCTGAGTGGAGGGAGAGTGCGTGAGAGTGTGCGGAGTGTGGATCGGACAGAAGTCCTCTGGTCGCTAGCGAGGAGGAGGAGAAGGAGGAGGAGGAAGAAGAAGAGGACACCTGTTAGTTTGTTGCCCACTTGTCAGAGTGTGTGACACGTAAATGTAACTCCACCCAAGTGGCGACCATCACACCAGACCTGCCTCACAGCAGACCGAAGTGCGAAAAAACGTGTCCAAAAAAAATGAACGTGAAATGTGCTAATGTTGTTTATTACATTGTGGGTTTTGGCGGAGTTGAAGTGAGGTGGTACTTGTACGCTGAGCGCCCCCTGTTGGCTGGAGGTGGTCAGAGGCGTTAGGAGCTACTCAAGTGTTTTTGTGTGTGGTTGTGGTGACGTTGTGCACTTCCGTACGTTCTCTACTTTATTTAACAGGTAGCATTGACGTAATGGTGACTTGTGAGGTTTATTAGAGTCATCTTCAGAGGACACACACAGCTATGTTAGTCACAATATTAGGCCAATTAACCCGCACACGTGGTAGACTCAATGTAAATCTGCATTTAAATGTAATTTTTTTTCACACTTTATAGATGTATTATTTAGGACTTCATGTTTGTATAAAGTACATTGAATTTTGTTTTACAGGTATGCATGTCGTAGACTAATAGACTTTCCGTTGCCTATAAACAATTTAAAAAAATATTTTGGAAATGAAACTTTTACATTTTATAATGTAAAAATGCGATAAAAATTTACTTTTAAACTTAAATTGATTTATCACATAATTTTGGCAAAACAAAAATTGTACCCAATTTATTTGAGTCTATTAACATTACACTACTTCCACTATTATAAACCTGCAGCCAAAATTCCAGTAAGGGGATTCATCTTTAATAGTAGCCAAATTTAGATTTTTACAGGCTACAAATACTGGCTGTATCATGTTTTATATGTGTAATGTGTCCCTCTGTTAGTGCATGAGGACATGTGGAAAGGTCACACAAATGGAATGACTGCTGTCAGTCACAGTGTCATACCATAGCACACTGCAGGGACACCCAAAAAAGAATGGAGTCATTGTTATAATGCTATGCGCTACACCTGTGCTTTTCCTGTATGACAAAAATAAATACAATAAAAAATAACCACACACGACCTGTGTGTCCTCTGGTAGTTGTCACAGTTTTGTACAACTATACGAGTTAAGTTTGGATTGTGCACAAAATACACTCAAAATATATCAAAGCACAAAACAGAACTGTTTAAGAAAATAGAAAAACATACATTTTGATTTTTAAGTTAAAATTTTCACCAATGCAAAAATGCAGGCAGGCAAGATGGCACACCGCAATGCAGTATAAATAATATCACACTACTACCACTGTCAAAGTTGAATGAAAAGCACGTTTTAATATAATAATAATAATAAAGTTAGTTTTTTTTTTTAAACAAAAAACGTGAAGGAACAATTTAGTTAACTGTCCAATTGTCCAACACAAAAAGTATGTATCAACAAATATTAGGACTATTTATCGAGAAACTACTTTATTTGAACACTTGTTTTTTGTGTGTGTGTTTTTTTTTAAACAAATTGATTTGTGTTTCGGATTTTTTTTAAAGCAATTTGCATGCACAGTACATGCTTTTCATTACCCAGTGACTATGAACATGGAATACTAAGGTTAGAGTCAACGCAACATAAAAGTCAACACCATGGCTTGATTGTAAATGTTCTATTCTAGAACATTCTTGTACCAATGAAAACACTTTTTGCGATACACCATAAATACAAATCTGTACATTATAATAGCGTAAATACAATTTTAAAAACACTTGTATTTACATCTCCGCAAGGGAGAGCAGCTGAAGGGAAAGATTCCATTTACAACTTGAACATATACATTATATATAGACGCATCATAACTTTCTTTTCTGCAGTTGGCCACATGTTCATACACAACAACCTCATCCTCTCTGTAATGCGACACCGTTTGTCACAATGTCATTCAATCCTAAATAGGACATAATGCATTATTGAGTACCTGCTACTATTACGTGTCAGTCAGTCAACATATAAATTTCACATGGACACACAATCAAATCAAATAAAATAAAAAGCCATATAAGGCTGGGTGGCATTCAGAAAGCCACCGGGCGTCATCATAATCAACACACATTGTCACAGGTACACACACCTTTTTTTAAGGTTATGTGTCCACCTTTACGGAAGCAGGGACATAAGGCATCATTGTATCCAAAATGTGGATAAAAGCCTATAAAATCCTCATATCCAAGTGCTAAACAGAGTCAAAACAAAATCTTCATACAGAGATGACATCATACGGCTTTTGCGTCCTCTCAGTTGAAAAGCGTGAGAACTCGCTCGATCAGTTCCTTTCCAGTGCAAGCGTTCAAACAGCACGATTCTCATGCTGGATGGGGATTGTTCGATCCACAGTGTTACAGTACTTCAACAGGAAAATTTAAGAGTCACAAAGTGAAGGCAATGCAGGTTTTCTTGTTGATCTTGAGGATATGTGGAGTTATTCCGTATAGCGACATGGCACTGAACTTTACACACACATACACACACAGATATACTCAATATGCTGTGTTCTTCCACATACAGTATGTTGGAAACTTGGTATGCAAAATTCGGGTTATTCTTAAAGATGGAAACTTTCCAGGGGAAATTGTTGGAATTTATAGGATAGAACCATAATGTTAAGGCAAGTTTATCAAAATGTATATTTGCCTGTATGACTTGTTTGGATTCTTTAGTTGAACTTCCCACGTAAAGTTTCCATCCTTTTGCAACTCCTAACAGCAGATATGAAACTCTTTGGTTGCCCCTGACATCACACATCAATGAAAATATCAAGGTTTATTAACAGTAGTACATTCTTAATCTTAATATCCCAGATTAATCATCATATGAGCCTCAAGGGATTAGGGATTACGACACCATACAAAAATATGCTTTCTTAAGTGGCTAATATTTCCATATGGACTCCCGGATATGCATTTCCTTTAAAAAAAATACACCCATATGGAAAAATATGTGCATAATAAGCATGTGCATATTCAGTGATTAGCTTCATTAGAAAGTCAAATCCTAAAAAAAAAAGTCCAAATGTGAATTATAGCCAAAGAAGTCAAACCGTGGCCCAGACTGTGTCTTTGTTTTATCTGAGGAGGGTGGTTGGTTGTGTGTCCATGGAGGGCGGGCCTCTGGTCAAACGAGACGGCTTCACGAACACGCCTTGGCCTGGCGGACATCGGAAGTATACTCTCCCCTGGACTGTACCGTTGTGCTTACCTGGGGGAGGGTTCGAATAAAAGTCATGTTTTTTTTAAACTTTTGTACTATATATGCACAATGAAGTTATGATTATGCAAGTACAATTTTTATTCAGATGCTTTATTGTTCAAAAATGTGAGTCGACGCACCTCACACAGTGACGTGCATGAAAACAAAGCTTTCTAAAGATATTAATTGTTCATGAAAAATAATGAAGTTATCACATTAATCATAGACAAAATATCTTTTTACTGCTGAAAATGGCAGAATGAGTCAAGTATCCCTTTAATAACACCCATCCCTACTCACAGTTGTATGTTCTTTATCCTCAGCAAAGAAAGACTAAAATATGACTTCATCTTACTGTGACCGTCACCATGTCTGTATTATACTGCCCCCAGGTGGCCAAGGCGCACACACGTGAAGGAGCAGCACAATCTCCATTCAATTAAAAGCAAAATTGTGCAAAAACAGCCTTTTTTAATTATGTAATTACTGTACAATATTATAGAATTAGATTTTTTCTTATTGGATGATTTTAGAATGTTAACTTTTATATCTCAAGGCCCCATTGTACTTGCAGATCAAATAAACAGCACCCTCTAATGGAGAAAATCCTCAAATGGTAAATTGTGCAGTATTTCCTTTGCTATACTTTGAATGAACTCACCTACTGCCAGGTCCAGTTTGACCCCGACCCAGATTCCCTTGGCAAACTCCACCCCTCCGACATAGTGGACCGTTCCTCGTCTCTTCCCCACCCACACCATCTCCCCAGGCGCCATCCAGTCAGGAAGCTGGGCAACGGGGGCGCTCTCATCTCCACTGGAGTCGCCCGAGGGCTCCGTGCTGCTGGGGTCGGGGCTGGGAGAGGGGCTCCCGTGGGGCACGTCTCCCTGCGCCGGCTCGCGGATCGGAGGGTCTCCTCCTCTGAGGGGCGGGGCTTTGGACAAGGATGTAACCGAGGTGATAACTGAGGTTGGAGATGGGCCGATGGTGCAAATGACAGTATTACTTGAAACAGGATGTTTGTGTAAAGCGGCCGAGGCGTTGTCAGAATTGTTTGTAATACCAGCGACATCAGACGAGTGGCACGTTTCTGTCTTCAGTGTTGTGGCGATCTCACCACCGTCTTGCTCCCATTTTTGTGTAAAATCGTCCAAATCCTCTTCTGCAATCGTATCATCCGCCCCTTTAAAGTCAGTGAACTCCTGACTGCAGCTCAGATTGCAGTTTTGAGGCAGAGGAAAAGTTCTCTCTTCGCTTCTGGCAGCAACACTTTTCATTTGCGTGTAGCCCCTCCCAGCATGACATCCGACGACATCATGGGAATCTCTGGAGGTGCAGGTGATATGGTCGGAGCTCTCACTGGAACTGAAAGGTAAGTCGGACAGCGTGGCGTTGGAGGCGCTGTGAGAAAAGTAACCGCTGGTGCAGCTACTGGTGGTGGGGCTACGGGACACCTCCTTCCGCTCCTTCGAGTCGGCGCGACTCTCCAGGGTGGCGTTGTAGATGTCAAAGTTTGCAAAGTCCTCCGGGATGTATGACCGGAAGCCGGCGCCGTGGTCTTGAAGGCCTCGGTCCAGATTGAGAGTCGCGTCCACTGCAGGCTCCTCCTCATCGGATTCCTGCTGTTTAATTGATATCAGCAGACATTAGCGGTAAGAATGTTCATATTTTTTTACTGTAAAAGTTAATGAGGGCAGAATGTCAACATGCAACATGAAACTTGTGTGTGAGCTCTGCGCAATTGTGATGTCAAGTGGCAAAATGGCCGCCACCTTTGATGGATCAAAACGGGTGGATTTTGCTGCTTAATTCATATTCCACAAACGCAATATAAATCTGAATATCGTGTACGTGGACTAATACGGCTGCATAGAACATATTAAATTGTTTAGCCCTAGTTTAGATACCATCATAAAGGTTTTAACAACAACAACAACAATAATAATAATAATAATAATAAAAATAGGTTATCATCAACTTGTAATCAGGTCTCAATCATCAATGGCAAAATTCATATTTCAATCTGTCAACGTGATTGCTATGGAAACAGACAGATAGATGCTATTATACGTCATTAATGACAAAAGTGTAATTGCTCATGGAGTGGTTTGAACAGCTGACACTGAAAATGGATGGAGGGATGAATGGATTCACATATGTCTACACAAACAACCATGCTAAATCGAAGATCCAATAAATAGGCAGGATGATCACTATTGTCCACATTGTCTGAGTTGGGCTGCAAAAAAAAACGTAAAATAAAATATTAGCATACTTATTTTGCATTTGCCTCACTTGAAAGATGGAAATCCATCCATTTATTTTCCGTAGTACTAATTAGGGCGATGTCGGCTCTAAATTGTAATTGGGCATGACCTGCAGTATAAAAGCAGCCTTGACACGGGGAAATGTGTACACGAAGATCCAAAACGTCATATTTTCACAGACTACAATTGATCACTGATAAGGTGAGCAATACTTTTTGCTTGTGGCTCAGTTACACAAATAGTTTGCAGCTCAGTTAAGTGTCATCCTTTCCAAAGCAATCTGATGGCGCTGGCCGTACCGTGATCATGTGACTTTTACTTCCAACGGGAGCGGCGTGTGTAGCACTTACAGCACCGTGCGGCAGTATGCGGCTGAGCTGTCTGCAGGTGGGGGTGGAAGGCTTGCAGTGGCCCTCGCTGCCTGCCCTGGGTCTGCGCCAGGGGCAGGGAGGGGGGAGCAGTGCAGGGCTGTCCACACATGAGCGCATGCTCTGCGGAACAACAGCACAGACTTCACGCACACACACATCGACAAACACGTTGCATGCAGGCATGCGCGGAGCTGGGCAGGTGGGTTACCAAGTTAGTGGCATGCATTTCAATAAACGGCTTGCGGTGTAGCACGGTTAGTTATAATAGCTGGATTATTTTTGAAAAATGGGTGGTCATAAAGCAACATTTCGTTTTTTATGTGGTCGCAGTCAAGCTATTAGAAAATCGTAGAAAACTTGAGAAAATGCTGATGAAGTAAACCCTTGAGAAACGTATGTTGATATGATGAGTGACACAATGCGCAGGGGTGAAGGATCACATTCAATGGGAATCTAACACAGGAAATTTAACTCGTTCGTTCTTACCTCTTGTCCCAGCAGTGGGCGGGCCTCCAGGACTTTTTTCTCCTTGTTCTCCTCCTTGACAGGCAACAAGGACTTGAGGAACTTGGACGGCTGAGGGGACAGAAGCTTGAAGGGACTGGAGTTGAAGAATGTAGGACTTTCTGGAACTGAACATGTGCAGAGACATTAGGTGATTAAAAAAGGTACAATTACTTTTAATACAAAGTAAAAAAAAAAAAAAAAAGACAAATCATCTCAGCTGAATTTGGGGCAAGAGGCGGGTTAGCCAATCATAGGGCACATATGTAACTATTCACTCTCACATTTACACTTATGGACAATTTAGTGGTGAATTTAGAGGTGACTCAAATTGAGATGCCCATTGGCCATTAAAAACGAGTGTGAGTAAGAATGAATCATAGCATATTGCCGTGTGTAGTAGCGTCACAGGAATTTTTGAATGTACATATTTAGGGAGTGCACAGCACCGTCCTAGCACAAAGGGAGTTTGCCAACTCGGACGCTGGACCAGAGGAATGAACCTCCCTCGGTTAGCTTAGCTTTAGCTACCTCGTACGACAGATACGACATGGATGGATTTAAAACTTTACAAAAAGGATTCTGGCGCTAGCCAGTGTACGGCGAGGGATCCTGGAGGTTAAATAAATTTTTTTTTTTTTTACTAAAAAGGAAAACGCTTCCATAGATTGACGCAGCTTCGTCAGCGCATCGGCCGCATACAGTCTTTGTAAATTCTAATGTTTTAAAAAAGTGAATATGAGGCTAGGGAAAGTTTTGGATAACATATGTTGTAGATAAAGTGCTTTATAAGTGCACTCCATTCACCATAATGATCAAAATGGATTTTAAATTTTTGGGATTATGACGTGCTTCGACAAAATAACTAAACCATATTGAGTTGGGATTCAGTGGTTAAATGGTCAACGAATATGCGAACGTAGATTTGGGCTATGAGTCCAAACATATCATACATCACCATCACATTTATTGCCAAATTCTCTCATGTTTACCTGGACCTTCCTTGTTTTTGACTGGTGTGCTGCAGAGAGAGCCATCCTGAAGATTACAGCCGTCAACATGATCACAGTGGTCCTAGAAACCGACATATAAACCACATTAGCTCAGAAAATTAGCTCACCTCCAAAAACCAAGAAAGCCTCCACAGCTTTGTCCTCTGTTTACAACCACTGCCACTCGTGCATATTATTTCCTGAGTGCGGCGTGTAGCCATTTTAAACAAAGTGCATTCCCAGACTACAGCTGTAAAACATGTGATCAACACGGTGTTAAAGCATACCTCACATATTTTGCGGTCTTCATCCTCACAGCCAGTCAGGTCTGTTTTACTGCAGGAAGACTGGGGAGCAGGAAAACGTGTTATCCACGACATATGTCAGAGCTATTATTTCCATGTGATCCACATTGTGTGAAAGTGTGAGATTAATGTGCTCATGACGTACATGCTGTACATTTGGTGTGCTGAGGCTTCTTCGGAGATGTCTTCCCTTAGTAGTGAGTGCCTCTTTCACTGTCACAGCCTATGAAAAAACAAACCAACAACAAACGGTATTTATATGTTCAGCTAAATATTTACTGTGGAGCGTGAACTAGGGCAATTGGTGTAGTTCTGCACCATATCCACCAGATGGCTCTGTTGGTATCATGAAATACATGTATATGTACAAATGGGTCAGAATGAATCGATCAAGATTTAAACTGATTTATCTGGTAAATATCTAGTTAAGGCATCTATGACACTACATGGCTCCACCGTACCTGTCGCAGCCTCTCCAAGCTGAGTATATTCTCCACTTGCAGAACTCCCCGAGTGTATTTCTCAATGTAGGTTTCTCCATCCTGAGTCTCCTCGCTGTCTGCACGAGCAGCCATGAGGGCCAAAGTCTCTCTCTCTTCTGGCTCCTCTGAGGCCTGACATGCCAAAAAATGGGGTTTCAGTACAAACTACTTCTTTGATTGTAATTATTAGAATACTTAGAGAACATGTTGCACCTTTGGTATGTTGGAAACAATCTCATAGGTCACACCGCAGGAGTAAAGCGTGTTCTTCAGGGACATTCTCCTTTTGAGACTCTGTGTGAAACTCTGTAGTAAAAGTGTGGTAAAACTGTCAAATTAGGTTGTTCTTTTTTGGACAATAATATGTTCTATACAGCCCTACTAGTCTGATTAATATTGCGTTAGTGGAATATGAGTTAAGCAGCAAAATCTAGCAGTTTTTATCAAAATCAGAAGGCGGTCATTTTTACACCTGCTGTCGCCTGAAGATGACATCACAGTTGCTCAGGTCTCAGGGAAAAGCCAATCACAGATCAGCTTCAGAAAACAGGTGAGCTGTGATCGGTCGTTGCCTGAGCCCTGAGCAACTGTGACGTCATCTTCAGTCAACAGCAAGTGGCAAAATGGCCGCCCCCCTGAGATGGATAAAAACAGATGGATTTGGCTGCATAACTCACATTCCACAAATGTAATATTAATCAAAATGTCATGTTTAGACTAGTGAAGTCACACAAATTAATGTCAAGAATTTTTTAAGGTTGCATGTACCTGCTTGTTGTAGATGTTGACGGCGACCCTCTTGCGGAGCACCAGCTCCATTGAGGCAGGGTGGCTAAGCTGCACGGTGGTTTTGAGGATCAGGTAAATACGCTCGTGAGGAGACGTGACCCGATTGAGATGCACGGAATCATGGATGGATGAATCCCAGGAGCACACTGCTGACACCTGGAAAAATAAATGAAATTACTTGAAAGATACACATGGGATCTGTAAAAGTAGATAGATGCACACTGGTCTTCTCAAAGCTAGCGCAGTTCTCTCTTTGAACACAAGAGGGCAGTAAATGCAAAGTAATTTCTCACCTCCTCCTCGCTGTGCTTGATAATGGGGAGATAGAAGAACTGGCTTCCATGCTCCTTGGGTAGGATAGAGTTAACTCCAGCCGCATGTGGGCCTGTTAGCTGCTCATTCACTGTCAGATTGTCAGCTGGAGGAACAAAACATCTATAATAAGATTCTAAAATATACATGCAGTCTAATCAGAGCGAATGTGAGCGGAATAGTACAAATGTTCTTTTTACAGATACACTAATGATTTTTGAGAATGGATTTGACTCACCATTCAAATCTAGGAAGAGGACTGGGATATGAGCTTCCATTCCAGCAGGAGGGCTCCTACAGGCAGAATTTTTAAGCAAAGTAAAAAAAAAAGAAAAAAAAGAAGCAACAAATCAAATAAGCCTGACACAAACTACACATTGTATACCAATCAGCGGGCGCTCCAGGGATGCCACTTCCGGGTGCGGGTACGAGCACGGCGTTTCTCTCCTCGGTCAGGCCGACCCATTGTTCCACCAGGCGGGCTTCACGCTCGACGTCTTCTTCTGACTTCTCTGGATGGGTGGAGAGAAGGGAAAGGCGCAATCACTGAATTGTCACGTCAGTTACAATGGAATGCAACAGCGTAAGGAGCAAAACAAAAACAAAAAGCTGCATTAAAAAAAAAAGGAATTCGGATAGAAAGTTTAGGTTGTTATGTTGCTTGTTTACAGATAATGTTTGAATTCTGCATCAGCGCTTGTCACATTTATCCTGTGTATTTATTGACTAAAAATTAAGTTACATGCTGTCATGCTGCTGGGACATCAAATGAGTATTTACGATGCATTCCTTTGTCATATTGTAAATGCAAGCATGAGCAGGATTTATAAGTCCATACTGTACTGTGGCTAACCAAAATGTACGGCAATGGAGGGAAGAACACACAAAAGCCTTTTTTGCAAACAATTTTGTTCAAAGAAGCAGCCACAACAAAAACTCAAGTTTTTGTCTTTTATTTACGGTGTCATGTTGCTTTTTTTTCTCTTGAATTTATTGTTATTTTCCAGTGTTGTGCTGCTATGTCAGACTATTTACGTATAGCGGATACATGGTTCTCCATCCTGCTGTTAGGGGTGGCTAGGTTAGGTTGGGAACTGGAAAGTTGAGGGTTCAAAACCCACTTCAGAAAATCCATGTATCAAAATGGCCCCAACTCCAAACTACTTACAAGTTGAAGTCACATTGTAGAATACTTGAGTAAAAGTCACATTTGCTGTACTTAAAGGGACACTTGATCAATTGAGCCATTTTTAACAGTAAGAAGATAATATTTAGTCTATAATTAATGTGATAACTTCATTATTTTTCATGAACAATTAATCCCTTTAAAAACAAATTTTGCCATTTGCTGTCAACTGAAGATGACATCACCTAGGTAACAACCAATCATGGCTCAGTTTGCTGACCAAACCCAGAAAACAGATGAACCGTGATTGGTCGTTACCTATTTACGTATTTTTAAAGGAATTAATTCTACATAAAAAAGTATAAAGTTATCAAATTAATTCTGGATAAAATATAACAATTTTACTGCTGAAAATGGCTCAATGAGTCGAGTATCCCTTTAAGTACCAAAAGTAATCTTTTGATACTAAATGTACTTTGAAATGAGTTAAATTTCAGTTTTATTTATTTTTAGTTTACAGTACTACAAAAAAATTAATGGATGGAGAGTTTACTTCAGTGGCGCGCAGTAGTAAAGCTTGTTGGCTAATGGCTAATAAGTGTAGCCTGGACATCTGCTGGCCTCAAGCCAGATGGAGCAACTGACCGACATTAAGAGTCCACTTCTTGAAAATGAAAATTACTATAAATATAAAAATTTAATAACGTAAAGATACATGAAAAGTCTTTGTACTCACATTACAGGACATCGTATGGTTTACCTTTTCCAAACCATACTGTGACAAGCAGTTCTGAACTGTGCTACTTCGTAAAAAGTTAGTATTTTTTTACGAGCTTTTAGGCTCACCATGCTTGTTTATGATCTTCTTGATTTGTTCATCAAGATACTCCCGTCGTTTGATTAAGGCCTCAGACCATCGCTCTCTTACACAGCTGAGATCTTCCTCCTAAAAGCAGACATCAACCAGAATCAATGCAGGTTGGGCTTCATTAAGGAGGTTGCATGACACCATACGAGGGCAGATGATGGGGAGGGGCGTATCTGCTTTTTTTTTTTTTTACACCACCATTGTTAGTATCGTACAAAGTATATCATACAGACCAAAAGACAGTGCTGAAAAGGAGCTCCCACATCAAAGATTTGTGTCTAGCTAAAAGTAAGTAGGGTCAGATTGTAAAAAAAAAAAAAAGAAAAGAAAAAAAAGCCTATAAAACCGTTTTTGACACATGAATTCACACGCAAATTCTCCATTACAAAGTCAGAGATGGCAAATCCAGATCCAGAAAGTAAAATCCCTGCCACAGTTTGGCTTTAGCCCCAGGTGCTAGCTAGCTAGCTAGCTCCCTAGCAGGTGAACAAGCACCCGGGGAGCTACCTAGGGAGCTAGCTAGCTAGCTAGCTAGCACCTGGGGCTAAAGGCAAACTGTGGCAGGCTAGCTAGCTCCCTAGCAGGTAAACAAACACCTGAGGAGTTAACTAGCTAGCACCTGGGGCTAAAGCCAAACTATGGCAGGCTAGCTAGCTCCCTAGCCGGTAAACAAGCACCCGGGAAGCTAGCTAGCTAGCACCTGGGGCTAAAGGCAAACTGTGGCAGGCTAGCTAGCTCTCTAACAACGTAAACAAACACCCGGGGAGTTAGCTAGCTAGCACCTGGGGCTAAAGTCAAACTGTGGCAGGGTTTTTACTTTCTGGACCTGGAATTGCCACCTCTGTAAAAAGTTAAGAGATACCAAACAGAAAACCAACTGAAAACCGAACCACATCACACCTCTGACATCAGTCCACATCGCCCATGCAAAGTAGTGTCAGCCATGCAACACAAGTGTTTAGATAGCATGTATTGTTCCTGCAGCTCTTCAGTAGTGACAAGCAAACAGCAGCATTAGTGTGCATATGGAGTGGTCATGTCAGCGACGGGTGGAGCTGTGTTTGGCTGCCGAAGAATGGTCGCTATGATATGTTATTACAGCATCGTGTGTGTTTTGTTAAATAAAGCAACGTTTTTTTGTTGTTTTTTGTCGGGAGAGGCACAGCCCTCTTCCTCCTCCCTCGCAGGCCCTCAAGCAAGGGGCCTTGTCGCAAACACGCGATCCTTCATGCTGCGGGGTGCGTTACAGCAGGGTGAGGGTACCTGATAACTATCCATATCGTCTTGCACCTCTCTCTGGCAGGAGAGAACACACTCAGTCAGTTGTGTGTGTGCGCGCGCGCGCGTGTGTGTTTTAAAGGGGAAGTCAACCTTAAACATTTCTTGACAAGAATATGTTATATGTGACCAAACTAGTCTAAACAGGACATTCTGATTAATATTACATTCGTGGAATATGAGTTATTAAGCAAAATCCAGTTGTTTTTATCCATCTCAAGGGCAACCATTTTGCCACTTGCTGTCGACTGAAGATGACATCACATTTGCTCATTGCTCAGGCAATGACCAATCACAGCTCACCTGTTTTCTGAAGCTGAGCTGTGATTGGTTGTTACCTGAGACCTGAGGAACTGTGATATCATCTTCACTCGACAGAGAGCAAAAAGTGATGGATAAAAACTGCTGGATTTTGCTGCTTAACTCATATTCCACTAACGCATTATTAACCAAAATACTGTATTTAAACTAGCAAGGCTGCATAGAACATTATTGTCAAGAATTTTTTTTGGGGGGGGGGGGGGTGGTGAGTTGACTTCCTCTTTAAATTAGAAAATATATGTGTAGGCTAACTGTATTATGATTTAATCAATCATTAAAAACATTTTTCAAATGAAATGTAAGGATATTTGCTTAAACATTTAAACGTATCCGGCCAATACTTGTGAGGATTTTACTTGCCCCGTATCGATAAATGAATCAAACCGAATTTCTTTACCATGCTATTTTAAGTGGTTAGCTTTTGTTTGTTTTTTACAAAGGCAAAACTTAACTTTAAAATGATCACTGTGTTCCACAAAATGTCTTTTTCATACAAAATTGCTATACTATTTCCGTCAGCGTCTCAGTGTCATGTGCGTATCCAGTAAAAATCAGTTTCACGGACCTGGTAGGTGTCGAGGGGTCTCTGCAATCTGGCGGAGCGCAGCGTCACGCAGCCAATAGAAACAGACGGCATCGCCTCCACCAGCAGAGGCAGCGTGCCTGAGTTTTGGACCGGCCTCACGCTGACGTGCAGCCTCCTCGAGTGGCCCTGCTCGGACAGATCGACCTCAGTGCGGTGCTTCTGGCGCTTACTTTTTAAATGTGTTCTTTTTTTTTATACATAATTACATGAGTCACAATGTTTTCTGTTTTTCTCTGACCTGCCGCAGTTGGAAGACTCCTCCCGTGCTGATGTCTTTTCCAGGCTGCAGCTCCACAGCGGCGTACTCTCCCTGTTCATTGAGCTCCTGGATGGAGACCCACAGCTCGATCCTGCGAGACACTTCGCTCCACCTTCGTGGAACGTGCATCAAAGTCAGGGATGTGTATAAATCCTTCCGTTTTCATCCATCGGCGCTAACTCAATTTGTACGTACCTATCTCGGAGCGTCTGGGTCTTTGCTTCCAGCGCGTCTAATTCCCATGGAGAACGTCCATTCCCAGCACAGCAATGACCCCATACCTCTATTGCCAACGCTCCATCTGATATGAACTCCAGAAAGTCATCTGTCACATGTACGACATAGTCCTGAAAAAAATTAATAAAAACACACGAGACTGAGGCATTAGTTGATTTCAGAAACAGTGCTTGTGACATTCATCACCTGCTCGTTAGTGGAGGTAAAAAGCAGCACGTCTTTCTCACCTTGCAGTGATCAAACTGGACAGTGAAGTGTGCATCTGGGCTCCGAGGGGAAGGTCTGTCCGGGCTCACCATTGGGGGCGCCACTGTGGGATCGCCGTGTTCCCAAAAGGTGTACTGACAGAAGACAAAGTTGGACAGGTTGAGGGGCAGCCCTGTCGCTTCCCTGATGCGAACCTGGAATGTGAAAATACACACACAGAATGACGCATCCTTACGGTATTTGAGTACAGCGGTACCTTGATTCACAAGTTGATCCGGACAATGGAGCCTTGAGATATGATTGACACATCTGAAGGATTTTTTAAAGATACAAGCAGCCTTTTTGCTTTGACTTGTGAGCCCTTTTAACTTGAAAATCAGATGATATTCCCCCGCACATGCGTCTCGATAAAATCATCGTGTTACACCCCTTGTGCCACAATTTAGACCAGATTTTTGCGAGTCTAAAATCGAGGCTACTTTTTATCACCAAATTGCTAGATGCGCCAGGTGTGCGTTAGCTCGAAATGCCTAGCTAGGCGTAGCCCAGCTACCAAATTCACAAGCAAATATCCTTTTTTTTCTCTTTGTCAATTAATATCATGAGCTTTCAGGCTTCATTTTAAATATATTTATTTCGGTATTTCTGTACGCCCGTACATAAGAAGGAAGATCAAACAGTCATTTGAGAATTGTAGTTTGCTTTAATTTATTACACAACACTTAATTACATTTATTTTTGTTTTTCAATCTTTCACTTGCCAAAACTAATAAATACAAAATTTTAACTTATAAAAACTAAAGTAAAATGAAGCATTTTTCCCAAAAATAAATAAATAACCTGTTGTACAAAGTAATTAAAACAAAAGTCAAATTGAAATTAAAACTAACCATAATGAAAAAAAAACTATTATATCCCTGTCAAGCTAAGGCGCATAACTCGCAAATGGGGGCACTCGTAAGTCAAGGTACCACCATACAAGTCATGCGACTGATTTCTAAAAGATACGGCTTTTACCCTGATTATGAGCCTCTTGGCCATGTGAACAATTTCTCCGTTGGTGTCCAAGACTTCGTAGCAGCTACTCTCGCTGGAATTTTCGGAGGAATCGTCTCCACCGCAAAGGCGCTCGGGCACGGCACCGCTGACCCGCATCAGCTCCACATGGAGCCTGCCTGCTAACTGTGCACACAAAGACACAAACAACTCTCCAATGTAAAATAAATAAATAAATAAATAATCCATGTTTATTAGGCTGTTGACGCCGGTGTGCTCTTACCTCCCCCTGTTGGCTGATGATGGGAACAGCATATTGCAGTTTGACATCATGGAAGAGGCACTCCAGAAAAATGTTAGCCACTCCTATTAGGTTGTGGTTCTCTTGTGCGTCGTAAAATGGGTCACAGTGTTTACCATTTGCCTTGCTGTACTGTAAATACACACATTAAAAAAAACACAATGAAATGAACAAAACTTTTTTTTATACTCTCCTCTTTATAGTCTTCAGTTTCTTACCGCTTCCTCTGAGCCTTCCCTCCAGTCCCTGTAGTGGTCTCTCATATCCACCAGTTTGTTCTCCAGCTTCTCAATGGTCCACACCTGAGTCCCCCTCCCCTTCCTGCGCACCTGGATGGCTGGCTCACTCACTATGGCTCCACGCTGAATGTAAACAAACACCTTAGTTAGGCCTGAGCATGTGGAATAGTTTGAATGATTGATTGGCGGCGGCCCCGTGGGCTGACCTTGCGGTTGGCGCTGAGGTTGGCTGCAGGAATCTGAAGAGTGACCTGATAGTCGGTCAGTTTGCTCATCTCCTCTGCCAAAAAGTTGGCCTCTCGCACCAGGGTGTTGGCTTTCAGAACCTGTTCCCTCAGCCGAGAAAGACTCTGTCTGAAAAGTTCATCCCTGACGCACAAAAACAGATGAAGAGAACACATCATTTATTCAAGAAGAAACAAGGAAGGTTAAATGTTTATTACTAGCAAATGGAATACAAAGATGCACTTTATGTCTGTTTTCTTAGCACAGAACAAGATTGAGTTTAAGACTCCACAAGTAAAGGAACTTTTTGTTTTATACGTCATAGCAGTCCGAGTACAAATACAGTATAACCCAAATAGTCTTTTACTAATGAGCCATGCTTCCGTCTTTTTACTACCACTTATAAAATCAATTAGAATGATAAAGGGCCAGAAGAGAATGTCCATCATTACACATGAAGAACTATAACGACAGCCAATAAAATGCAAACGTCAAGACAAGGATAAACAAACCTAATTTAGGTGATTACTAAATACAGCATCACAGATACAAGCTTGTCAACAAGATTTATACAGGTGGGAAAAAACCTGGGGGAAAAATCCTGGACCCGCACCTTTGCAAGGATTAAACTCAAAATTTTAAGGGTTCTTCCTTGGCTCACACTCCAGAAAAGTGTCTGTTAAAGTTGAGTAAAAATCTTGGACCACCAACAAAGAGCAGTGCAAAGTCCTACTTGCAAACTTGGAATCTTATTTTGTTCATCTCAAAGTCAGGGTTACATCGATATGTACAGATTCTGCAAGTAGGATGCACTTTTGCTCTTTGGGAGTCGAACATGTCTGACTTCGGTGCTGATTTCACAGATGTCGAGAAAACTGCCACCCACAGAGATGCAATAAAATGATTGTCGTTTGGGTTGGGTCATGGGATTAATTGTGTTATGATGTTGGTGGATTATGCTTATGCAGTTGTTATACTTATGCAGGTCAAGGGGTCATTGTGTTATGGATGCATTATGCTTATGCAGTTATTATGTCCCGTATGATGACAATACGATGATGATGTTTTAGCCGTATTAGACACTCATAGTTTTCCAAGTTGTATGCAGTTACTGTGTTCCTTATGATAATCATGCCAAGTTGTATGCAGTTACTATGCCCCCTATGGTGATAATGCGATGATGGTGATGTATTAGCGTATTAGCCACTCTTAGTTTTCCAAGTTTTATGCAGCTACTTTGTTCCTTATGATGATAATTATGCCAAGTTGTATGCAGTTACTATGTCCCTTAAGATTATAATGTGATGATGATGATGTTTTAGCCGTATTAGCCACTCACAATTTCCAAGTTTAATAATAATGTGATAATGATGATGTATTAGCCGTATTAGTTTTCCAAGTTGTATGCAGTTACTGTGCTCCTTATGATAATCATGCCAAGTTGTATGCAGTTACTATGCCCCCTATGGTGATAATGCGATGATGGTGATGTATTAGCGTATTAGCCACTCTTAGTTTTCCAAGTTTTATGCAGCTACTTTGTTCCTTATGATGATAATTATGCCAAGTTTTATGCAGTTACTATGTCCCTTAAGATGATAATGTGATGATGATGATGTTTTAGCCACTCACAATTTTCCAATGCAGTTACTGTGTTCCTTATGATGAGAATGATGCCAAGTTTAATAATAATGTGACAATGATGATGTATTAGCCGTATTCGTTTTCACGTTTTATGCAGTTCCTATGTCCCTTATGATGATAATGTAATAATATGGTCAGTAGCTATGCAGTTGCTATGTGCCTCTTATTTTGTCCAGTGACTCTTTAGCTTATCCTATCGGCCTTTATTCTGTCATAAAGAATTGTGCATTGCCCTAGCAAGAGTTACTGAATGTGTCTTTTGTCACAAGATTCCTTAGCCAAGGCAACTCTCAGCACGTTGAGATTTTGTATCCCTATTGGCAGTTCAACCTCTATAAGGGATTTTATCCACAATAATTGAACAATAATAGCAAAAAAATAAAATGAAGAGTCAGTGGTGAGACGTGTAACATTGGAATTTCCCCTGGGTGCACAAGGAGGCTTTGAGACCAAATCCAGGACACAAGCAGTAGAATGCTGCTTGCAGTAGAATGCTGCTTGGTGGCGCTGTTTCAGTTTGTGGTTTGACCTGACCAGAACCTTGAATGTGACCCAGAGCTTCACTTTACTGAAGCCCTTCCAGTGGCAACTTTTAAGAGGTGGTTTATCTTCACTCTATGAGGACAGCCGTAATTTTTGCATTACTCACTACCCTAAACACTGTCTTGCAGTATCTCAATCCTTAGGATTTGATGGAACCTCGTATTATGGGATAACTCTGGTTGGGAAAATCTAGCAGAGCAGAAACTGACTGTCCTACTTAGAAATGCAATATATTGTGATGAAAGTGAAGTGATGAAAAACATAATATATTATACAAACAGGCCAAATTATTGTACTCGCTTTCGTAGTACATACTGTTATGTTGTGTTTGTGTACCACCAACCGTTCCTCTGTCCACAGTTGCATCTTGCCATGCGGTGTGTGCGTCTGGAACGTGAGGCGGTCACTGTTGCTGCGGTGGTGCTGTTGCGTTTTCTCGGGAGAAAGTTGTTGCCGAAGCGATTCCAGCTCACGCTCGTACATTATCCTCTGCTCCTCCAGAGCCGTGCGCTTCTCTTCCAGGTACTGCTTCTCCAGGACCTGGACCACATTCTGCATGGGGTCTAGAAAAACACATGCAGGTGTGTTAAAGGGGAAGTCAACCACCCAAAAATGTATTGACCGTAACATGTTCTATGCAGCCCCACTAAGCTGGATATGGTGTTGTAGTTAATATTGCGTTGAAATACTGTATAAGAAGAATCAAATTAGGTGAGCTAATTAAAATGGTATATGCAGCTTTAAATGGGAACCCCCATTTTTTTTGTGTGACAATAATATGTTGTATGCAGCCCCAATAGTCTAAATACGCTATTTTGGTTAATATTGTGTTATTAGGATATGAGTTAAGCAGCAAAATCCAGCAGTTTTTTATCAATAACAGAAGGCGGCCATTTTGTCACTTGCTGTCGACTGAAAATGACCAATCACAGTTGACAGTTTTCTGAAGCTGAAATGTGATTGGTTGTTACCCGAGACCTGTGATGTCATTAGCCATCGACAGCAAGTGGCAAAATGGCTGCCCCCTGAGATGGCTAAAAACGGCTGTATTTTGCTGCATAACTCATATTTCACAAACGTAATATTAAGCAGAATGTCATGTTTAGAAACTTTAGACTAGTGAGGTCACATATAACAAATTATTGTCAACAAATGATTATGGTTGACTTTCCCTTTAAAATGTGATGCATGAGGGTCATTTACGACTTATAAATTAAGCTATTGAAATGTATTTGAATAACTAAAAATAATTGTTGCTGTCATTTGAAAAGCGACATTGTTGCATTATACAGTGGATATAAAAAGTCTACACACCCCTGTTAAAATGCCAGGTATTTATGATATAAAAAATGAGACTAATATGAAAACTTTTTCCATACATTAAAGTGGCCTATACTGTACAACAAAATGTGATTGCACAATTGTGTACACCCCCTTATAAATGATGTGTGACGGTGTTCAGAATAAAAAAAAAACACATTCAAACTCATGATAAATATGAGTGAGATCACACCTGCCACAATTGAATCATTCTGATCCTGAATTGTGTTCCTGCTAAATCTACTTGACCTTTCTCTGATCTGTGCCCATTTGCCCAGAAAATTACATATGGACACAAATGAAAATCAACATTCTGGCTGTCCAATTCCAATGTTGCTACACCAATTGGACAGACAGCATTTTAGTGGAATTTAATGGCTATTTTTATTCTGGGCTTGCACAAACGCATTCCGCAAATTCCGCCTCGCAACAAGTGGGGGCCAATTCTAACAGATCTAAAGTTGATCACCTCACCACAACTTTTAAAAGTGTGGCTACAAACAGCTTTAATGAAACATTCATGACAAAGATGTTCAATAATGTTTATCATTATAATATTGGGCTATTTTGGGGTAATATCTGTTTATGCTTGTGGCATAAGAGGCCTCGTTCCCAAATTGCAAAGGAAGCAAAAAAAATAATCTGAGCAGTTCTATTGATTTATGTTAAGTTTTGTTGCCATTTTGTTCTTGTCTGATTGTTTTTGTAACTCTAAAAGGCTTCAACGCACCAGCAAACTTTTAATTGTGTGGCTACAAATCACTGCCAAGATAACAGAGAGGACCAAAAGTTGGCGCACACCTGACGAAGAACATGTTACAGTTCTGGCATTTAACAAAATGCTAAGGTGGGAGTAACTGGAGCAAATGAAAAGTTTCAGATATGGAATTTTTGGCCTCTACGTGCTGGCTACAGAAATGCACTGTAGACTAAGAGCTGAAATAGGATTGCCCTAATTACCATTGTTTCCCAGAGTCTTCATTATGACCTCCATTTGGGCAAACTCATAGCTGTAGTCCTGCTCAGAAGATGCCTCACTGGCCGTCTCCACATCCATCTCCACAAAGCTGTCCCTAGGAGAGGCCCTCTCCAGCTCCTTCAAGCGGTCCCGCCGCTTTCGTTTTGGCAAATTGATCCTGCGACAGATTTTAGTTTTAGCTTTCTAACTCATCTTATTAGGTTGGAAGTCAAAGTGTGGCGCACCTAAAAAAGTGGTTGTTGCCCCATAAGATACGGTCTCCATGCCAGAGATGAACCAAAGAATCGATCATTGTTCCATTCACACAGGTCCTGCAGAGAAAATGTCAAGTAGGATTCTTATCTGCATCCTTTCAGGAGACAAACCGACGGAGGTTGAACAATTCATTTGCCGTTTGGAGGGGAAACATGCTTGTGATATCAAAGCATACAATTCAGATTCCTCGACGCTGAGCTCATGTGAAGCTTCAACAGACAAAAGTAGTAGTCGTTTTTTTTACTGCTGCTCACCGGGCGTTCCCTATGGGCATCAAGGTGACATCACCATCCGGGCACAGTTCCAGTACACAGTGCAGCGGCTGGATGCCGATCCCAAACAGCTGGATGTCCTGAGAAGTGTCAGCGCCGACATGCGAGCGCTCCTACACACAGGTGGAAGACACATTAAGGAGACGATTACAGCAGGCCTGCAAGGAATTATGTTCATCTCCCCCATGTTTGGCCTAATTTGTTGTGACAAAATGAGAAAACAAGACTGCGGCTGCAAAAAAAATGTGCGGCGCCCTCACAGTGCTCGTGGGCGTTGTTAGACAAACATCTCCTTTTTCAAAGGATGTCCAACCCTGTACAAACTAACCCATTTCACATTAGTGTGGTTATTCCACATTGAAATGGCAGGCCCGGCCTGCAGAAGCCAGACAAAGGCCTGTTGTTGTTCTGTACGTTGCGCAGGTCGCTTCCTCACACGCCTACTACAGGTCTGTCTTGCAAGTCGCTTCTCTTTTTCTCAGTCACACACAATCACTGAAATGTCCAAGTTGTTTACAATACTCTAATCAAGTTAAAAATAAGACTCCCTGGCTTTTGAGGTGGTTCTGCCTTTGGCAGCTGCTATTGGAAAAAATGACTTTGCCTTCACTCGTGAACTGAACTCATGCATGGATTAGCTAACATGTTCTACAAGTGAACACATAAAACACTTGTGTTTAATCTGCACGTATCAGAGAAAACTCATTTCATGCTTTTTAATGCTAACGCAACTTCAAACTAATTGAATGCCCATGTCGTACTGCATACGCACACGTGCACACACATATACATACTGAACATACATATATGCATATACTCTATATATTAGGGTTGTCAGACGATTACGATTTTTAATCATAATGAATAGCCCGAATAGGCAAATGATATCTGCTCTAAATGTACAATCAAATATTTTTTCAACTTTTTCATACTCTTGTAAATTAACATAAAAATGGACAAATATGGTAACCAAATACAAATGTGTTTGTTTACAGGGAGTCCTCAAGTTACGGCGGATTTCCGTTCCTACGCTGGCGATGTAACCCGAATTTACATCAAAATACTTTGTACATACATTTTTAAAAAACATATTTGCGCGACCTGGAAGACGCCGGAACCAATATTTCGTGTTTCCGCACGGACATTCATAGCACACGGAAATGTGACGCGCCTGATGGTGAGCCGATCGGCCGTTGCTGGAGGTAACAACAACCCAACTTTAAATAACTTTAAAATGACGTGATTACTGTGGGAAATGAACGGGAAAAAAATTCAAATTAAAAGAGATATACAAAACAGAACAGTTAAAAGGTGTGTTTAAACTTTGAGTGATAGATTTGTGATGTAATGTCTGTGTAATTTGCTGCCACTAGATAGCATTAGTGTTTCATGTTGGACATCAGTGACGGAAACAGGACATTTTTATTTTTTAAATTCAGAACAATTGCAAATTACAACTAGCTACCAGTCCCCATAAACACATATATTTTTGAATCCCTTTTATTATTGCTAAATTGTGTTACAGTGACTCTTTTACACAATGTTAAATGTAAAATAAAGCAATAACCAACACATTTTGTTTCCACCGTTTGTATTTAAATTTGTTATGCCTTTGGACATTGCATTTAATGTGTTTTAATGCCTTTTGAATAATTAATTTCAGCAAAATCCATTTTATGACTTTTAATGCGTTTTAATGACCCGAAGAAACCTTGTAATAACTACTTTTTAGAATGCACGTAAAACACCTAGTTTGACTATGTAAAAGCAGATAGGAGAACATAATTGTAGACTAAATCCACCCTGTGTGTTATTATTTCTCTCTTCACAGGTGCCATTTTAATGCATGTTAAATCAATCCATCCATTTTCTCCTTTTAACCATTTTTAGAAGGCCTGAATCTAGATTCCAAATCTCCCAGAACAGTGGGGCAAATGAGCTATACACTTGGCCACCGTGCTGCCGCATATTAAAACATTTTACTTTTTAAAAGTACAGTATATTTTTGTTCTTGACCAAATAAACTAAAGTAAAGTAAAGTAAACTAAACCTTAATAAATAACAGGTTGTAACACATCCCAGTTTAGTAAGTCAGGTATTATTAAAAAAAAAAGGGGAAAAAAAGAAGGAAGGAAGTTAACTAGAAATCAGACCGCCAACAAACACTTAGGGTACTTCTGACTTTCAATGATGCAATGGATGATGATGGATGACCAAAACAAGCCTTCCCTTTCCTGCATTTAACACCTACTCGCCTGTGAATTTCACAAGGCTATTCCTGAGCCAATCACGGAGGTCATGCAATGTTACCGAAGCTTACAAGTGTGTTCATGTGTTTTGTGGTGAGAGGGCACACATAGCATAAAGTTGCGAGTATTAAAGAATGACCCAAAACTTCCAGCCTTGAGGCCTTGAATTTCACAGTCACACTGCAGCTCCATCAGTAAAATGAGTACCTTTAGATAGTAAACGAGCAGCTCATTTAAGGCCGGATCCGCATTCAGATTGACCAGGAAACACTTGTCTTCACCCACTTTAATGCCGGATGTTTCCAGAGAGATTCCCATGCTCTCCAGTTGCTTTTGGCGCTCCTGTAAACAGCAGTAGGTGAGCATATAGTGGGTCTATTAAATGGATATTATGTCATATATGCAGACCGTGGCGATCTCCTCGGTCTTCCTTAGCTTCTCCTCCCAAGTGACAGTCATCTCCATGATGAGTTTCTCTGATTCATGCAGCTTCTCCTTCAGCTCAGGAGACTTCAAAGACTTTGGAGCAGATCAGGATTACGACAGGGTCGTGGAAAATGGCTATGCAGGCGCCTGTTGGTTACACAATCTCACCTCAGCCTGAGACAGCTGAACTTTAAGCTTCTCCACCTCTTCTCGGAGCTCCCGGGTGATGCGGGCGTTGGGGTCTTCGTTGACGACGGCGTGGTTGACGATCCTCTTGGCTCGATCGGCGTAACGCAGAGTGGAAAGAGTTTCTTCGTAGTTGTCCGCCGCTGGACTCACTGTGGCTATCATAGCTGTCTTGCTGTTACCGCCAAGGTTGTCCTGAAGAGAAAGAGTGACAAAATTCCAAAGTAAATGTGCGGCGACAGACAGCATCTAACATGAAAAGGCAGCTTAGCATGGAGCACTGACCTTGAGCAGCCAGGTGAGGACTGAGTCTCTGTAAGGCACAAATTTGCCCTTCCCCTTTCCTGCAGACTGATCAGCCAGTGCAGAAATCACACAACCCAACGTGGTCAGGGACCTACAACCACACGCAATACCGAATAATGTGTCCGATTCCCATGGTGCCTTTTAATCATGCATCACCTCCGAATATACCCACTTGTTTATGTTGCTTCCTTCTTTTAGTCGCTCCCCAGCAGCTCCCGTCTTGGACACCCGTTCGCTTCCTGCCAGGTCAACTAGACTCATCTTGCTCACCTTCTCCCCGGAATTCTGGTAATGAACCCAATCAATTGTAAGGACAATAAAAATTGAGGAATATGGAGGACCAAAAATGCCAAAATAAAAAATACATTAATAAATAAAAGTGGGGGGAAAAATATAATCCAAAACTTAAATACAGAAAATAAAAATTAATGGAAATAAAAACAACAAAACATTTATTTACAAAAATAAGTAAATAAAAGTACTAATAAATACAAAAATAAAAAATAATTATATATATATGGATAGATGGATAGATAGATAGATAGATAGATAGATAGATAGATAGATAGATAGATAGATAGATAGATAGATAGATAGATAGATAGATAGATAGATAGATAGATAGATTATTGTTGTTGTTGTTTTATTTCTATTTCTATTTATTTTTTCGTATTTAATATTTGAATTACATTTTTATACCCGTTATTATTTTCCCTTTTTATTTATTTATTTATTTTTGGTCCTCCATAGAGGAACACTTTGTGTCCTAATTACAGAGTCAAAAAGACCCACCCCAGATTGCAGATCGTAGAGCGTTTGTGTGACAATAATACTAAAGACAGCGTGAGATCGGCTGCTCTCCTCGTTCATGTTGGTGGCTGCCACTGTGCGAGATTTGTTCCCCTCCGACATGAGCACCTCAATGTCCTGAAGTCAAGGAAGACAAACAAGAGATACAAATGGTAAACAGGCTACACTTAAGAATTTATATGTATTAAAGCACCATTCATAAATGATGGTTTGCTGTTCATACTAAAGGAGTTTAATATTTGAAATTGATAGGATGTACGCTATGAATTGTCGTTCGTTGCTAGTTGTATGGCAATACTGGCAGCATTGATACATTTCATAAGTTTTACAGTTTGAACACTTGGAGCACATTTCAGTGGATTTGGGGGGAAATGTGAAAACAGATCCTTTTGAGAACAATAAAAGGCAGCCAATGTTCACATGCAGATCTGATGGGTCACGACAGGAAGCGAGACGAATCTCTGGGAAAGTCATTGCGTTAATATCAGGCAAACATGGTGCACAGAAATAGGGTGGAGATGTTTAAACTTAATTAAGGGAAGCCCCGCAATCCACCCAAAACCACACGAGCGCATTCCACATTCACATAATATGTGTCATTAGGAGCTCATGAGGATTAAAACCACATTGTTAAGCTCAGTGCTATTTTGGCTGGAACAACTAAGCACTATAAATGATTTCTTTGCATTTGGGAAATTTGAGTGAATTCCGTTCAGTGGTACAACGTGAAAGGTAGCCTAGCGTTTGAAAGGTCATACCTCAAAGTTGGTCACGGCCAGCTGAGACAAACCATCCACGTAAGGACCCAGGACTTTGTGTTCACGAACCTTCAGAGACTGTCGGCTCCTTAAAAGAGGGTCAAGAAGAGGTCTAGTGAGTGAAAGGAGTGTAAATGCCTCTCATGGCACCGAGCACATTTAATTTCCTCATTCTCTCTTTTTCATTGCTTTTATAGCAATTTGGAGGGCTGACACCATCAATTTCACCTCAAGCATGTCATTAGACTAAAATACAGATTTTTTTTTTTAAACGATTGTATGGATTGTGTGCCCACTGCCCACCCATCAAGTGTGGTCATACACAACCAAATACATCTTTTTTTCAATCAGCCTATTTCTGATAAAGTATGCGAGCAAGCCCTTCTGAATTTTGCACAGTTGTGACCATTGATTTGCTGAATAACGTGTTACAATCAACGCGCTACTACCTAAATGAGGCTGGTTGTACACTCCAGTCCATAGTGTAGACAAAGTGTTATCTATAGAAAAAAGTTAAAATGTATTTATGTTAAAGCTACTGAACGCAGAAAATATAATTTTGAATCACTACTGCCACCTGTGGTCAAAAAATGCAACTGGATTTTTCCTTCTTCACATACACAATTTGCATATGATGTCACATCCGCAGACAGAGGGCGTGAAATTCGAACCTGAATCCAATCTGAAAAGTATTGGTCAGAGGCTTGCAGGAGTTCCCATTATGAACAGCTAAGGTGTTAATTTAATAATTAAAACACGTTTCAGTCATAAATGGTCAAATAGAAAGGCTATTGTAAAAATATTTTGGGACAAGCTTGAAGTCAAATGAGCTTCTTTTGTTTTGTTTTTAATAAAAACGTTATCCTTAAACATTACTTTTAAAAATGCACTTTTAATAAAGTATTGGCAAAACCAGTTATTTGTCATGAAGTGGAGTTGTCGGCGTATGCTGAAAGTAACTAATAAAGTTATTTTGACTCAAACTTTTGTTAATTTTAAAATCAAGTCGTTAGTAAAGGTAACTGTGGCAACACTGATTGTGACATGGGGAGGAGCTGAGGTGTGTGTTTGTATAGATATGGAGCAGCAGACTTATTGACAAAGTGTGATTTGGCGATGATGAAGTGCTGCCTTCACGAGTGAAAATGCAACCCATGAAGCGGTCTTACGTGTGCTCGCAGTTCACACTTTTTTACTTTTCCACGCCTATTTGGTATAACAGAAGCCATTTGCTTCTTGGCTTACCATCAGGAAAGCAGTATAAAACTGTCCCTCCTGCTAAAACGAAATGATTTTAACCAGGTTGTTAAAAGTGGATGTTAGGTGTACTGTAATTCTCTTTATCCATTGTGTATTTACAATAGATAAAAGCATGCCAAACAAAATTTAAGACACCTGGGAATTGTTTTAAATGTTGGAGGAAAAGAGCGTTCGATCCAGATTCAACATGTCATCTGGATTCAATAAAATAATAACATCATGCATAATAACAATAATAATAAACCTTGATATGATGACATTTGAGAAGCGATGTAAGCGTCAGAATATTCAGTATATATGGGATTTTAAATGTTGAAATAAATTGTTGCCAGATGCGCAGTCTAGAGCAGATCCAGAGGAAACATGATTTAACATTTAGCACCTGACGTTAAAAACACATTTCTCTCTTAACTGACAAGATTTGGCCGATACAGATGTTGTCTGTTTCGAGGGAACAACCTTGAAAGAATCGTCATGTAAATATATGTTGACATATCAAAAACTGTGGGCAGGAAGTTGCACACACACAAAAAAATATAACATAAACCTTGTGATGGAAAGAGATAAAAACAGGAATAGCTTAAAATGTCAACATGTTTTTTTTTTTCATCATAGTATTTATTAACTTTGTAATCGCTAGCTATTGCCTAATAAGGATTGCCTTTGGAAACCATAAATAAAGACAGCTCTGCTTGCCAATACACCAGATAAGTTTGAAATAATGATTTCCCTATTGGACATGGACACATTCTTCCCTCAGGAGTGCCTCATATTTTAGTGTATAGGTGCAACACCATCAATAATACTGTGACTTGTAAGAAATATATCCTTAAAAAAAAAGAGAAATCCAATAGTTAGTGACTCTATCCAACTCAGTGGATACACACTACTCAGGTTAACAGTTACCAGGTTTCCTCTTTCCATTCTAGTGACCTACCACCCGCTGTGTTTTTTTTCCCCCCCCAGTCAGAGTTGGCCAAACTCTCTCGTTTTGACATGCACTTCCACTACATTTTCAGCAGCTACTCCATCTGTAATCCAGCCATTGGGGAGGATCTTAGAGACGCACAATACAATGTTTACATTCTTAGCAAAGTCTCATATGTTTGGAATGATGGAGTTTATGTTACCCTTTTGGGACCAAAAAGGTCTATTTTTCTGTGCACTTTGGCTTAGTGTCTGCACCAAAGTTATTTTTGTTATGGTTATTTAGTTGGACATGTATTTGATTATTTTTTATTGATTTGAGTTTTTACCACAAATGCACACAAGAAATACAAAACAATAAACTCAAAATAATACTAAATCTAATAAAAACGGAACAAAAACAAAGCATTTTGGGAAGTATAGAAAAAAAATACAATAAAAATTCTAAAGCTATTATAACCCTGGTCTGCACGTAAATAGCATGTAAAGTAGATGAAAAATATATTTTTTTTACGTAACACTAGCTTGTCCTATAAATGTATAAACATTAGTAGGGGTGTTAGAAAAAAATCAATTCTGCAATATATCGCGATATTACAGCGCGCAATTCTCGAATCAATTTTTAAACATCTATTTTTTTATGGGAATATTCTTACTTAGGGTTAGGATTTACACATTAAGCATGAAAGAATGTTATATTAATGGAATATTAGGCCTTAATATTTTATTTCAGTGCTGTTCAAACATTAAACAGACTGCAAACTGAAATTTCAGATAAATAAATATTTTTTTTATACAAATCTTACAGTGTACATGTACAAGTTTACTGATTAGTATTTTCTAAATTTGAGTTAAAAAAATCAGAATAATCAATTTATAGATTCATATCAAATCGAATGGTACTAGGCAATTCATACCCCTAAATTTTAATTTATTTAATCACACAAACTATTGCTACATTGTAAGCTACAAATTATATTTAGGTTTGATATTCAGGAGAGGCATCCAAACATGGGAGTTCCCTTTTGTCGTAAAAATATTTGATTAAAACCCATATAACATTTTCTGCAGCCTTTTGATTGGCTAAAAGGACCTCAAGGGTGATTACGCCAAATGTTGTTTTGGCATGGCAATTGTTTGCCTGCCACTGTGTTCTCTTGTGGACATTTTCTTCCCCCTAAATGCCACTGGCATAGCTCAGTAATGGACATTGGAATTTATATATTTTTGAAATGTCTTCTTGAGGGTGCAAACTCGTTGAGATGGACGCAACAGCACTCTATTCTGCCTCAATTTCATCAACAATCAATTCAACAGTTAATTAATCGATGATGCCACCAATTCATTGGCCATTCATCCCAATTGGGAATGAATGTTTTTGGAAACTGGAGTCATTTTAGAAAGTGGACATGGTCTGAGGCCATACAGTATTCGAACTACCTCAGAGAAGAAGTTCAGTCATCCAGCACCTTTATTTTCCTTGAGGTGCAGACAGTAGCAAACACCTGCAATTGCTATGATTTCCAATTTCAAAAAGGACAATACCGCTCAAGCACCTTCATTCAATGGGAAAGTCCGTCTATCCATCCTGAATGGAGACACATCTGTGAGACAAGTCACAACAATGGCGGTGGCAGGGCAACGAGTAAACCAATCAACAAGTGGGAAGTGGCCGAGGCTTCCTACTTGGCTGAGTCAGGCAGAGCCACCGACAGCCAAAGTGGGAGCAGCCAGCGAGGTCAGCGCTCACGCTGGACTCGGAATGAATCAGGAAAAATGACACACCAGTTTGTGCAAGCAGCTGTGTATTGTGTCACCGCAAGTCCAAAGCATTAGCTCACCGAGCATATTCGGGTCACATGTGTGTTTACTACGAGAGAAAAGCACGAGACCACCCATCAAACTCACCCTTTGGGATCCAGTAGGTCGCGGACCTTCTCGTTGTAGATTTCCATGTAAGACACTTCCACTTTAAAAGTGTGGCCGTCGTTGGTCTCTTGGTGGACCCTCTCGAACAGCGAGCAGCACAGTCGAGGGATCAAACCTGGCTGCTCCCCGTTCCCCATCATGGAAAACGACTTGCCAGAACCTATCAAGACAATAAAAATACTTTAAGTTGTTTACATCTGACCTGACGTTTGTGCTGGACGATATGGCCTTAAAATAAAATCGGATTTACGATTTTATCGGATTTTTTTTATGTTTGGTATGTAAACACCCAAATATTACAAAAAAGGTCAGTTTAGATGTGTAATTTTAATATTGTGATACTGCAATATTTTTTGCTCACGGTTATCGTATTGTCAGAATCTAATACTGGCCCATGCAGATTTGAGATAGGTTACCTTGGCAAAATAACATACTGTACCTCTCAGGTCAAAGGTTTCCAATATGTCAATAAATATGCATACCATGTAAACAACGTAAAAGCTCTGTGAACACCCTGAAAAATAAACTCAAATTAAAACCAATTACAACATTTGCTCATCCTTTCTTTAAGCTGAAACATATCCAATAATTATTGTCCAGTGTCCACAAACAATCTGTTAAATATTCTTAGTGGAGGGACAATTTATTTATATTTTCTAATCCTACAATTAATGTATAAAATAATGTCAGAAATTGAATGACCTGTTTGTCCATAGGCAAATATGCAGGCATTATATCCTTGGAATGCATTTTCAAGTATTCCCTCTCCAAGGCACTTGAACACCACCTCTTGACCTTTAAGACAAAGAATCAGTTACCATGCAGATTATGCTGAATAGATTACCATTGTGTCAAACACATGCTATGGTTTGCGTCATGAAGCAAATGTGGCAATTTTAGAGCAATGAACAAGAAATATAAACATAAATACAGTGACTAATAGCTGCCTGGTCATGTCGAAACTATTTGGCTGTGCCGTGCAGTTTCTTGTGTCGTGCTACTTCTAAATAGAACAGCTGTTTAATAAGCTAAATAAAGCCTTGGCTCTGCTGTTTCAGGCGGTACCCTGAGCGGTCAGATTGTCTTCTCCTTGTATTGAAGTACATCTCCATCACAAAACCGAGTGGCGAGTGAAAATGTGGCTTCTGTTTGTGCAAATGAACCAATTTTCTTGTGTGATTACGTCAGTGGAAATTTTGTGTAAAGGGTTCATTAGCGATATGAAGAGATGCTAAAAATATTAGATTAAACATGCACGAGCACATGGATTATAACACCAAAAGAATAATACACGAGCGCACATGTAAATAGAGACACTTTCACATTGCTACATCTGCCGAGGAGGTTGTCTTTATTGTTGTTTGTTAGCCACGGAGTGGAAAAATACGGCTATTTTCACTTCTCTTAAAATTGCAAGAATTTTGGGATTATTTAACCCCATTATATCTACTCTTTACATACAATGGACCATTTTCAAAAATTCCCTTTTTTTTCCCCAAGCCTAACTAATACATTTCCAGCCATTTTCACTGAAGCAACCCTCTTTGCTCCCGGCTGTTTTACTGGATTTTGACTTATTTTGCAAGGCCCACAGAATATTGTGTTCTATTCCTTTAAATTCATGGAACATACCAAAATAAAGATTAGAGTATATTTGTATCTGTTTCCGTTTTGCAGCAATTTTCATCATTATTCACAAATCTGTTGAAAACAGTGGGGAAAAGAGCTTGATGCCTCATGGCTCTGGTTGACCTCTTATGCTCTGCTGCCAACTGCTGGCTGTTTTTGTAATAACTAACATTTTTCAAGCATTCTCTTCAGTTCAGAGGCTGCATAAAAACCTTCTGTATGCTCAAGCATAAAAAATTAAAATCTAAATACGTCTGTGGGAGCAAGGTAATATTTAAAATTAAACATATTTATAAATTTTTGGGAGCAAATGAGTTAAATCATCAATGGTTTTATTTTCACTTCTCTTAAATTATGCAAAAAAATTTGGGGGATATACCGCACTTAGCCCTTTAATGTACTCTTTATGGGCAATGGATTCACATTTTTTAAATTTAAAATACATTAAATTAAAATAATCAAACATTACAAATTTTCTTTATTTGCAATTGTTTTCAATCATTATCATTATATGTATGGTAATGTTCTAACCGTATAATATACATTGCATTAAATAAAAACTTCATCATTATTATCATTAACCTTTTTGGCAGGGAAAAATCAAATGGCTGCATATACTGTATATTTAAAAAATCCCGTTATTTTAGGACATACTGAAGGTATAATACAATTTTCTCTTGAACCCAAGGAGACTTTTGATGAGGCCTACAATTATTATTTTTTTATAGCCGAGATGTTTTTGTTTGATGGGCTAATTTTATTTTTCTAGTTGTAATGTGAAATTGCCTGTTTTATAGTTAAGTGTGCGCATTCAATCAGAATTTCAGAGTTATATGATGATGTTTGGAGCACTCAAATGACGTGTGACTCACCGGCATATTTGGGAACGTTGGACTCATCTATAGACCAGAAACAGTGGTCAAAGGCGAACACCTGCAGAGAAGACAGCAAAGGGCATGTAGAGTCCAACACAACTTGATTCTGCTTCCATACGAGACACAAAATCAGGCTTATTTTGCTATGCCATGCAAGTAAATCAGCAGGATAGCGCATGTCTGCAAGAGTAAGATGCAGACGAACTGAGCATATTGTTCAAAGTAATGCTCATTAAGACGGTCTGTACAGATCCACTGTTAGCGGTTTTGTCATAGCGGCTGCGGCTAAATGAATTCATAAATCAGGGTCAGCGCTCCCCCAAGAAATTCCAGCACTCAGTGACCCTTGTCTCCAAGGAAACGGGGCCGGAGCGCTTCCCGGCGGTGCATGCTGGCTCACAGCCCTCAGTGCTGGGTTTCACAACACAGAATTGAGTAGAAGAGACCCTTTGCTTTGTATCCCGGAGGCACCTGCATGAGCTGTGGCCCAGTGACACTGAGAGATGGGGGTGGGGGGTGTGGGGGGGGGGGGGAGTAGCACACGCCTCACGAGAAAACAGCGCCTGTTACTGTACATGATATATGTTGAGCATCTTTTCCTAATTTAACTTCACTTCGACTTGACTTAATTTGACCCTAAAGACCCCTAAAATAGAGTCAATTTATTATAGCTTGACAAGTAAACACAGCTGACTCAATATTCAAATAGCTCACCAGTCGGAATGAAATCAAATCCGATAAAAAGATTATGCTGCTGTTTGAATCTGAGCACCGTTGCAAATTGCTGCCAAAGCACAGCTCTGATCCAGCTCCTTGCTAATCATGATAGGGGCTATTGGCTAGGAAGCTTCTGCTTTCGCGCAGTCAGCATGAGAAGCTTAGCGAGCGGTCAGTGAATGCTTTGAAAACAAAACCTCTTCTTGTGACTTCAGTCAAGTGAGTTGGTGCTTTTGAAAGGAACAAAAAGTGCCATCATTCTCAATTAGAGCTGCTTTGCTAGCTACGGCCGAGCAGTCTCCTCTGGACTGTCTTGCTCCAACAGACTAAGAGAGTATGTGACTCCTAAAAAAAAAAAACTTTCTTGATTGGACAATAGACCGTTTTTAAGTCTCACTCAGGGGTTAACTTCACTTCTGCTACCTGTTTTTTTTTTAAATTGCAATCAGACGTAATCAAGGTGGCACAGTGTGTGGTGAAATAGCGTTCAGCCCAAAAACAACTGAGTGAACCAACAATAGCATTTCAGTCGGGGGTCAAATCAAAACAATACAGACTAAAGAAAGCAAACAGTGCAAGAAAAATACCCACTGAAAGGTTGGAAGATGCTAAACCAAGGCAAAAATAGCAAGCTGCTTGCTAACCAGCCTAAGGCTAACAACAACGAAGCAACCATTTCTTATCCTGTCAACTTAACAACGAAATGGAAATAATAGTATTAAAAATACTGTATAAGTAGTTCCATTGAAAAACTGGCGTTTCTGTCTGAAAATATTCATCTTGGCGCTTTATAGCTAATGATTCTAAAGCTAGCAAAAATCTCATCATCAGATCTACCTTGCGCATTGGTTTTACCAGATTCAAAAACAGCAAAAATTGCTGTTTCAGCTATAACTGTTTGGTAAGCATTTTAGTGTTTGGCCTAAAATCCTGGTGTGTTGTAGTCACTTGCTAATCAGTATTAACGGTGTGCTAAGTGTTACCAGGTCCTGCTAAAGGCTTCCGTCTGCGACTCCAGGCCTGAATTCAGGGTTAATTCACAGTTTTCCCTCCACTGAGATAATAACAAAATTCATCTCACCTTTCATTAATATTTTGTCTACAGCTTATTTTATTATCAAATTGAGATAGCAGAAGAAAAGATAACCCCTGGAAGTGACATACTGAGGCAGATAACTTGCTATCTAGCGGGGCTAACATTGGTTGGTTTCCGCTCGTTTTCTGTTGTACATTTCAATTTCAATAAAAAAAGTTGTTCTTTTTACGTGTTATGTAGTTTTGGAGTGTATTCAATGGGGGGAATATTTAGCCAAACATTTCAAAATAACAAATTCTAGAGCTGTAATTGCAATACCGTTAAACGTTTTTGCTCACGGTTATCATGCGGTCAGAATAAGTCATTATCATTAGCACTGGACAATAATGATGCGGAAGTTGATTTCTAGTGAAATAAACTGTAAACAGGACTACGACCTGTGTTTTGAAATGCTACGAGTGAAGTTAGCAGACACGTGCTAGTCTAGCCACAGGGTAAATTCAGGTTACAGGCCCAAGAGACCCAATTTCCCAGGACCCGGTCAACGAGTGTACTCGACACAAAGCACGGTCCCCGGTGTATGAACCATCCCCGAATCGGTCACCAGTGTGTCGTCAAGGGGAAGAGTTGGGGGTGCGCTCGCAACAATGCAGCTTTGAATGTGCGCACACACACTGGCCCAGTGTCCGCGCTCATCCTGCTCTCTTTGTAGCGCCTTTGTGGGTGCTCAGCACATCTTAGAGCTCTGACACATTCACACGGACATCTATCCAGCTCCTGCTGACCAACCCAAAGACTAAAACGCCCTCAATCACTGCCATTGTGCGCAGAGATGTGCAGGATGCTTCTCACATCCTCAAGGAAACCGTCTTCGGCATCGGCGACTGGATGATTTTCAAGTGCTTACACTAAAATGGTTTCTGTTGATGGCTTGGAGTCGTTGTAACAACATAGACAGTTGAGGCGTAGGGTACATACCTTAGATTGCTTCCTGCTGAATGACATGCAAAATCCATCACAGAGTAGGATTCCAAGGTGGGGAGCCGGCGGGAGAGACACAAAAAGAGTTAGCAAAGCTTACATTTAATAAAAACATACAAATTACTAGTTAAATATTGCTGGAGTTCTCCCTGAAGCATCCATGTGTATACACTAAATCAGAATTTGTTTTTAATCTCCTTCTGTTTACTTCCAAGCATTTCCTGGTGCTGGTCATTGCTATCGTTGGGTTCATGATTGGGCCGGTGGAGCGTAAGCGAGGGAAGAGCTTTAGCATTCAATGTCCGACTGACTCTGTTGAGTAAATAGATCTTCTGCCTGTGGACTTAACAAAGAGGCCAGGTCGGGGCTAGCTTCACTCATAGCATAGCCAGATGCCGGAACTACGGACAAAAGGTTTGCGCGGTATACACAGCCTCAAGTTATGTAGGATTACGCTCTTATCTGGAGAGGGAATTCCCCAAAGAGGAAAAACAGGCCCAAATGCCCACTACAGCCATATATACGAATATGCTGCAGTATAATGAAATTAATAAAAAATAACACTGCTAGAACAACTGGCCATTAAACCGTCATTAAATATAACAGCTTCCATTCTTTTGGGATATGTTCTACAGATGTTGCAAGAGTAATTATGTGGGAATTTTATGTCCATTCATCCAGAGGAACATTTGTGTGGTTAGATGTCACTGATGTTGGATGTCCCGAAACGGGGCCTGGCTATGCTCAGTGCTCACAATCTTCCGTTCTAGTTCATATCAGATCTGTTTTGTTTTTAAAAGAGGTTGAGTTCAGGGCCCTACAGTTTTTCCAAGTTTCTAAAGTCATTATACATGTTTGAAGGTAAATGCTGAAAACGTGAAAAGACTTGATATGTGGAGATTAAGTGCTTTTCACCATTTTGCTTTTCCTGAATTTTTGGCCCGTGTCTCAAACACTTGGGACCCTGGCCTGACTCAAACCCCCCGCCCACATCTTCATTCGCATCAACTTTTATCTGGTGCAATTGCAAAGTGCATTTACCTAGCTTAGCCTAGCCTAGCCTTTACCTATGCCTATATCCCCAAAATGCATCATCTCTCCAGATTGTACCTTGGTGTGGCCACTTAGAGCGCCTCGTTCCAGCCACCGGAGGCTTTAAGCGGATATATTTTACTTCTCTGTGTGTGTCAAATAAAATGTATACGACATCTATTTTCACTTTACCAGGTCCAACAATTGACTGATTCATATGGAGGGGTGTCTTAATACTTCTGTCCCTTTACTTTTACATTTGCAGTTTAATCCTGCACTGATCATCAGATCCCTCCAATAAGTGTCTGCTGGCAGAAAGGCAGAGGATGTCGTCATCTTCACACAGTAACTAATACAAACTGTATTAGCCAGGCTGCTTTATCAATACTGGAAACACTACACTTGAGGGCCACTCACATCTCTTGAAAGCATCGCTAACATTTCTACATCTACAAAACGGTGCTACACGCAAAACTTAAAAAACAAATAAAGTCATTGATAGATGATAGCTAGCTAGCTAGCTAACTAGCTATCATCTATCAATCCCCAGTCCATCAGTCTAGCTAGCTAGCTAACTAGCTAGCTAGCTATCATCTATCAATCCCCAGTCCATCAGTCTAGCTAGCTAGCTAACTAGCTAGCTAGACTGATGGACAGGGCTACCATTTAACACAAACAATGTGGACTAAATAAGACGAGTGCCATGCAAAAAATCTCCATGAGGTAAACAAACAACATTGAATCCAATGCCAGTAAACAAACCCACAACTATACAGACCCACGGCAGATGTATAACCAGAGAAGATGTGTACAGTCAGCGTAACTGCCTGGCTGGCTTTTGCCAAGACAATGGAGCGAATTGTATCCAAATGGCTATAAAAGGATCTTAATTACACGATTACTTCCTCGCTGAAGACAAACGCAGACTTCATTCATGACTTTCACGTTATTCAAATCAAAGTGATGTTGTTCATACCGACGGCCTCTATCACTTTAAGAGCGAACGACAAAAGTTGCAGCACGTTAGGCACCAGTTCTCCCACTCAGCCTCCCGATATAATCTTTTAATCTCACCAGAAATCTGCCTCTTTCTTTACAATGTCATACCTTCATGCTAAAAATCCATTTTCATTGTATTTTCTGCATGTAAATTAAAACGTGATCCTTTTTATCACCGTTAAAAATAGCGCAAATGCAGCACTCAACTGATTTGAATTTGGCATGAAATCCGCCAGCCTAAATGCTAAGCGAAGTGTATTCTCGGCGTTCCAGCGCCGGCCGTGCCGAATCGGTCACAAAGCTCGGATGGCGCAGCCTCGAGGCAATTTGATTAAAATTTAGCGTGTATGACATGTTGAGGTTGGAGGGCTCATGTTGCGGTTCAGCGCACACGGGCCCCGGCTGCTGGTTCTGTGCGCTTCATTGTGGCTCCCAGCCTTCCAGCCATCCGTTGATAAGACATCCGGAAAATCTATCAACATGGCCGACAGACAAAATACAGTTATAATCCACCCAACCCCCCACGTCCCAAAAGGTCCTATGTCAAGGTGATCTTATCGAGCACATCTTTAGATCTCAAGTAGAAAATACCTCCCCCGAGACTGATGAAGGTTATTTATCAAATTCTTTCTAGGGCTGGTGTAAACGCTTTTGAGGTCTTTCTACAACCTCCATTGTCAGATACTATATGCTCCCCAAAAGAAGTTATGAAGAGTGGGAGTGCCAGCAGCAGAATCCCCCCCGTGGATATGGAGCAGGATTAAGGCCACTGGGTCATTATGTTGTCAAAAAATGTCCTCTTCTAACCCAGCAGGAAACAAACAAACAAGATTACAGTATGTATCATCCACCCACAAGTGCAGATGTGCAAGCTCCAAATTTGCAAATGAAGTAATTTCAGTCTGATGACATAATCCTGATGCTCAAATGGACCACGTACAGTCACACACACACAGGAACAGTATCACTCATACACCCACCCCGGAGATTCAAATTCCGCCTGATTGCTAAACAAGTCCAGCCCTCCAAACCATTTAACCTCAATTTAACCACACATAAGACCCCGTTCCCCTGCTCGCCTGTCAACATGTTTCAGACAATTACAATTCATACGCGTTTCAGAGCCAAACACAACGTTGGGATCTCTCGCCCACTCTGCGTGTGTTAGTTTTGGGTTACGGCACAACGTGCTCCTCTGCAGTGAGGGCTAACATTTCAAATATTCCCCTCGTATGTTTAGAACGAATCAAGCCGGCTGCCACCGCCCACTCAAAGCAAGAAGTCAATCTGCTGCACAGACACACAGGAAAAATACGGAGCAGTTTTGTGTGGGTTTGTTCAAGAAGATTCCATGAATTAGACAAATACGGAAACATTTTGGGCTAGCATTTAATTCTGGCTTCGATATAATGGGCAAATATAAGTACAAGGCCACTCAGTAGAGTACGGACAAGGCTCAAAAAAAGTGAAATAATTTCCCCCCAAAAATTGTGATTGTTCATATTTTTGTTGCGTATTAGTGAGGCTGGAAATAGCAATTGATTAATTCACCAGTTAGAATGTGGTCAATTAGGCAACCAGCAGAGGTGCTGTTTATTCAGTTGCAACGCGGTTGTAAACCAAGGACGAACATCTGAGCTATGAGAAGTTGAGTTACATTCCAAAAGACCTCAGCGATGACCCCACTCCCTTGGGCAGCATTCATTTATTCGGTATGACACCGGCATTCAAAAAGGAGTTCAGAGTTTCTAGGGAGATTTTTTTCCATCCCATTATAGAAATAAGAGCGATTCAAAATAACTAGAGTCAAAATGAATTGACTAATCGACAAGTAATCGATTATCAAATTAATTGACAACTATTTTAATAATCGAGTAATCGTTTGGAGACATTTTTCAATTTAAAATTGTTCACTGATTTCTGTAGTTTTTATTTACGGATTATATTCTCAAAATAAGACATTTTCAAACGTCTGTTTTTACTTTGTAAAACATTGACCAAACTGGTAACATAGTACAATATAGGGTTGCGCCCAAAATTTTATTCTATTTTGGATTTTATTTAAATTATTTTATACTGTCTTGCCCTTGTTCGTGTGTGCCTTTATTGTGAGCGCTGTTCATGTTGTACACGATTTGGCCGCTTAGGGGCAGTGTTGGTTCCGCGCGTTCTGATACACTTAAGTTATAGCAACATTAGAGAGTAGAAGGAAAAAGTCACGATCAAGTTATTCCAATAAAAGTTGTTGTTTTTTTGCAAGCTAATTAGCGTTAGCGAGTCAGACTGGAGTAGATCATGACGATTCTTTGCACCTCTATAAATTGAAGCAGAAATCATTGTCAATCAAATTATGTTGAATCGATAACCGATTCTGAATCGCAAATCGATTCTGAATCGAGTCAAAGACCCAAAAATCGAATCGAATTGTGAGACGGTCAAAGATTCCCACCCGTAGTAAAATATAAATCCCTAAATTTTTTAATCGCTATAGGAATACAAAGTACGAAATAAACACCAATATCTGGTTAACAAACAGTAATCAAAGGGAAAAAATGCTTTTTAATACACCTTAATGCAAAATTTTAATTAATTTGATTATTCAATTAATTGATTGAATAATCGATAGAATAATCAATTCTAAAAATATTTGATAGTGACAGCACTAAAAACAACAATGAATCAATTAGTGGACAATTGACAGTTCATTTACACCATATTTCATCAAGAAAATTCTGCTTAATTTAATTTAGCAAGCTACATCCTGGTAGATGAAGGGTCATGAACAGATCCTGTATTATATCTGTGAACTGTTCCATTGGAAAGCATGGCTCGAAAAAAGCTGTTTCGGGTCAAAATTGGCATTTTGCGCCTCATTAAAACACAGTGAATAGCAAAATTGAGAATCAAACGGCGAGACAACCGTCAAAAGAAAGTAGAAGAACAACAATCACCGAAACGTTCCCAAAAATCTTTAAGCAATTGATCACTTCATGATATTGCCCTTCCGTTGGCCATACTTGCTCAAATGTCTTTTCAGGAAGGATAAAATGTAGATGTTTACAAAAACCTTGAACTAAGAATTGTGTATGAATTATGTAATGGCACCATTTTTGCATTTTTCAGGAACCCGTGCATCCTGAATGTTTTAGTCCAACTATTTGGGTGGCTGTGAAATATTTCTCATATGGTCATCAACCTTAACTCTGTGCCTCGGCTACGGCTGTTGCTCGGCAACCGCGCTGCAAACACAGCGCCAAGACAAACGGCCGGCCTTGTGAGTCAAAGTTCCGACATGAAAGCCAAGTTCAGACTGTCAAAAACAGCCTCAATGAGGAGCAATGCGCCGGATGCTCCCGTACGCGGCTGTTGGGGAATTTTCCGACCCGCGCACATGCCGGATCGGATCCAATCGAGTTATCTCAGGCATGTGTGACACCGCAGTGACAAGGTGGGTCTGCGGGCCATGCGTGCTGAATGATGCGCCGCCCCAGAAGCATTAAATCAGTTTCACAGGCAGCGCTTCAAAGGAAAGCTAAGTTCATCAATTGGTTTATTTCGATGCGACTCTCAGCCCCAAGAGAAGTCAAGTGACATTTACTACTGGGACACACCTCTTTTGACCCTGTCACACATTTGAATAGCTTTGGCGTGTGGACAAAAGGTCACAAAAGCAACATGATTGCTGAGAAACACACGTCACAAACGTCACTAAAGACGTTATTGATGTAAAATTGTTCCACTCATTGCTTTGAAAGAAAACAAAAATTGTTCCGAAACACAAAGAGAGCAAATTCTTATTTCTCACTGCAAGACAAACCACATCTGAGGCTGATGAGCCATGACGCCATCTTTTTCCCCATTCTGTGCAGAAAGATAAAAACAATAGGCCAGCCTCTAAACAAACAGCCCTTTTTGTGATTAGGACTACCGAGTCAATTTATGTAAACAACATTTCGATAGAATGTATTATTGTACCAGGAAGAGCTCTAAACATCTTACTACATGGAAATGTTGATTAGTGACACAGGCTGAATAATAGAAAGACAAAGGAAACATTCCTGAGGGCAGTCACCGGACAAGGCGGCATTGTCATTTTGGAAAGGCGTGTTATGGTTACTAAAAAGAGAGACATTTCTATGTATAGTATGTTTGAAGACATTGAATTACTGCACGTTCAATTATGGAGGTTTACCACAGCAGCATCTAATACTACATTACCAACTAGCGGCAGCAGAAAGGCAAAACATAGCAATACAATTTGTCTTAAACCGGTTACAAGTAACTTGTCGAACACTATTGGGCTCGTCTAAAACGGTTTAACAGTAGATAGCCATTTTGGCACGATCGCAAAATTTTGACTTCGGTACTATACCTGCACCTCGATACCGGTACTGAAAATATTTTTTTTAAATGGCAAAAATTTAAAACATCAGTAAAATATATATTTTATCAATTCAAACTATTACTATAAGGATACTAATTCCAATACTTTTGATTAAAAAAACAAACAAAAAAACAATTCTGAACACTTTTGAAAAATTGAAGAAAAACATTGCGCATTTTTACTAGTAATTTTATACATATTCAATATTTTACAAAAGTCTTAGGGCATAAAAGATTTTTTCTTCGGTAAGTATAAAATCTCACTGCATATTTAAACGGAACGTAAAGTCATAAATTAGCACGATAATGTCAAGCACAGCAGCAGTGTTAGCATGGATTAGCATTAGCTACGTTACCAGTGCTATTCGTTTGGCTAAGTATTGATGCTGCTGTGTCGGGATTTGCGTTTTACAATATAGTATACATTCACAAATTAATTGACTAAATATAAGCGTTATGGTGATGAAGTAGTCTCTATGAGTGAAATACAATTTAATCTTTATGGGGGAAATGTTTAAATTAGCCAGTGGTAGCTTTTAAGCAACCATTATTTACACTCTCAATGCATACGGATGAACATCTTCTCTGTAGAATGTTTCAAAGTCTCCGATAACTTTGCTTTTGTTGAAAAAATTGTCGCGAGACGGGTTGAAAAATGGCTTAATAAAAGCAACAAAGTTGAAGTAGCCGTAGCTGGCCTCGGTGTCATTATTAATAATGGGAACAATTTGATCACATCTTCCTCTCAAAAGGCATTTGTAAGTCTTGACGCCTTTTTATTCAGTTGCGTTGGCAGGCATGTCGGAACATGACAGATTGTAATACGGGCCCCCCCCTCTCCGGGGGTATTTCCTTGTCATGATGCCCGTCCACTCATCGCCATCACAGACAGCAGCCCCGAGGTGTTTCTCTGCCTCTCCACCCCCACTCAACCATTGTGTCGACAGAACACAAAACTCGCATTCCCATGTCAAATATGCTATGAGCGCGCCAGCGTCACGTGCAGATGAAAGCTGAGAAAGACGATTAGGAACTTAGGGAAACTTAACCTGCCGCCCTGGGGTCCCTTCACAAGCTGTATGGCATTGGCCGGCAGCTTAGGGATCACGAGTGTTGCTACAATGTGGGGAAGTGCAAAGAATGAAGCTCGACCATCAAAGTAAATCCCTCACACGCCTTCAAATTCCCAGGCGACGCATATGTTTTGCTTATGCTGTGCGGTCCGACTGTGGAAAACATGATTTTAGATTTTTGGCGCGTCATGAGCTCATCGGCATCCCAAACCTTATTCTACTTTCATATATTTAGTAACACAAAACACAAGTATGCTTACGTCTCTCTCTCTCTCTCTCTTTATTCCCACGAGAGTAAAAATTCCCATGACTGTGTCCCCTGCAGCCATATTTGGCAGTTCAATACCCGCTAAATCGGACCCTTCCCCAGCACACAGTAACAGGTGTCCTCAAAACATGGCTAAGAAAAAAGTAGGGGTGGGGGGGAAACTCTCGCAGATCCACCACCAGCATGAGAGTAAAATTATATGCTTTTGCAAAACCACTGTAGTCTAAACACAAGGAGCCAAAACACCAGCGGCAAGAATACAGTAATGAACGCTCATAATACATGCAGCGTGGATGGACAACACAATTTCGTATGATTTGTCACATCGGACATCAGACCTAAGCTAAGGTAGCATTCTAAATGATAAAAATCACAAATAAACACTGACTAACTGACCTCAAACCATCCAGTTGACGTGAAAACTTCATGTAAACACACACATAACCAATATAGCGTCTGAATATAATACGGAAGCAAATACAAACTTCATCTCTGCCCTCAACAATAGCAACTAGCATCCCATTATGTCTTTGGAGAGTGACCTCTGCCAAGTGCAAATTGTTAGTTGCTGAGTTTGTGAGCAGTCTCTGTAGAGACGTGGTTTGGTGTATAGCAGCTCACCACCAACTGTTAAATGTTTAAAAATGTGCACTTAGCTTATTGTAAAAAAAAAAAAATAGACACAACTTTCTACGCTTCCTCATTTATTAAAGTTAACAGTGTTTCAAGAGTGTTTTAAATTTTTAACACACTATTACAGCTGTTATGTTATACTGTACTTGTGGGTTAAGTTACTTAAAACAATACAGTTTTGTTTACATTATTTAATTGACATTCAGCATTGGAGGGCCGTGCATTTTACACCTGGGCCTTCAGTTGGGATTTACCCGACTTAATTCACCCCTTGCAACCGCCAGTACCACGTCACAATTATTGAAACCATTACTATACAAAAACAGATAACATGTAAATCACCTGGAGCAGTTCAGAATCAACAGACACGTGCCTCAAAAGTCACACAAAAATGCACAACTCAGAGCTGAAACATACGTGACCTCACATGAAACATCAACGAATTTCAAAAGACCCCAGCATACTTCAGTTTTACTTCTTCTTTGGTTTTCTTGCAGCACTTGTTCCAGACAAACAGCCAGCCTCAAATGGGGTGTCGGGAGAGGATGGCGAGAAACACTCAAATGCTAATGCTAACTGCTAGCTCTAGCAGCTAGCTAGCCGGCCACTGCCTAGCTTGCTGCTATTCATGCGTCGTCACTTGTTTAAAATTAAGTGGTTTATTGTTTTTGCATATCACATTACAGTAGTGTTATTTTATGACAGCTAGTTCAAAATGACAAGTCAGGCGCATTAACTTTTATTATGCTCTGCTAATTGTCTTCAAACCAGTGGTTAACTTATTTTTTTTTTTTAGAAACACTATTTATCCTTATTCCTTCCTGAACATGTCGCCTTTTTGGTGGCCTCAACACGCCCCAAAAACTCACCAGGGTGTACATTTTTGTTGTCCGTAGGCGATATAGAAAAAAGAATAATGAGAAAAATAATAATTGGTATTGCTCAATCTCAATTACGACCAGTTTTTTTTTATATTGTTGGTAAATTGCCTACTTTAAAGCATCTGTGCTGAAAACTAAATAAACTTGAGCGTAGTGCAACATGTATCAACATATAAAGTATTTTTTTCGAACAGAATGAAAAGATGAACATAGAAAAATACTAAAACAATTTTCACTTTAACAGTAGGCCTACAATAAATGTAGAAAAAGACAGACAACCATTCAAACTCACATCAGCGAGAATCGCACCTAAGCTGTCTGCAGTTAAATCAGGCGAGTCTGTGACCCCATTCTGGAACAGATTATTTCTATTTACATTATTTCCTATGTGGAAAAATCCACTATAGTGCACCAACGGTTAATCAAGACAACTGTATAATAATTTACGACACTGACAATGCATCTGCTTAAACGCTAACTTTTGCTCATCGTAAGCGACATTATATTGATGTCACACTTTTGTTTGCTTAGATTCAGTCTAAGTGCGATGCATAATATTTTACAGCTTCCATTCCTGACTTTTAAGTGTCTGTCCTCTGCTCCAGTGTGCAACGCTGTGATGTTACCCGGCACCCTTAGCTCAAATTAGCTCAGCAGCAAAACCTTGAGACATTCATCGGCTAGGTTCAAATGCGTCACAATTGTTATGCTGAGCTGATGGGTATTGGAAACTTAGCATCAATGAGACAACATCTCAAGTTGCACTCAGATGGGGGTCACATGTCACTTCCTTAGCAACTTTCCAAACTGCATCTAATGTGCCAATGGCAATGCACAACTGACAAGTTACAACTCGGTTTGGTGGCTTATTATATTAGCTAGGTCAGGGCTTCCCAAATTGATGGCCAGGACCCAAACGCAAGTCTATTTTTATCAAGTTGCCCATTGTCAATTAGGAAAATGATTTACTTTTTTTTTTAAATCCATATTTTATTTACAAATGGGAACCAATTTGTTTTAAATCACATGAAAAAAAAAAACAAATTAAAAAAATCTGGTTCACAAGTACATTTTCAACTCCACATAGTAAGCCAAAGATTCAAACCCAGAACCTCAATTTTGAGGCAGATGTGCTAACCACTAGTGGTAATACAGTACACGACACCACATATATGGCTATGTTATGTTATTGCATACTGCAGGACAGCACGCTGTGTGAAAGTTATTTGTGCACTTGCACTTGGGGTCAGACGTTTACATAACACCCCTGGAGCTCCATGGGTGCTTCAAATATTTGGTGACACTCAAACCAAGCACAGTAATCCAAACTATAGCCTATAAGTGAAACATTTTTTCAGGAGGGACCACCACAATTCAAACAAAATCCAACTCAAGTGATGCTTGGACATATAAACAATAGTAAGGAATAGTTTTTACCTGTTGTCTCCTTTTGCATTGGAGGGTGGCGCGTGCAGAACCGTCTGGTTGTCCTCCATATCCACCACGCATTTCGTATTCAGCTCAATTTCTGCACCAAGACGTTTGTTTTGCAAAACAAAAGCAGACGGCGGGGTGTGAAATGCGACTTCATCTGATTCCGTTCAAACTCCTCAAGTCTATTGAAGTGGCGCTCTTTCAAAGGCATGGGATGGAAAGTTAGCGGATTTAACAACACACTTAAAAAAGACTTACCTCTGCGGTTCATGGGCCGAACTCTCACTGCAACTTTTACCTTTGTATCCGACATTTTTTGTCCACTTTTCGCCTGTCTGCTCTCAGCGGGGGGAAAAGTCTCCGGACAACAAGTCCGAATTTGTACCGAGGCAAAAGGCGACAGATTGCGACTAAAATCGCCCCAAAAGCGTCCGCGCGTCAAAAAGAAACGTCAGGGAAGCGTCCATGGTTGTCCTTTAATCCATCGGGGTTCGGTTTTTACGTGCAAACCCAGAGCTCGTCTCCGCTTCCAGACAGCATCCCCACCGCCATCTTCCTCCACGGACCGCCCGGGAGCTCCACGGCTCTGCTCTGCTCTCCTCTGGCAGGCTGTGGAGGCTGCAGCACAGCACCAAAAGAGGGACAAACCATTTTCGCACTGCGCACCAAACGGGGGGGGGGGGGGGGGGGGTTGTGGTTTGGGGGGGGGGGTTGTGGTTGGGGGGGGGGGCGAGCCGCTCATTGGTGACGAACAGGCGTGATGGAGCGTGGTCATTACACGCACCCGTCAATTTGAATTTTCACCTAATAAATGGTTCTCACTCACCGACCACATTACATCCTAAAAACAGATTGGTCAAATTGACCCCCCCCCCCCCAAAAAAAATAAAAAAATAAAATTAGTTAAATTTGACCAAACTAGCTGGTAGTTATGTGTCCGACAGATCCTTTGGTTAAAACAACCACTCGAGAATGGTAGGTGTTTTCAACCAATATATATTGGTGAGTGGGCCAACCAATACAAATTGATCATTATGACCAAGATATTGGTTAATCTGTGTTAAGAGGCTGGCATTTTTGGGGGGAATCCCACGGGTCACGGGATTCCCGAAACCCACCCAAGTGGGGCGAAATTCGTTCTTCCATCCCATCCTCTGAGGGAGCGGTGAGCAGCAGTAGGGGCCACACTTGGGAATCTAACCCCCCCAATTCCAACTCATAATGCTGAGTATCAAGCAGGGAAGCAAATGGGTCCCATTTTTATAGTCTTTGGTCTGACTGAACCCACAACCTCCCACTCTCAGGGGAGATACTCTACCACTATGCCACTGAGCTGGTCATGCGTAATTATCTATCTAGACATACATTTCCATTTTTAAACACTATATTAATATATATATATATATATATATATATATATATATATATATATATATATATATATATATATATATATATATATATATATAGTACTCACATAATAATAAATACAGTTACATTACAATAAATTGATACAATATATTACCAAGTGCTCTATCAAGACTTACTTTCTTTTGTAACCAATTTAATTGTTTGTTTGTTTTTTGACTAACAAAAAAAATCCAATGGTTAATCAAGCCAATATGATCTTAACCTACTAGATTTTTTTTTTTTTTTTTTTAACCAATCCATTTTAGAGTGTATAAGGTACAGCAACAGTGGTGACCAAAATACAGCACGTGGCCTATTTCTGGGCCTGCTGTCCATTTTTAGCGACCCACAAAAAAAAAATTGTCATCAAAGGGTGAGGTCGCAAATTCTTGTTTGTATGTTTTATTGTACATCAGTCATCTTATTTTTATTCTTAGTAAAAGTAAATCAATATATAAATAAAATGCATATACATTTAATAAAAAGTTTAGGGTGATGACAATCTGACTTTGGGACAAATTAGTTTTGGGTTGAGGTTGAACAGCGACCTTGTTTGACCTTAGAGGCTCCACTGCAATGTTTTGGGTATTCCCACTCTAATGACAAACTGTGTGCAAGAGGTGTAATGCTGTATTTACGGAGGGTGTGACAAAATATGGATACTGCGATGAATCATATCGCTATTGCTCTTCTCAACATAAACCAACATCAAATATTGATATTGCTACTGTACGATGCTACTCCATGTCAGCAAACTGAAACAAACCATTTTTATTATATTGTGTTTTCAACAAGCATCTCCTTTTACAGAATTGTCCACCTAACATATATGATATGTAGATAGATAGATAATAGTAGTAGTAAAATAGATAGTATCTATCTATCTATCTATCTATCTATCTATCTATCTATCTATCTATCTATCTATCTATCTATCTATCTATCTATCGTTGGCTAGCTACATACCCGAGGCTTCTTTTTGCTAGCTATCTTGCTATCTAGTATCTAGCATCCTAGCTACTGTATTTAGCTAGCCTACAATCTGTCTGGCTTCTACCGTACTATCTATCTATCTATGGAAGAATAAGATAAGATTGGACTTTTAACTACACAGTCCTCAAGAGTAAATTTTGACTGTGTGGTCTCCACCGTCCACAATGATAAGAGTGTTGTTAAATGGCACCAGTCCAACGGGTCTAATGAGGTTGTCTGCCACAAGAGGAGTGAAGACGGCACCACTTTGCACACTCCCAAAAGTCCAAATCATCCCTTGAAGGGAGTCAGCCACAAGCAGGTGTCCATTTCTGTCAAACGTTACAGCAGACATGTTTATCGTGACGGAGGCCTTCAGGCTCAGACTTAAATTGTCAGTTTGATAGCGGATGTGGAAGTCTGGAGTGAAAACTGTCAGTCTGGAGTAACTTTGCGTCCTTGCGGAGTGTACGTCCTCTTTCACATGCTCCACCACCGCCGTGTGACCTGTCGCCCTGCAGCAAGCCACGGCTTTAGGATTCTCCAGGTGTGAAGCCACCGCTCCCACCTCCAGCATGACGCCATGTTTGTAGTCCACCTTAATGCGGGACAGCGTTCCCGCCTGGACGTCCGACACCAGGACGCGCCCGCCGCTGTCCGTGTCCACCCCCCACGGCGTGGAGAAGCCGGCCTTGACCGTGATCAGGTGGTTTCCCCTGGACGTGAACACCTTGACGGCTTTATCTCCCGCGTCGGTCACCACCACGTGGCCGCAAGGGGTCACCGCCACATCCACTGGGTAACAAACCTCCTCGTCCGCGTGTCCTCTTTGCCCGAAAGCGTGCCGCTTCTTCCCTTGAGGAGTGAAAACCACCACCCTCTTCTCACCCTCATGCACCACAAACACAGTCCCCGAGGATTGCATCACCGCCAATCCAGTAGGGTTGATAAGCGTCCCCCAGCCGCCAAAAGTCAAACACAGGTGTAAGGCTTCGCCACTCACACCTGAGGCCTCTTCTCCATCTTCCCGTTTCTCCACGTGAGAAGAAGCGCGACTGAACAAGAGCAGCTCCTGCAGGTCACAAAGAGGCTGGCAGTGGGAGGTGGCGTCAACGGGGCACAGCTGTCGACAAAAGGGGCACTCCAGCTTCCTCAGGAGAGGGTGGGACAGCGCCCCCACGCATTCCACACACAGGACGTGACCGCACGACAGGTTCTGCGGCCTGCGCTCGGCACGCTGTGTGTTGAACTTCTCGAAGCAGACTTTACACTCAAGCAAGTTGACCCGGATCTCTTGCAACGTGCCCTCGGGTCTCGGGAGGCCGCCACGCCTCGGACAGCTGTGAGCCATGGCTGCAGACGGATGTTTCTTACCCTTCACTGCAGGAAAGACCAAAACAAAACTGGTTTAGGTGCTTCTAATCGAGCAGAGATGAAAGAAAATGGAGAGGTATGAGAAGAGCACTGCAACATTGTTGTGCTGTGCCGTGTGCAGTAGGCCCAAGCCACGTGATATTTGGCAATAGAGCGGTATTCTCTACTGCCCTCTTCTGGAATTAAGTTATATCACATGCTGCTGAAGAGGTAATTATTTAAATATTTGTTGTTCATTTGATTTTTTGGTAGTAAAACACAAATGCGCAAACTCATTTGGAGATTGGGTTAAACAAAGTTGAAGTAAAGATAATATTTTGTGTGTGTGTGTGAAATAGTTTATTTTAATAATACAGCTTGGATAGGCTCCAACACTCACGTGACCCTCGTAAGGATAATCGGTTGAGATAATGGATATTTTTTCAGGCATCCATTTTCTAATATGCATGTTTTTTGAAAGTGAGTGGAGGCCGGAATGCCGGCAGAAAACATGCAAACTCCACACAGGAAGGCCAAACTGTGAAGTAAGTCTGTTATTTACAAATAGCTTTATTTATTTTTAGTTTATTATTTATTTTATTTTTAATTTATTATGATTGAATGAAAATTGGTTAAATCCCTTTGTTTACACAGACACAAACACATACAATATATATATATATATATATATATATATATATATATATATATACTCTAAACCCAAACTAGAACTTAAACTGCTTTAGTTTTTACACGGAAAAATTTTAATGTTTACTTTCAGTATAATTAATTATTACCATTTTTAAAGTTAAAGATAACTCGCTACAAAAATATAAAAAATATATTATTTTTTACTGAATTACAGCATACATTACAGGACTTGCTGTATAAATATAAAAGCTCGGTGGGCCGGAATAAGGAAATGACCAGTCCACATGTGACCCCTGGGCCACAGTTTTCGCACCACTGTTTCATATCAATGAATTACTGTACCTCCCTGTGCTGCACAAAGCATCTTTTTCTTCTTGAAATGACAAATGGTTTCGATCCATGCGTTGACACGCTACATAGATACTTACCACGCCTCTCAAGAGACTCCAAATTCCAACATCTCCGTGTGAATCCACGTCACAATCCCGCAAGACTTTGCCCTTCGCCGCAAAGTCACATTTCCTTGCAATGCAACCGTGACGCCGCTTGACATGAGGAAGCTATTTTAGTTTCATGATGCGCAGTGAAATTAGATCTCACACAAGCCAGTACTCTACTCAGCCAATTTCGTTCTTCTTGGCTGAAGGAGGGCACCCCACCCATCAAGGCCAGCCAAGGTTATTATTTATTTATTTTTTTGTCATGAGCACAATCTACTGGATTGACATTTATCTTATTGTGAACGTAGTTAGGCATGTTGAACTTACGGTTTTGAGGCTCGGAGTTCAAATCTCAACTGTGTCTGTGGAGTTTTGCGTTTTTTCTGTGCTTGAGTTTTTTTTTCTTAATGCTTCAGCTTCCTGGATGAATGGCAGTTATTTAGTGTGGAAGTAAAGAATGAGTCTTAACATGTAAAACATTTTAATGTGGTTCAGTATTAATTCACAGTGATACAGAACGGCGCAAGTAATTTCCAACGTAAGCGTTTTGGCAAATTACGTATACATCCAGAAAAAAATATGTACCATCGACAGAAACTTTGCCTCATACCAGTTGCTCTGTCTCAAAAATCTGATTTGTCAGGAATTTTCCATGAGAGGTGCATCGTCACTTGAATATTCCATCATTCCCCCCCAAAAAATGCAAGTACAGGCATCAAAGTACAAATGTAATAAGTGTAAAAGCGCCATCTCCATCATGGCTGCGAGGAACATCTCTCTGAAAACACAACTCAGAACATCAACGTTGATACACAAACATCGAGACAAAACGTGCCTGTTATACTCTAACAAAACTGCAAGACTGAAACAATAAAAGTGAAAATGTTAGTACTAAACGCGAATAAGCTAAATTTGTCGATTTAAGTTCTGAATGATACCACTTTGAAGTGATATTGCACACGGGTCACGTACTGCGTGAGCTGATACCGATGGCACGAAATCCAAATAAATCATTCATTAGTAAAGCAATCAAGGGCAAAAATGAAACGCACAAAGCCCCAAATTAGTCTTAATATACGACAAAAAGGAACATGCAGACAGGCACAAAAGGTGAATTTAAAATTTGGAAATGCTGCCACCATGGTGTGTTGCTTAGATGTTGTGTGTAACATTGCAAACATGCACGTGTAACAATTCAAATATTTGCCCTTCGTTACCATCACGGTAAAAAAAATAATAATAATAATTGCAGCCATTAATAGACAAGGAGTAAAATCACCAACAATCAATCCCAAACATTATAAATATACAGTTCTTCAGAGCAAACCTTCTGCAAAGTGCGTTTTTTTCCCGTGTGCTTTGTTTTGTTCCGGGGTCAAAAACGCTCTTGTGGAAGCCACGCCCACATTCAAGTTAGGGTCACCAAGCGGTGCCGACGTACATGGCAAATTATTTGTACAACTGACAACGGATAACGCGTTATTATTATTATTAATAATAAAAGATTTGAACACGAGAGGCTCAAATGATTAACGATCAATTCTACATGGTGGTGTTAAATAGTGAAATGTCTGGAGCGATATAGTGCATCATAGCAGTTCTGTCTGTAAATCATCAGCTACACGGAGCATGCAGTTAAATATAGTAAGTTGGCAGTTATTTATTATTACCGTCACTCTTTTTCACGCACACGCAAACCTGTCAACAGTTGTAAAGGAGTTTTTACGAGCCCAGGACATTGTGGGTGTGCCGCTCTTAACAACAATGCATGGACCAATTAGTCTCTCCCGGAGTACGGGGACGTCCCACACTCATCCGATACCTTAATGCCCCCCATTCGAACCCTTTTTGGGTGAGTTTAGGAACCACTTCCGGTGATTCCTACTGGCTCTCCAAGCCGTTAACGGAGTTGTGCTTTTCCGAGGTCTTTCCTCTCAGTCTGATTTTTGGGCAGTCGCCTCCCATTTCGAGCTCGCCTGGAAGACAGAAAGCCCTCGCCGTGAATATCAACATTGTCGCATTTTTCTATGCATTGTTTGGTGCTCGGTGTGTGTGTGTGTGTGAAGTAGCAGCTGTTTGAAGGTTTAGAATGACCTTAACATTTAGGTTCATTTCCGAATGCGTCTTGCAATATATGTTAGCATGAAGCTAGCAGACTTTAGTTAGATGAAATTAAATGGTCTGGGGTTAACGTTTTGGTGTTTAAAGATACAATATTTAATTTATCTTTTTATTTATGTGCCAGTTTTACATTAAACTTGAACTGCGAGTGACAAAACAGCTTGAAGCGAGCCTGTCTCTCATTTTGGAGAACTGTGTGAGCAAGAAAGTCTTCAATTCTTCTTCTATGATAGTTTCCTATTTCTTGACAAGTGAGAACAGGCACTTTGGGATACTTTAAAAAAGTGTTTTAAATGAAGTTTAAATGTGTCTAAAAGTATGTGGGAAAGGTAAATCTATATTAAAAATAAAATCAAAAACAGTTCATTTATTGTGGGTAGAATTTTTTTTTTTGGGGGGGTGGAGGGGGCTCAACTGTACATAACACAATTTACCTGTATCTTTAAGTTCTTCTGCATCGTCAGCAAACTCTGTGTAATTGCCATCCTCGTATTCTGAGAAACTCTGCGGGAGACACACACACACGCACACACACACATGAGAGTTGCTTTGCAAAAAAAACTTGTTCTCATGATTAGTAGTTGTTCTTTATGTTTTTCACCCCTTTTTGCACCCCTTAACTCAATAGGGAAATAATGAAATGGGCGTGACCAAGCATACCTTTTCTCTTGGACCATAGTTCTCGGCATATGACACCATTCCAAACAAACACAGGAATGTAGTGAAGGCCTAAAACAGAGCGATAGAAAATCTATCATCACCAAGGAATTCAAATCAATGTAATGTTTGCTGTTTTATTGGATTTTGACTGATTTTGCAAGGCCCACAGAATATTGTGTTCTGTTGCTATAAAAACATGGAACCTACCAAAAGAAGGATTAGAAAAAAGTACATTTGTATCTGTTTCAGATTTGCAGCAATTAGCATTAGAATACAGCTAAGTTTCATCAGTATTCACAAATCTGTTGAAAACACTGGGGAAAAAAGCATGTTGCAACATCTGATCTCTTATACTCTGTTGCCACCTGCTGGCTTTTTTTTTTTTTTGGTAATAACTACCATTGCTTTAAGCGACCTTTTCATGTCAGAAGCTGTATCAAATCCTTCTGTATGCTCTAGCGTAAAAAACAAAAAAAAACGTATGAATACGTTTTGGGGGTGACGGACAAAGTATTACAAAATATATTTCTGTTATAAGTTTCTGAATGAGTTAATTATTGTAATATTTGTTTAGTGAACTGGTCAGTGTATGGATTGCTAAAAGTAAAAATTCAAATGTCCCAAACAGATTTATTGCTTCTAGTTGGAATCCTTGAGCGCACGTTACTGGGAATGCTCGAGCCTCAGCATTTACACGGAAACATGTTTTCGGCAAAACAAGATTAAATAAAGGGTACACAAGGATTGCCACTCGATACCGTCAGCAGCAGACCAGTTTACTATTGACACAAAACCAAAAAGATTGCTGAGGATGCTGATCTTACCAAACACAGCAGCCAGAGGATCACGTAGAGGATCTGGGTTTTGGAGAACAGGTCCTGTCCGAATTTGATACACGCCAGCGCCTCCAGAAAGGCTATGGCCCTGGGCAAGGTGAAAAACAACAACACAAGGACACAAAGTCAAACCCCCAACCGCCTGCAGTTGACTTTAAACGCACAGAAAAGCAAAGTGCGCTGCTACGTGTGATAGCGATGTGATGGCTTCCGGCTTTGTTTACAGATCTCGCTGGATCAATTCATCATGCTACATTTTTCTCAGCCACAAAAAAAAAAGCCTGCGGCAGACCGTGATGACACTTTGTATTTGCTACGTACGAAAGGACCTTTAGTGGCAGGAGGCTCACTTACCCAAACACCCAACACTGGGTCCCGACTCTCTTACACTGGGTGTCCGTGAGGTACGCGTAATACTGCCTGCAGCGAGCACAAACAAAACGTGAGGGAAGAGCGAAAATGGACACATGGTTGGTAACGGCGCAAAATGTTTCACCTGACTGTTGGCGCCGTGATGATGCCAACGAACAGGATCCGACACCAGCTGAGGGCGTGGCTCGCCGGAAAGACGAATATGTGCTTGAGGAAGAACGTGTTCAACTCCGTCAGCTGGAAGTCAGACGATAAAGGGTTGTTGCTACAAAGCTGTCACACTTTCAATGCTGAGTCATTATTTACAATTAATCCCGAGTCATTGTTTACAATCAGTGATTACCCGTCATTAGGAAGTGTACTGTGGGAGATCATCAGGTGTGCGGTGATAAATGATCCATTTAAGTTGTCATTTATTTACAACAAATAATATATCTTTGTTTATCTATCTATGCTAGTTTAGTGACAGGCGGAATAACTTAATGTTCTTCCACGAGATGGCAAAAGGTACAATAAACCCGTATATCCACCTGTTGCCATTTACACAACAGATTAAGTCATGACTTCATGTGAGTACATCATCTTTGTAATGTGAGTTGTTGTAAATGCAAACTATGCTTTTGTTTTTTGCTCAGGGATTGAGGACTACATATGGAAATTAGCATGCTGCTAAATCTCGTGCAGCCATCTTTTAATGATATCTGCACAGTGCACACGGTTCTTTTTAAGTAAAGAAACCGAAACTTTGTGCTCAACTAAACACGCCCACATTTCACACCAAGTACATCTTTATACTGCTCAGTTTCAGAAAACAGGTGAGTTGTGATTGGCTACCTAAGCCCTGAGCAACTGTGACGTCATTTTCAGTTGACAGCAAGTGGCAAAATGGCCGCCCCCACAGATGGATCAAAACGAGTGGATTTTGCTGTTTAACTCGTTTTCCACAAACACAATATTAATCAGAATAGTAGGGCTGCATAGAACATATTATTGTTAATAAATACATTTGACTCATTTGCCCCCAAAAATGTAAAAAAAACGTTCTATTATAAATATTGCCATGGTCCCAAAAAACGTACTTATACGGTTTGTTTTTTAATGTTTTTTTTAATGCCAGAGCATACAGAAGGCTTTGATGCAGGCTCTGATCTGAAGAGGTCACTTAAAGTAATGGTAGTTATTACAAAAAAAGGCCAGCAGGTGGCAGCAGAGTATAAGAGCTCAAACCAGGACCATGTTGCAACAAGCCGTTTTTTCCCACTGTTTTAAACAGATTTGTGAATAATGAAACTGAATCTGTCTTTTGGTAGGTTCCATGTTTTCGAGCAATAAAACACAATATTCTGTAAACCTTGCAAAAATTTTCAAAATCCAGCAAAGGTTATTTTTTTTCAGTGAAAATGGCTGGGAGTGAATGAGTTCTGACTTGACATGGACTCGAAAAAGTTGCAAAAGTTGCAACTTGTGTCCACCCCATGACATTTTGGCCTGTTTTACTGCCACTTCTCCATTTTTGTTAGGTGGTGTGCCGTGATTTTTCTTCTGTAAAATAGGTTGCCTTGGCCCAATAAAGGTTGGGAAACACTGTATGGGATGATTAAGAAAAGTCTTTATAATGTATTATTAGGGTTTCCCAATATTTACAAATACATACAACAAAACAGAACAGCATCACTTTGTGCCAGCGCCTCTCCTTCCCACACAAACACAATGCGAGTGAAAGCCTGCTGCCGTGTTATTCTCTCATTTGGCCTGGAGCCCGTGTGAGCGGACCGGCCCAACTGTCCCCCATGCTGATCCATTCTTCAAGATTGGTAATTACTGTGTGGAGGCTAAAGAGAGAGGAGTGATATTGCTTCATCAGTGAGCCAAATAAAAGGGAACCCAACGTTGCGTCGCCATGGCAGACCAACGCTAAAGACAAGGCAGCTTGGATGTGAAGCGGCACTCAAAATCGCACCCTTCTTAATTAATTACGCCCGAGTAATCCAGCCTGCTTTATGGGATTAGCTGTTAATGCGCAGACAGCAGGACACCCGTGCATAAAACGGATCCGGGTGAGGCGGGTTTTAGATTTCATTCAGCGAGACGGCAATTAGATTAGCCCGGATTTAGTAGGCCGAACACACAGGATGATCCCCGACTAAAGAAGTGGGCCCGGCCTACCTGCCAGATGATCATAAAGAGATAGACGCCCATCACTCGCTGCAGGGACGACTTTGGATCCAGCCAGCGCACGTAGGTCCAGCTCGCCGGCGTGAACTGTAAAACCGCTCGTTTGATCTTCCCTGTGGTGGTGTAGATGTCCCTGGCGGGGGATGACAAAGATTTACAGTAGGTGTGTTGAGTAATGTAATTAAACTTGGCCCCCCCCCCCACAACACACTTATTGCAGACTTGTGTTGCCATTTCACAATGAATAAACAATCAATGTCAACCCTTAGTGGTAACACTTTCAAGCTTTAGTGTCAACTTCCTAGAAAGGTTTCAAATATTTATGCAAATTACTTAAAATGGGTTATTTTGAGAATAAAATAATGATCCCTTTTTAAGGAGGTAGGTGGCTATATTTCAACCACCTCTGGTGTATTGTTCACAGCGGTGCCTAAGATACAGTACGAGTGACCTGATTTACAAGTTTTTCAAGATACCAGCAGTCATTCAGCAAATTTTCACCTTTGACTCGTGAGTCGAAATTTGAGATGGTGCTACTTGCTTGAGGAACACATTTCAACAATTTTGTGGAGCAATTATTGTATTTATTATTGTTGTTTTTGTCGGTTAATCCCATGGAACTGAAGCATTATTAAACAATGAAAATATAATAATATAATGAATGAACATGTGGTTTTCTTTTTTACACAATCAACAGTTTTTTCCTTAAATCCACATTGCGTATAGCAGCAAACATTTTCTTGTTTAGAAGTAAAGCTAAATTGAATTCTGTGTCATTTCATAAATGTATATATTTAAACGTATTACTTTATTAACTATTTTCAATTGAACTTTTAATAATTTAAGATTTTAACTTTTTTTTCTGCTTAACTAATTTAAGTGAAATAACACTTTGCCACTCCAAAACACAACAAAATATAAATTTAAATATGTAAAACAAAACAAAAGGGGACCAAAAATAGCATCCAGATAGGATAACTTTTGTAGCTGATCCAGTTTCTTCTGCAAGAAATGGTCTGCTCTATTTTGGAGAAGATTGTCTCAGGAAGGATGTTTTTCAATGGGGCGCAGATGACAAATGTTGACACGCAAACTGCAATGTGAGACCACCTTTTTTAGAGCCTTGCAACAAGGAGCACTTTGCCACTCCCAGTTGAGGTTTACTGTCTAACTAAACATGGAACAAAAACAATTAGACAAGCATTTAAAACAACCACATAGCTTTGCTTGAGATAAGTCAGTAACAATGTAAAAATGCTGCAAACGTGGAAAAGTTAAGGAATGTATTAACCTTGAATTTTGAAACAACACAGTATATCAGAAAAAAAAATACAGCTACAAATCTAACTGTTGCTACTATTAAAGCACAAGGACAAGGCATACAAATGTATGAACAACAACACTATTTAGTTCATACTTAATACTGGCCCAGTGGTACGTCCTCATCTCTAGAAAGTGGCACACCGTCATGCCCAGCCAGATGCCGCCACCGTTGCACAAAACGATGTCCAGAATCACTTGGTCCCACCAGCACTCGGCAAAGTTAGGCAGCAGATGCATGAAGAAGAGCTGAAAAGAACCCCAGGTGAGATTCAACCTCACAGATGAAACACATGTCGAATATGACACCGTACCGTGCAGTACCTCAGTGAGCTCCCAGGTAATACTGATGGTCCAGCAGAGGCCGTAGCTTCGGATCAGGAGGGCCTTCATGCCCCAACCCCAGAAATGGCTGAACGCGAAGATGTCAAAATGGCTGACAATTCTCTCCCAGGTGATGACATGGCAGTTGACTGCATACTCCTAAAAAGGCAGCAGCACACACATATGCTAGAATTCCAGTGAAACATCCAAAGTGGAACAGAATCAGATATTTCACACTGGTTGAAATCCAAACTGTGTGACTTTTGCGGCGTTCAAACCGCAACAGGTTGCACTTTATTGTTATTAACGCCCTACAATCCTCACCATGATGTCTGCTTCTCTTTTGGCGTAGCGCAGGTTCGGATCAAGCCAGTACATTAACTGTTTAACCTGCTGCCAGTTCAGGAAGATGATGAAAACCAAGAAGAGGAAGTACAGCACACTGAGACCTGAACAACAGAGTGGAATTAAATAATAGTGGAAGTGAGATAAAGTGGAAGTCACAAAAATAAAAAACTGCTTTCTTTCGCTCGTCAGTACTCACCAAAGACTATTCTCCATATCGCTGGATGAGGTCTGGTGAATGGACCTGTAGAAAAGGAAACATATGAATGTAAATGCGTTCAAACATGCAGTCGACTAAACCAGTGATACCTAACCACACTTGTGACTTCTGACATCTGATAACAATCCCACATGTGTTTGGCATGTCGTCCAGAATTCAGTCCGCAACCCCTCTCCCCCTCCCCTCATCTTTCATCTGAAACTTACCATTGGGAAATGCCAAAACGCTGATAACAAGGAAGAAGGAGATCACCAGAATCAAACCAACCCAAAGATTATTGTCAGTATTTCCATCATCTCTGGAAAAAAAAGAGACAATATGTTCGACCAGCATTAAAAAGGGCAATGTCAAGGGCAATGTCAAGGGCAAGGCCCACTATGTACCCCTATGAAGGTTTGTGAAGCATTGACTGTGCATTTATTACGTTAAGATTTGCAGTTAAAAAAACAAAAAACAAAACAAAACCATGCACACACACAGACAAGCAATACATTAATAAGTTTGCCCCCCCCCCCCCCCATTGCACCTTTTGCAATTGCATTATACTATATTGTGATGTTCATTTGAATTGTACTCATTGTTCAGCCCTAGCAAAACCCCAGAAAACTATTGCCATAAATTGCAAATGTAAGCAAACTACAAGTAGATAGGTCCAACACAAAATTCGCGATGTCGCGGGGCCGCGACAGAGCAGGGGGAACGCTGTACTGTTATGAGGACTTGAGTTGCTAATGTAGACACAGGACTGACATGGAAGCTTTTCATTCCGCTAAATGTAATGTTTAGTAGTCTTTAAAACTGACTATAATATGTCGCCCGTATTTCGTTGACTTAGTTTGAGAGAATACGAAGTGTAGCGGGCCCCATCACTCTGTCGGAGCATCACAGCCACTGTTAGCCACCTGCTAGCTCTCCAAGCTAACCTTTTTTTTTCAGCTGGCTTACCTCGCGAAGGCGAAATACATCAGACATAGCACCGTGCACGTTAGCAGCGTGATGGTGTGCGGCCGGTAGAAGAACTCTATGGTTATGTCCTCGACCTGCTGCTCGTTTATCATTCGGAAATGCATTCTGTAGTTCACGTCATCTTTGCTCAGGGTATGGGACCCTCGGCTGTACACTGACACCATAGCAGAGCAGCGGCAGGCGCTAGCCCCCCTCACCCAAACCGCAGCAGGGGCGGCTAGTCAGCCACACGCAGGAAAACGTAATGAAAGGAATAAACACACATTACTACTGTAATAGGCAGAGTACGAGTGTGTAGGGTGACGTCCTAGGAAGAAACGCTGAGGGGGAGAAATGAAAACAGTGCCGCTGCTGATGAGTTTTGATTGGCGTAAACACAGAAGGGAGTGCCAACAAGAAGCGGAAGAGCTCATTCGCTCTCCTCCGTCATGTGCGGAAACGAACGTGACCACACAAAAACATTACGGACGCCTTCACCCCATGTAATAATCATGATATGAAAACAAAATATGTAAAAGAAAATTTGAATGTGAAATGGTGTTTCACGGAAAATATCCTCTTTTTCAAGGGGACCCGCCTCGATGTTTCTTCGTGTTTGTCGCCCTCTAGTGGTTGCTTATTGCTTTGCATGACAACCAGTATGGCACGCTCGCCACATTATAAAGAGTCCTTTAAATATTTATTAATTGTTAAGGTTTTTTTCCCCCTCACATAATCTGGTAGTTAAAATGTATTGATTTATTTGTTAAAAAAAATAAAATTAACATTTGTCATTTAAAATTTCAATATGGAACCTTTTCCCCCCCAAAATAACTTTACAATAAGATTATTATTTAAAAAAAAATTACCATTTATGAGTGAAATGCCTTCTAGTTAATAGATTAACACCTTACTATTCCTGCAAGCCTCTGGCCAATAGTTTTCAGACTGGATTCGGGTTAGAATTCCCCGCGCCCTGTCTGCGGATGTGACGTAACGTGCATGGTGTGTATGTTAAGAACGGTATAAGCAGTTTTATTTTTCGTCAGCAGATGGCAGTAGCGATTCGAAATGGAATATTCTACGTTCAGTAGCTTTAATAAGTACGACGGCGTATTAGGTCCATGCATATTCCGAGGGAAAAAAACTCGCAAATTTACAAAAAAAAATTCTCGCAAATTATAAAGTGGCAAATTTGCAAATTAAAACTTTACTCGTCATTCACCGCAGCCAGAGCGACAACACTTCCTGATCCCCTATCAGCTGACGAACACTATCCAATCACATGCTAGCATACCATAAGTAAATACAAGTGAATGACGGAGCGCAGCAGATTCGACACATCAATTTAGATACTTGTACAAAAAAATACCAAAAATGTAAGAATGTGCTACGTTTTTATATTCAAGCGATCGCACACACGAAGAGATTATGTAAAATAGTTGCATTTCTACACGTACAAGACAAAAACAACATTTCAAGTTATTTAACAGCAAAATATGAATGAATAAAGGATGGCATATATACTCAAATACTATAGATTGAAGGGTAAACAACATTGATGTGCTGATAAGCAGTCAGTTGAACTTGTCGGGTTGTTAAGGTGCATCAGCCGGTTAGTCCTCCTGTCTCAGCTGAACAATAGGCTGTAGGGGAAAGTGTTGATCATGAGTTGGATTGCTTTGGAGGTGAAGCGCATCAAAAAGAAGGCAAGATACCAGCGTGTTGAAATGTTGTCTGCACACTGCTTTGCTCTGCCAGTAGATCAGAAATACGGCAATCAAGCTTTCCACCGCAAAGAGGCCCACAACCGTTGCATTGATTCCTGTTTGCAGCTGTGGGAAGGAAAGAGATGAATCTCATTTTGTGCCTTCCAGTCAGAAGAAAAAAAATAAAATAACATATTGAACTCACTTTCAGCTCTTGTGAAGTAGCCTCTTGAAACAAGTGGCGATTGATCACAGACAGACAAATTGACACAACAGACCACAGGAAACTGATGATGTTCAGACAGAATGACACCTTGGTCTAGCAAGGGAAACAAAAACGCTCAAATCCACAAACACGTGGAAAAAAAACCCCAAAACATATTTTAAGACCAATTTCCCCCCAGTCCACTTACCACGCGCATGTTGGGGACACATCCTGCCGCATAGGTCAGCATTCCACAGACCACAAACTAACATTGACGAAACATATAAACCAAGTCGGGGAAAAAAAATCGCCAATTAGAGCGCATCATTTCAAATAGAAATCAAAATGGGATTACACGGAAAGGGTCTTTACCAGAATGCTTGGGCAGATTAGGAGCATGTCATCATATCTCTGTGAGAACATCAGACCAAGACTGACAAGTGACACTCCAGCAAGACATTGTGCTGCCTATTTATTCAAAAGAAGAAGAAGAAAGTCATGATAAAAAAAAAAAGTTTAAATAAATAAATAAAAATTAAAAATTAAAAAATTTAAAATTAAAACTAAAAAATTAAAAAACAATAAATAAATAAACAAATAAATAAATATATATATATTTGTACCACTTACCCCAAGAGGTCTTGGGAATCCATTGTAAGCAAAAACCTTGTACGTGTCTCGGAACACACAATGAAACTCTCGGGGCATCGCATGACCGCGTCCTTCGCTGTCCTTCTCGGTGGGAATATTGATGATCATGGAGTCGTCACACACGAACGTCTTCCTCATTGTCTTTCTGGAGCACCAAAGAAAGATCACTTGGTGATATTCCGGTGTTGATCCACTATAAGTAACATACTGGATTGACCTCACCTGATGTTCATCCAATGAGTTTAGCATATAGAACCTTTAAAAAGAATATTGAACTCCACCTCATATGTTTTGGAGTGACTACATACCATCAAATGCAGGCTTTACAGTCACGGAGGATGATCTTGCAGCCAAGTGTTGGCCGAGTGAGGAAGTGACAAGTGTGACCTCTTTGACACGTTTTCTTGCAAAGGTGCTTGTTGGAGAGACAAACACTTTCTGACTCGGTAAGTAACAACCTTTCCGCTTTCTTAATCAACATTCAGCCTCCAGCTCAAGTCTTTAAAACGTTGTACGTTTCATTTTATGCACCAGTAAAGATGTTAAAGGTTTGATTGGATTTTGTTGACATGTACATGACATTGTACTGTAATGCCGTTATTATAAAGGAATGTTAAAAAATAGCAATCAAGAAAATGATTGGTCACTTTGAATAATTCTGAACACAAATATAAGAATACAATATCGAAAGGTAATTGAGTTTTACTTTTACATGGCATATACTGTATGCAATAATTCATTTACAATATTAAACAATATTGTGTAATATAGCATCAAATATATAAAGTATTAATAGTACAATATTACAAGGAAGTTGTTCAAAAAAATAGAGTAACTATATGCATGTGTGTATGTATTTGTGTGCATATAAAATGTAGTTAATTTACACTATACCTTAAACAACATAATACAAAATATTAACAATGTATGATATCAAATAAGTATTGTAATGCAGTCATTAAGAAGGAAATTTAAACTAACCTAAAAAATACACATGTATGGAACCAGAAAGAAAATATCCGTTAATTTACAATCAAAAACAAAATAAGATCTCCGTTTTAGAGTATTTCATTTATTAATTTTTTCTCAGTACTAGTTAATATTACAATGCTATTACGTTACTAAGCAAATGTTGAAGTGATCATTTTAAAAGTCTAAGTACTTATTACACATATTAATATTTATCAGTTTCCTATTTTGCTAAATCATTGCTAGAAATGATTGTTTTCACGGATGAATATAATTAGTTCATAATAAAAAATGCAGTTTGAGCACATTTGAATTTTCAGAAGTGTGTATGAAACTGGTAACATTCATATTAACTCATTCACTGCCATTGACTGCTATAGACGTCATAAAAATATTTTTTACCTATTTCTATTAGTTAAATTTTTTTCCCACTTTTGGTAACAAAAGTATGAAAACCTTTATATTTTTTGTACATTTAGAGCAGATATTAAATTTGTGATTAATCGTGAGTTAACTAGTGAAGTCTTGCGATTAATTAAGATTTAAAAAAAGTTATTGCCTGACGCCCCTAATTAAAAAAAAAATATATATTTTTTAAAGAAAATGGATAAAACTATTTTAATTAAAAAATATATATATATTTTTTAGGGGCGTCAGGCGATTACAATTTCTAATCGTAATTTGTTTAGTGCATGACTCCACTAGTGACCTCACGATTAATCACAAATTTTAGATCTGTTCTAATACAATAAAAACATTTTAGGTTTGCATACTCTTGTTAACAAAAGTGGGAAAAATGTTAAACTAATACAAATAGTTAAAATGTTTTTTTGACGTCTATAGCCGTCAATGGCAGTGAATGAGTTAATCAGCATCCAAAAAGTAGCCCTCAGTTGGTCGACCCAAACGAAAGTAACCAGAAGCAAGCCAGTGTAGCAGGTGTCATTTCCAAAAAGTGTTTTTTGAAAAAAAAAAAAAAAAAAATGTTCATGGAAAAATGAAAACACAATTTTCAAAATGCACAAAATGAGTAAGACAAGCAAACAGAGTGAAGGAAAAGCAGAGAACTAAAGGCAAACAAATTAACAAGACAACGAGGCACACCTGGAAGACACTAGCAGCTGGAGGGAGCTGATTGGTTGACACAAGGAACAAGGCTAACGAGACCAGGTGGTGATAAAAACCTAACGAGCAGACAAGCCAGGAACACCAAACACAGGAAACAAGATATAACATGAAACAAATCCTATCAAAATAAAGTCAAATAAAGGCAACAAAAACACAGATCACGTACTTATACTATTACTTATATTCCTTACATTCCAACCTTATAATTAATCAAATTTAAAAAATCCAAACATATTATTTTGATCAGGTGAGTGCAGCATGGCTTGCTCAGATGTGAAAATGGAGATCCAAGAAGACAACCAAGGCCTTTGCAAAGACGTTGAGAAATTGCCCAGGGTGGTGCGATACCAAGCCACAAAGGTCGGAGAAGATGAGACACGAGCTTTGCACGACCTGCTGCAGATTCAGACCTCTGTGGTCGGGGTAAGGCCGACCGGCTGCATGCGAGATCCGGTAGTCAAGTTGGAGTGGAGATTTGTTTGTATCAGGCTAGGATTATAATTTTTTTTAATTCAGTTAGTTTTAGTTTAGTTTTAAGAGCGTGTTTGTTAGGTTTTATTAGTGAAGTGCTCGAACTGGTATTGGTCAATAGCTTTTATTTTTAGGGAAACTGTTTAGTTTTTATTAGTTTTAGTATTATTATTTTTTAGTCTTAGTTTTTTAATTTATGACGTATTTGCTGAGTGCAAAATAAAAAACAAACAGGTCACCATAAATATTATGTAATAAATTAAAATACAATTCCCAAACTGTTTGACCTTCCTTTCCTCTATACAATTACCAAAATAAATACATACATTTAAAATCAACCCCAAAAGCTCTTCTATGAAATTAATTGACAAAGATGAAAATTAAGGATATTTTAGCTATATATTTAAAAAGTTATTTTTATTTTTTTTAAAGGCAAACTACCACAAACACAGAGAGAACTATTAAACATATTTTTCTATACATATTCCACAAATTTACGCTGGATTAAAATCCATATTCATAGGCGGCATTTTCTCCATAAACTCCACTTTAAATGTCTGCTTTACAGATGCCAAGCATTGGTCCGTGTCACATGATGTCACACTAAGTGCAATCCCAGCCGTCTGTAATTTTTTCTTTCCCAAGGAAAAAAAAATGAGATAAGGATATGTGTTTAACCAAACAGCGATTAATTGGAGCATGGCATTTATTGATTTATTTCAAAACCTCATTGTTGAATATAACAGTTGATACACAGACAGATACTGTCGATAGGCAGATAGAGGTTTTGCGGTGTCCAGCTTGTCAGTAACAGGAAACTCTGATAGGTTCTTGTGGTCTTCCTCTTAAATGGTAAAAAAAAAGAAGAAGTTTTGCATGTATTGTAGACTGACCTACTTTTACTGCAACAAAAATGAGTGAGTACAAATCTTATGTTTTTTTATTTTTTATAATTACATGACTTTTTTTTTATATTTAGCTGCGCACACAATTTTACATCTCAAAATTTCTCACCTATTTGACGTATTTAGAATGAAACATACTGTAGATATTTTTTCCTAAATTTATCATGGATCGATGATGGCAGTCCCTGCAGGTCGTGAGCGGACTACCCAGCGTTGGAATTGGTCTGACGAGGGCCGTCAGCCTGACGATAAATCAGTCGCTCGTCACGCTGTTCAGGGTTTCTCACTTGACCGGGATGCTTGTAAGAAATCAATTTACCGTTTGTAATCACATTTCTTTCACAATCATTTGAAATTCTCCTGCTTTTCAGTTCATTATTGCAGGAATTGTTTCCAGCATGCTGATAAGATATCCAGTATTAATAACTGTAAGTACGCCGGCATGACGATATAGTTGCTGTCATTTCTTTGAAATAATATCCATGTTTGTTTCAGGTCTCCCTTGCAATCAACCGAGCTTGTATCGTTCTTGCATTAGTTGCCATTGGTTTGATAACCACTGACCTGACACAGTGGACTCGAGAACAAAAACATTTGACGTTGGGGCTGGTGGAACTTGGCATATTGGGACTTCAGCTTTTGCTCAGTGTCATTCTCTGCGTGCGGATCTCCAAAGTGAAATATGGCAGGGTGAATAAATAATTAATATTTCAATACTGAGGACTGCTTAGTGCATTTATATATTTTTTCAATTTCAATCTTTAGAGCAGAAAAAAAAAAAGTTGTGGTAAATTTGTGCCCTCACCACGCCCCCCCCACAGCTCTTTGTGAGAATGTTATGGTTATTATAAAGCTCACAGTGGATCTGACAGTAGGGGTGGGAATCTTTGAATGTCTCACGATTCGATTCCGATTTTTGGGGTCTGCGATTCGAACGACTTTTGATTCAAAACGATTTGATTGACACTGATTTTTGCTTCAATCTATAGATGTGCAAGGATTTGTAATTATCTACTCCAGTCTGACTCGCTAATGCTAATTAGCGCGCCACTCGCGGCACTTTTATCACTCAAAAGAACAGCTCCACAATGCAAAAAAATTACTTATTGGAATAATTTGATTGTGACTTTTTCCTTCTCTCTAATGTGGCTACAACTTCACAGTGTATTAGATGCGTGGAACCACACTGCCCCCAAGTGGCCAAATTGGGTACAACATGAAAAGAGCTCCAAATAAAAAGGCGCACACAGACAAAGGCAAGACAGTATAAAATAATTTAAATAAAATTGATTTTGGGACATTTAAAATCGATTCTGAATCGTACTAAATGAGAATCGATTTTTTGGCACACCCCTATCTGACAGTATTACAGACTAAAAGCGGGAAAAGAATGAATTCAACAAATCTTTCAATACAAACTTTTTTTAATCATCTGTACAAGTCTCAAGGGTGGACAGCAAACAAAAGTAATAACATGCAGGGTTTTTTTCTTCTGCATTTGTAAATTACACAACAATAATAATAACGTGAAAACATCTACAATATAAACACCGATGCATATTGTTAAGGATATGTTACAAAGCATATGAGTACCATCGTGGTAGTGTGTCTTGTTTAAGTGAGAATCTCCAATTAATTTCAATTGAATGCTGCAATAAGTCTTGCTTGGAATGTTGCTCCTTGTCGGGACTTCACAGCTGCAAAGAAATAAAAATTGAAATGAAACTCTACATGCACGTAATTATTTAACTGGAGTTTGCATGCAAGCTGCTGTGACTTTCGAAACAAATTACTGAGCAACAATGTTTCTTTGGGGGGTGCACACATGACATCAAATTCGCATTCAATTTGATGAAGCTAACGGCAACTGATATAAAAAGTCTACACACCCCTGTTAAAATGCAGGTTTTTGTGATATTAAAAAAACATCCACAATATAAATAATTTCAAAACTTTTCCAAATATTCACATGATCTATATCACCTGTACAATTTAATTAAGGGGAAAAAATTATTTTTGAGAGCAGAAGCAAAAAATAATAGAGATAATTTAGTTGCGCAAGTGTGCACACCCTTCTATAACTGAGGATATAGCTGTGTTTTGTATGAACCAATCACATTCAAACTCAGGTTGGACGGGAGTCAGCACACACCTGTCACCATTTCAAATGCTATTACTCTATATACATTTCAGATGTTTTAGTAGGCTTTTCCTGCCAATTTTAATTGTGTGCACACTCCCATTTTACCAAGAGTTTGAAATAGTTATTCCAGTTATTTAATTTTTACTTCTACAGGATAAAGTAATACAGGTCACACTAATGGTGAAAAACATTTGAAATGATTTCTTGAGTCTTGTTAGAACCTTGCACTTTAACAGGGGTTTGTAGACGTATGATGAAATCACAGAGTGCGTTCAAGAGCATGCATGTGTTCACATATAACAATAGAGAATCGTTCCAAAATGACAACACTGGGTTGAGCAATGGCAGGCGAGTCAAACACCAAATTGGAGCAAAAGCCTTCAAACCTACGCGAGCATGCATGATTTTCACACGTACTGTATTAGTAACAAGGCCACGTGTCGTCATTGTCACGGTTGTTGAGCAGCCTGTTAACACGACCACAACGGTGACACTGAATACTTACGGAGCTAAGCTTTAGTCAGACCAATGTTGACAGGCCTACTGCTATATGAGAAGTCTGGCTCTGGCAAAAACAAGACGGCAAAAAGTGGAATATTTATACGGAGCTGCTACCTACCGCCTGTCGAAGATGATTCCACGTTGGTTGGACTTAAATTCCAATTTAAGACGCTTTAAAAAGCAAGGGACCATATTTGGCAACTCAAACTTGAGTTGAAATGGATGCCTTTTGTTTTTTTGTGAAACATTGTTTTACTTACAACTTTTTTGGTCCTTGGATGAGAGAAAAATGACAATTTACTACGATAATATGCAGCACAAAAATGAATGATACTTTCCCTCCTCAATGCAAACAGCACATTGAAGGTGTCATAATTAGATTTTTTTAAACAGATGCAAAAAAAAAAAAAAAAAAAAAACATTGGGTGCAAATAGGTCTTTTTTATGTAAAAAAAAGTATGACAAATATATAGTATACTACACTAAAGCAAATTTGGTTTTTTGTTTTCTTTTAGCTGAAATCAAAACCATGAAAGCTAAAGCTACTGGAAATAATGTCTCCTTTTTTCATTAGAACTACAGAAATAAATTTTCACTAGTGAATAGGAAACTAAAACTATGGACAATATAATATAGCAAGTTTAATAATATCAATACTTTATTTCGAGACTGATTCTCAAAGTGTGGTACAAGTACCACTAGTGGTAAGCTGGCTCCCTCTAGTGGGAGGTGAAAGAATCACTGAATAAAATGTTCAAACGGTTTACAGGGAGTCGTCGAGTTACGATGCACTCGACCTACGACGTTTCGACTATGATGGCCACGCCTTGTCCGCCATTTTGTCCCCAATTTTTCTGCTTAGCTAGTGCTTGTCTGTGTTTGTGCACCGGGAGTATCATTGGCTTTTTCGCCCTCTTTTCTTCACATCATGGCCCCAAAGAAGAAAGTTGAGCCTTCTAGCGACATTTTAATGTATTTTAGTTTTTTTATACAAAATAATTTTGATGTAAATTTCAACTTTAACAGTGAAATCCAACTTACGCGGAAATTCGGGTATCATTGCCATCTTAGCAACGGAACTCCCTGTAATGATATAGTGACTTAAATATTTTTTAATCCTGTACACTACGATTTGTTAACTCATTCACTGCCATTGACGGTTATAAACGTCAAAAAAATCATTGGAACTATTTCTATTAGTTTAACATTTTTTTCTCACTTTTATTAACAAGAGTATGAAAACCTAGAAAACAAATGTTATTGTACATTTCGAACAGCTATAAAATTTTTGATTAATCGTGAGTTAACTAGTTAAGTCATGCGATTAATTACAATTAAAAAAATTATCTCCTGACGAGATGATTATTAAAAATTATGGGCATCAGGCGATTAAAATTTGTAATCATATTTAATCGCATGTCTTCAACTCTCAATTAAAATTTGTAATCATATTTAATCGCATGTCTTCAACTCTCAATTAATCAAAAATGTTATATCTGTTCTAAATGTACAATACAAAAATTCTAGGTTTTCATACCCTTGTTAACAAAAGTAGAAACAATATGTTCAACTAATAGAAATAGCTAAAATGATTTTTTGACGTTTATAACCGTCAATGGCAGTGAATGATTTAAGCACAGTTCAGTTGTATTTAACTTGTGCAGTCAGGACAGTTTTTATTTATTTTCCTATATTTAGGTGCTGTGTTCATGCTGTGTTCATTTTCAAACGGTGCATAATGTTACAGTGGCAAATGATAATATTACATACGTTTCAGAAATGTAAGCCTAGTTTTTGATGCACACTTACTGTACGCTACCCTAGTTGAATGTAAATCATGAGAGTGGTACACACACAGAGCTAGATATTATTTTCGGTGGAGTTTAGTAAAAAAAGGTTTGCGAACCACTGGTTTCGCATGGCAAGACTCACTGCTGTGATGAACTTGTTGCCCTGCGGTTGGAGGTCTTCACTTTTGCAGAAGAGGGAGGAGGCCTCCATGGAGGAAGGCGGCACGGAGGAGCAGCGGAAGGAGGCGGATTCCTCGCTATTGTACGAGTCCAGGAGACCGTCGGGGGGTCCGGGTAAGGTGAGGGTGCTCAGTCCGATCATGCTGTCATTGGAAGTGCATTGGGACGACGTCTCGGAACTCTCAGTGACTGACAAAAAGGAAAAAAAATGGTTTGAGTCATCATCATTTGTGCTGTCAAGGCAAGTTTAAGGCAGTGCGTTGTGCTTTTATTATTCGGATAATTTGGCATGAACAAGTGTTGTGTAACACTGTGTTGTGCAAATGAAATGTCTCTGGTTGTGGCTACATTTCCAAAAATGGAAATGAATAAAAAATTCTGAAAACTACTAACAGATGTCGCCTCTTAAAATCCCAACTCACGCATGGAGGGTTGGCTCGCAGAGTCGTGCTCCAGCTCGTCTTCCTCGATGCAGTCGTACGGCCACTGGGTGAAGGAGGGAACGCTGGCCAGCGGGTACGGATGAGCGTGTGGGTGCGAGGAATAAAGATGGAGGTTGAGCGATCCCAGCAGGGAGGACGACGACTGGCTGCTGGAGGAGGACGTGCTGCTGTTGGAGATGGTGGAGTGCGGTCTCTTGATGCAAGCCGAGTATTCATACGAGGGGACCGCTATGGAAGCCCTTGTCCTACATTCTGTTGGCAACATCAAGACACAAAAAAAAAATGGAAGAAACTCATTTCAGCTTGAATGCAAAGTATGCTTATGCAATTCCACTCATTTTGACTTTGGAGTTCATGAACCTGGAACAGTAATGTTTTTTTTATTTAGACCACTAAAAAGGGTCATTTTGGACAACTCTATCTAGATTATGCTGTGTTTTATTTGTGTTATTGTTGCAGAGGGGTTAAATATGATCCGTATTGCCCATGGGAATGAAATAGAATTAATGTTTTTTGTAGGCACGTTTCATTTCATTTTGTCCACATATAGTACTTCAATCAACCAAAGCAATGACGGATGCATAGTGAAGGGTAGATATTCAATTAACTTGATTGAAATCTTTAGAATAAGATTTTTTTTGTAAATCTATCCCAGGAGATGTTTCTAATATTTTGACTCTCTTGTAGCTAAATGAGGTAAGCAAAGAAGCTTAGGATGGTTAAAATGTGTGTTTTTCTTGTTTTAAGAAGAAAAGATTTGGTCAATAGAATACAAGCACACGTCATCATGTAGGGCTGAACAATTAATGGAATTGAAATTGACATGCAATTTTTAATTTTTTTTAAATCGCAAGGACTACAATAAACTCATTCAAAACCAAAAACTTATACCTTTTTTAATACTTTGTCATGTACTCCCAAAAACAAATGTATATGTTTTTTTATGCTAGAGCATACAGAAGGCTTTGATACAGCTTCTGACATGATGGTGGTCGCTTAAAGCAATGGTTGTTATTACAAAAAACGGCCAGCAGGTGGCAGCAGAGTACAAGAGATCAACTATGTTGCATCAATCTTTTTTCCCCCCAGTGTTTTCAACAGGTGTGTGAATAATGATGAAACTTAGCTATATTCTAAAGCTAATTGCTGCAAAACAGAAACAGATACAAATATACTTTTTTTCTGATGAATGAAGAGACGCTAATCTTTCTTTTGGGTAGGTTCCATGTTTTTATAGCAATATTCTGTGGACATTGCAAAATCGCTGAAAAACCAGTAAAACAGCGGGGAGGGAAGGGGGTTGCTTCAATGAAAATGGCTGGGAGTGAATGAGTTGTTGGGCTTCATTATCTGATATTACTAATTGTAATACAGATAAATTTTTTGCTTGTTTGTTAAAAGAAAATAAAGGGAAAATGACCTTGGAAAATAAAATCGCTTATTAAACAGCAATCAAAATATTGAGGAAAACACATTTTACAAAATCCTTCAACCCTAGCATGATGGGTAAGTCACAAAGGAATGATGGGAGATAGGAGAAAAAGAAGTAAGTCTCACCTGACCCCTTCATGATATAATCGATAGCTCTGTCATTGATAGCTGCATCGCTGGGCTTAATGTCCATGAAAGGCTTGCTTCCAATGCCCATTGACACCATTTCCAGCATGCGCAATTCTGCAAGACAAAATACACAAAGAGAGATAGCCCTTTTATGACAAAACATTGTTAAAACAAAATGTTAATCGCAATCATTGACAAAGAAACACACCCCTGTTTCGTAACGCCTGCCTCCATAGGATCTTCCCTATAATGGAAGTCCACACCGCCTTGATCTCCACAGAGCTTGCTTGCAAGATGAACGTGTCCTGGGACTTCCTTCGCCGGAACCAAATCTCAAAGCGCAGACCGCTATCGCCAACATTTTCAGTCATACCTATCTCTGCTGTCTATTTAAAAATAAATACATAAAAAAAATAAGTAGCCTAAAAAGTAGCTCAGCACTGATAAAAATAAAAAAATAAAAAAATCTTACTTTGTAAGATTGTTTGTAGATGTAAATGTCATATCCTCCTTCGATCTTTTTGGTCTTGCTGAAGAGGATGAGATCTTCAAACAAGAAGACGTGGCGGAGGTACTTCCTGCGTCCACACCAGACGATGAACTCATCTTGGCAGCGAAGTTGACCTTGTTCTTTTAAGTTCACCTAGACAGGAAACACCTCGAGTCACATGCGTCACTCACAACAATGGAAGTTGTGGCGGGATGCTGACTTCACTCTACTGTATACAAAAGAAGATGACATCCAGTCCAAAAATACACTATGGATAAGGCTATTGGGACTTCCTTTAAGATCATCAAGTTTCTCTGCAGACATTTTTGTTCTTTTGCCTCAGGTTGCGTTATTATTATTTTTTACCATTCCTAGTTAAGTGTTAACATCAAACCAAAGAATTACACAATTTGTGTATATTCAAACAATAAAATTAAAAACAAAACAAAAATCCACTAGCTTTATGCTAACACACAATGCAAAACACCATAGATAGGCTAATGAAACTAGCATCTATGGATACTTAAAAGTAGACAGACAACATAAAAATAATCAACTATGACAGACCCATCAATTAATTAAGAGAGGTGTCTCAATACTTTTATGGATTCAGTGTACACTTTCCGCTTACATCACAGCCCCGAATGGCGTCCATCGCGAGGAGATCGTTGCCATGGCGAAGCTGAAACTTGACCATCTCCTCGGCAACGCGAAGGTCGCTCAGCTCTTGCGCTTGCGACTGGCCGCACTCCTTGATGAGGTCCTTCAGCAGCAGAGCATATTTGCTCATCCTCTGGATGGGTTTCAGCAGGTAGGATGCCAGGTCCATCTTGTCCCCCAGATCAAGCTGTTTATTCTGGGATGTGAGAGGATGGTGAAGATGGTAGTAGCTACTCATGTGTATGTGTGTCATTGCCATGTTCTTCTTTTGGTTGACTAAATATATACACACACACAGTATTTAATTATAATAATTAAATAATTATTTTTTGCTTAAATCATCTCCTCATGATGCAAATGGTACAATTTTTTGTGTTTCTGGAAAAATCTGAAAGAAAAAATGACATTAATATTTATGTGAGCTTTCAATACACCTGTCAAATGAAATTAGGCATGTGTTACTAAAACAGTTAAAAAATAAATTTGATTAAATTATAATTATTATTAAATATTTCAGGTAGCTCTATTTAAAAAAAGTAAAATTTCTAATCTATTTTTCCTGCATTTCATGAATTTGTATCACCAATACTAAAATGAAATGTCACTTCTCTAGATTATTGTAATTTACTGAAATGTACCTTTATGTCATGGAGACACACTATCTTACATATATTTTTGGTCTTTTTGTATTCATCAACAAACAACAAGCTCATAACAATACATTATTCATTTGCCACTGTGACTTCATTAACTTCCTTTTACGTTGCCCCACTGTGGATCAGTGCTGACCTTTTTACCCAGTGAAGAATGTTACCAGAGTTTCCAGACGCACCTTAAAGAATTCGTTCCCATGGCTGCTGAGCAGGGAGTCGGACCGGGGCTTATTCTTGCTGTACAGGGCATACATTCCAAACTGATCCTCCTGCACACACGCACAATTAACAAGTTAGAACACTCCGGAAAGTAAACTGGCATTGTCAGCATGCTTTCCTGCACAACGTGTACAGTTAAGTGATTTAAACCATATGAGCTGTATGTTATTAACTGCAAGGCTGAACTGTGTGCAGTTCCCCAGCATATCCAGCTGACAGCATTCACACATGGGCAAAATTCTCTTAAAGGGGAAGTCAACCCCTAACATTTATTTATTTTTGTTCGATGCAGCCCCGTTGGTCTAAATATGGTATTCTGGTTATTATTGTGGAATATGAATTAAGCAGCAAAATCCAGCCACTTTTATCCATCTCAGAGGGCGACCATTTTGCCTTTTTGCTGTCGAGTGAAAATGACATTACAGTTACTCAGGTATCAACCAATCACAGCTCAGCTTCAGAAAACACGCGAGCCGTGATTGGTTGTTGCCTGAGCAACTGTGATGTCATTTTCACTCGACAGCAAGTGGCAAAATGGCCGCCCCCTGAGATGGATAAAAAAATGGCTGGATTTTGCATCATAACTCATAGTGCACAAATGTAGTATTAATCAGAATGTCATGTTTAGACTAATGATGTCACATATAACATATTATTGTCAAGAAATGTTTAAGGTTGACTTCCACTTTGAAAAAAAATCAACAGTAGTCACGGAAATAGCTTGAATCTGACAAGTATTTTTTTTTTTTACAAAATTAATGAAAATTAGACATTGATTTTGAATTGTGGTTATGAATAAATAAAAAAAGGTATGAAAAAACAATGCTACTCCTATAAAAAATAATAATGAAAAATAAAAATAATAATTGTTCAACCAAGGTGTGCTCTCTGATTGGCAACACAGGTGTCTTCAATCTTCAACTAATCAGTTAGTCCGTCAGGCTTTAAAGGGTGAAAAGTAGTCTGGTGCTGTTTGGTGACATAACATGGACCGGAGAAAATTAAGAAGAGAGTTATATCAGGAAATTAGAAAGAAAATGTTGAAGATGAAGGCTATAGACCCTGTCACATTGTTTTGACTATTTATAACAAAGACAGACTAGTAATTAAATTGAAAAACCATGCATAAATATTCCTCATAATACTTAATAGTAGTTTTGGGAGTAATTTATTTGATGTGTTCTTGTCATAGTTTACAGTATTTAAATGTAGTGCTTAGAGCATGAAGTGTGACCAGGAAAAATAACTCGTGTTGTCTTTCTACTACATAGAACACGTTTTTGTTGTTTTCCTGGTATGAAGCTTGTCCTTGCGTTAGGTAGGTTTGCCCCCATACAAAACACCACTGACAAAACCATGACCCTGGCAATGCTACATTTTGTTGTCAAACTAGACGTGTAAAGGTCATGACTGTTGATGGAACCTGAGAGCTCTTAGTAAGTTGTCAGTGTGCTTCCTCGGGGCACGCCGACTTTGTCTGCATACACTCACATGTCGGAGAAAGCAGCTGCTGATGGACAACGGGGAGTGGGCGCACAACTCCAGGTCCTTGAGGAAGTACTGGCTGTGAAAGTCCCACAGCTTTTCCACATTTCCGAAAATGATGCTGCGTTTCCCGCGCAAGTCCTGAGGCAGATCCAGTCGCTCCATCTCAGGGAAGTAATGCTCAATGACGTAGCTGAGAGAGCGAACGTACTCCCTCTCTGTGGAGATCATCTCGTCCATGATGTGCTGCACTTTACTGGGAACAGAATTTTTTTTATAATATAGTATTGATAGTCGTAAGGATTTTTACTTTTGCCGAGCATCAACGCATGAAGCAGACTATATTTTGTAGAGATAGACCAACAGGACCAACACCTATACCGATTATAGTCAAGGAAGGAAATAACCAATATTTGGAGCAGATATTAATTTTCACTAAAAAGGGAAAATATTGGTCTCAAAAATGTAAAAAAATACTAACTCCAACTCTTAACTTTGTTGAATTTTTAATGCTTAGGGAACAATTTAGTGCCGGATCTCCCATGGCAATTAGCATGTCTTGAAAAGGTAAGTAAATAGCTCCAAATTGTTTACTACAGTAAATAAAAGTTTCCAAAAATGTAAAAAGTTGTGCTGCCAATTAAAAATATTTTTTTGAAACCAAATGTTAATAAAAATAAAAATAAACATTTTAAAGTGCAGAGATCCCAACGGTCAGCAGCATCTCTTATAATGTTAACTGAAAAAAATAAAATAAAAATAGATCCTTTAAGTTAACACAGCTTTAAATTGATCCATTATCAGCTGTACGATTCTTTAAAAAGGCTGATGCTGATATTCGTTAAAATGCTGAATGTCGGACTGATAACTGTCCCTGGCCCGGCCGATAATTGGTCTGTCCCAAATATTTTGAGTTGATATTTTAGCCAGCATTTTATTAAGCCTTATATTAAAAACGAAAAACATTCTGACCTGCTCTGTTTCTTGCCATCTCCTTCACTGTGTATGTTATGCATCCTGGAGGGCGTAGACATGCTGCGACTGCGTCCTAGCGCCGGGCTCATAACATCGGGTCTCTGCAGCTTCTTCTCAGCGGACACATTATTGGCCACCTCCAGACCCTTGATGTACACCCCGGTGTAACCGTGCACGTGACTGGAGTCCGAATGACCGCCGTCCCTCGGCGTCAGCTCGTAGCTCATGGTCTTCTTCATGATCTTCTTCATTGGTGACTTGCGGACTCGAGAAGCTGCGGAGAAGATGGGCTCTGAGTGGCATGAGATAGTGCAGTCGCTGTCCGTGTCGTCAAACATCGATGGGCTCATCTTGCCGTCAGGTGGGAAAGTGTAGCGTGAGGAGGCGGCGATGGAACCGGAGGGGCTTTTGGAGAAAGGTTCATCGGAATGTGGTTTAGTGTCCTCGACGGCCAGTGGCGTAACTGTCCTGCTGGAGCAAGAAGAACCTTCAGCTTGAAGCCCACATCCGCTATCGTCCTCTACACTAATTTGGATCTGTGCAGGCTTTAAAACATCCGTGAATTCAGAGGAAATGGAGTCTGAAGAAGCCCCCATGGCTCGGGACAAAGTGCCCTCCAGCTGCTGCTTGGTCTGCTGACATCGGTGCCACACTGCGTTCCACTGCTGCACTTGCTGAGGACATTCCAGGGAGAGCACCATATCGTTCAATGTGCTGAAGTTGTCCATGGAGAATTTGGAGGCCTCGGTGCAGTAATCCTGCAGGATCGGGACCACGGCAGGTGAAGGCGCTTCATCTGAAGTGTTAAGGTGGCTGACATAGTCTTGGCAGTGCTCCCTCCATTGGTTTACCTACGGATGTTTAAAACAGAGTTCAGTTTTTAGGACTCTTTATGCAGGATATTAGCATGAATCTAGAGCCAGGAAAAAACTAACTAGACAGAATTAGATAACTCAATTGCATACATGAATAGGTAAACAATAAAATCACCACAGAGGCATCTAATCTGTGTTTGCAAAAAAAAGCCTGAATAGCCTAACAAAATGAAAGAATTGCAAAACACTTACAGAGTCATAAAACTCATAAAGGTTTCCCAGAATGTCCAAGTGTGCCTTCCTCTTCTCCGCTCTGCTCACGATGGAGGCAAGATGTTGCTTGAATTCCAAGGAAACAGTGCCAGGAAGAGATGGTGGAGACTCTTTTACCACCTGCAGGGCATGTCTCTGCTGATGCTGTCAACCAACAGAAGGACAATTGATTATATACTAAGTCGGCACTTGGAGACAGCGATCGTTCGTGTGTAACCGCTAAATGAGGCTCGCACCCCACAAAAAATTCAAGATGCACCAGCTTTTATGCCCGGGTGCATGTGCGCTGTCTATGAAAATAGAGCCCATAATGGTTGTCTAGATCAGGGGTCTGCAACCTGCGGCTCTGGAGCAACATGTGGCTCTTTAAGTCCTCTCCTGTGGCTCCCAGAATTTTTTTTTAGAAAAATATTATTTTAATGAATTAATAATTAAGATTAAAAATAAATAATTAAATGTTATAAAAAAAATTAAGAGTCCACATTTTTAAGCTGTCGTGAGGTGAAAGGTTGATGAAAGTTTTTTTTAAATTACCCAAAAAATTTCAGAAAAGAGGAAAAGCAGAAAATAGAAAATTTAAAAGGCAGAAAAGAAGATGTTGGCCTACAATGGCTCTTTTGACAGTAAAGGTTGCTGACCCCTGGTCTAGATGAAGAATAAGAATAAATTGATCAAGAGGTGTGTCTCAATACATTTTGTCTATATCATGTAAGATCACAGAAATTCCCGTGCACAGTATTGGCATCATCTCTGTTCTTGTCAAGATATTTACCACTGACTCTTTCAGAAATTGGTCCAAGCGCTCCTTCATGTCTTTAATGCTGCTGACAGACAAAGTGAGTGATTCTAAAGGTGTGAGATGTTTATCTCCCTCCACATTGAACCACAGTTTGACCTGAAAAAAAAAAGACCTGTTATCTCAACGCCATTGTATAGAGGAAAGAACAATCACGAGCGAAAAAGCTAACCTGTTGTGTCTGTTCCTCAAACCTGCGCACCTCCTGAAGACTTTCCAAGTCCTTCTGAGACTTGTTGGACAGAATGACAAGCTCATGGACCTCTTCGTCCACTTGGTTGTAGAGACCACTCAACATATCTACAGCATCCCTAAAGACAGGCAGAAATATTAAAAGCGAGGTCAGTTTCGTATTAACAGGAAGTGAGAGGCCTCGCCAGCAGCATTACCTGTAGCTCTCGTTGTCACAGGCCTCTTCCTTCCTGATGCGTGCGAGGATGGTGCCTCCTTCCAGACGTAACCTATTTAGATGGGCGTCATCCAGCACACACTTCATGAGATGCTTCTGCTGCTCCATCATCTGAGACACCTCCTACACACACACACACACACACACACACACACACACACACACACACAAAAACACAAAAAACACAGAATTTTTCAGATGTTTTGCAATTCTTTTAACGTGACTATTTAGTGCAGTGCTAATTTCGTTGATGAAAAAAAGTTTGATTATGAAAATTTGTTTTCAGACGAAAATGAAACAAACTAAAATAGAAGCCATTCATTGAGACAATGTCGCTAACTAAATTGACTGACAATTTCGTCAAAAACAACAGTGACGAAAATTCAGCTGAGGAAAATATTGACTAAATTGTCAATTTAGTCGACTAAAATTGGTTTTTATTTCGTCGACTAAAACTGGATTAAAACTAAAATACAATCAGATTACTAAATTATGAATACATTTTATTTAATTTTAGTCAAAAGACTTGAACTAAAACTAAAAAATGTCTTGTCAAAATGAACCCTGATTTTGTCCTACCTCAGATGTCTTCAGGTTGCCACAGTCATTTAACGTGGCGATAGACTCCTGGAGGGAAGCGATGGCTTCGCTGCAGCTGCTGGCAAATGGTTCTATTTTCTGTAAGGGTTAAAAAAAGAAAAATCACATTTAGCAGGCCACTTCCTTGGCATGATGATGTTTCAGTTCAAGCTACAAGGCTCAGCCTCAGGGGATGTGTCCAAATCCAACTATTTATGCCCCCCTTGCAACGCTACTAACAAACTCTTACAGATATGGATGAACAAATACGATATGAATCAATGTTGGTTTCAGTCCATCATCCCATTCACCTGTCTGAAGAGCATCCAGTGGTTGTGGTCGTAATGGAAGGTGCCCTCCAGGTCGCGTGTGAGCTGATTCGGTTCAACGTGCTTCAATACGGCCTTTAATGATGACAATGTCTCAGTCTACGGTGGGAAAAACACAACTACATTGGTCAGTGCACACCTCTTGTCTGACTTCAAATCTGATAATAAGAGCCTGGAGGGGCAATGCAGGGAGTTACAGGAAATGATGGCAAGAAAAGCCACCACATGACTTGTTCATGTGACAATAACAATATTTACTCACCTGTACGTTGAGAATGTCTCTTTCAGGTTTGGCTGCTGCCTCTTTGTCCACCAGGAAAAAAACGGAGTAAAGTGCATTTGGTACCAATGTCTGAAACGGAAACATGCATATTTTTTACTGTAGGGCCCTATAAAACTATTACATATGTAGACAGGTGCTAATACCTTTTTTTACAATGTCTAGGGTTTCCAGACAGAGCAACTCTACATCAGTAACTCAAAACATAATCATACGGCTCTTGCAAGTTTTCTGAAACCAACTCATTCGTGTTGTTAAAAACAGACATGTATGCACAGGTTAGTCCTGAGGCCAAGCTTTTCTCAGAAGAAGCTCTTGGATGTGTAGGCATTACAACTTTAAGGTGTGCCTCTATTTCTGAACGTCGAACATTAGGAAAATGTATTTGGCATGCCGTAGAATGTAAAAACCAGTAATATAATTGCCGTTGCTTGAACACATGAGGCCGGGGTGTTGGAAACCAGGTCAGTGCGCATTCAACTGTCTGTGCTCACCTGAAATTCAGACAGCGATGACAAGAGAGCTGGAACAGGCTGCTGCCTCCTGCTGTCTATCACAACTGTCAGACCTTCATCACGTTTTTCTTTCCTACAACCACAACAAACATAATCCACCTTGACTACATATTTACATTGCTAAGCTAAGCGCCTTGAGGGGAAGTTAGCAACAATATTCAGATGGTACCAAATACGTCATACAGATATGAAAAAAGTCGGAATGATACCAACCAGCAGTTATGTGTTTGCATATACACAGGTGGTAATATATAATATATATATATATACACACCGGTACTCTAAACTGTAGTAATAGTTTACTCTAAACTGAGTTTATAAGTCACTCAAGGGTTGAGGAACAAACCCACAACTTTAGGTTGGGAGTCAGCCAATCTACTCTCTGAGCCACACACTCCTGTCTTAGTACATTGCTTATGTCAACTGGAATATTCGTGGTTCCTAAACCATGTGTGTGTTTTAAATAAACTAGTGAAATTTAGTCAAAATCTCTCCTTACAAAATGTACTTAGAATTTCTGAGTGAAAAATCTTTAATAGGTTTTACACGCGATAGGCAAATTTTTTCGTACACACTAAAAATACTTTGAGTAAAATTTACTCTGAATATTTTACTTTCTTCCAAGTGTAAATCTCACTCTATTTAGAGTGGGAACAAATAGTAAAGTAAAATTTACTCTACAGAATTAACTGTGTAGTTTATACAAATGTCTGTTTTATGTATGCACTTTTACAAATATGCACGTTCTAAGTCATTAGATAAAGATAAAGAAAGTTAGCGTCTGCCAAATAGTGAGCCCTGAAGCTCCCCTGGCTAAATGTCAGCTGCAAATAATCGACATCTGTAAATCTGACTTGAATCAGTTTTAAGACCAATTGGTGAATAAAAACAAAAACAAAAAGTGACTGTTCTCAGCTTACCGCAGTGTGGAGTGTAAGTAGACCAGCAACCTGCTGACATCATGCACCGTGCAACTTTCGCCTGCCCACACTTGAGCTCTGGTGCACACCTGCAATACGGCCCTCCCACTACGATCTCTGCTTCCTGGGAGACAAAAGAGTAGCAGGGGGACAAAACACTACTTTGAAAAGACCACGACTACTTTTTCACTACTTGTATTGTAGTGGTATAAAGTTGAATACAAAACTCCTATTCGACAAGCTTTAGAATGAAACGAGGCAAGGTGCTCCACCTGGCAAAATCACAGCGCCTGATGCAAGCAGCTCCTGATTGACCTCGGACATCCGTTTGGGGAGGGACAAGCTATTGTCATTGGAGGAGCTTGATGATGACCCTAACCCGATGGCTGACCCATTGGCCGTTTTGGGGCTGTTGGACTCTTCCTCTGCGAGTCTAGATTTCCTGTCATCACCGGTGTCCTCCTGTTGCCCTGTAATATTAATAATACACCACAATTTAACAAAACGAGAGAAGCTTCCTTTCACCTCAGTGTGGTATAATCATAGTAAATCACACTGACTCATCCTAGAGACCAGGTGTCTCATCAGCATGAGTCAAGAGTGATTTTGCCGTTATTCGAAACGTGAGCATTTTGGTCCCCGGGCCCGTTTGTAAGTACAGTACAACTCACATTCTCTACTGGTAACACAATTTCCACACTTGATCCAGAGTGTGGGTTTGTGAAAGTGCATCTGAACAGGATTATTCTTTGTGTATTACAATTAGCGCCGATCTCATATTACATTTCAGTACAATACAAGAAAGTTCTCAGTCTCACTATTATGTTTTGTGTGACTCATTCCAAAATCGAAAAGAGAACAAGTATTTTCTCTTCTTCGTGTAGTTGCAAAAGCGAAACTAGAACTTGATGATGTCAATTAAAAAACACTTGATACTGCTCGTCTTATCCAAAGCCATCCTTTAATGTTCTAAACTGTTTTCATTGTAGTATTCTACAAATTTAAAGGAAATGGAACTGAAAGAGACAATAATAAATCTTGATTGCTTGTTTGCAGTTTGCAAACAAACTATATTGCAAAAGTCCATGATTGCGTGCCTGACCCTGTTGTGTTTTTCAAAAGTTGGAGGCCTCTTTTATAGTCCCACCAGTTGTGTGGGAGTAAACCCAGCCAGCACAGCCTCTATTGTCTTCAAATAGTCAGTGCATTTCCTGTGCCACTGTGTGAGCAGGCCTGTGTTTGCCGCATGTTTCCTAAATTGCTTTGTTTTCACAGGAAGTGAGAAACGTCGAGTAAAGCCTCTGGAGTATTGTGAAAATCTGCTTTTTGTGTTCCCCGATGGACACATCACACTGTTGAGGCTAAAAATCTGCATCGGTCAGTGGGGATGGGACCTTGTGCTCAATCATAAATGAAAAGGTTTGTTTGTTTAAATGTTCTACACCTCTTGCTCGATTCGGATAGTTTGGGTCTTTATATTCTCTTTAATGGCTGATTGGTTCACAACGGATACTTTTGTAAGTGAGGCAATCCATGTGTGATCTGAGCATTCCTATCCTTGAAAGCACTGTAGGTAGGGCCCTCTCATTGTAGGGAAAACTGGGGTTCCGCTGCTTGGTTTACAGAATCTTTTGTTGTCTTTGAAAAACTGTTGTGGGAAACCTGCTTTACAAAAAGTCGTAATGCAATCCTCCTCTGAGGTCATCATAGGAATGCAATGGGGATCTGATATTTGATTACTTCTTCTACTGTATTGTGATTGCTAGTGGGCTGATCCAATGTTTTTTTTCCATTTTTTTTTTTTGCCACTCAGTGCTTCTAAATTCAATTATCCACCTTACTATAAAATAGTTGCATTTATCTATAAAATTGTTCCAAGTACAGCTCTGCAGAGGACCTAAAACTCTTTGTACACACATTGTCTGACAATGAGAGTGCCACTGCCACCTACTATAGTGGATATGCAATTACACTTCATTTTAATACAGGAAAAAAATCATATACCCTGTGTTCACATGCACCCCTGAGGCATCACACCATGTATTAAATGTTTTTTTCTTGAAAAACAATACGTTTTATGCAGCCCCATGAGTCTAAATACGGTATTTTGGTTAAGATTGCGTTAGTGGAAAATAAGTTAGGGAGCAAAATCCAGCAGTTTTTATCAATATCAGAAGACGGCCATTTTGCCACTTGCTGTCGAGTGAAAATGACATCTCAGTTGCTCAGATCTCAGGTAACAACCAATCACAGCTCAGTTTCAGGAAACAGGTGAGCTGTGATTGGTCGGTGCCTGAGCACCGAGTAACTGTGATGTTATCTTCAGTCGACAGCAAGTGGCAAAATGGCTGCCCCCAGAGATGGATAAAAACATCTGGATTTTGCTGCATCGCTCATTTTCCACAAATGTGATACTAATCAGAATGTCATGTTTAGACTACTGAGGTCACACATAACATAAAATTGAAGGGAGTAAATAAACATTAAAAAATATTTTATTCTAATGATATCATTACAATAACATTATTGAAAATTCTTCTCAAAGTGAGCCAGTAAGAACACCCACTTAAGCCACCAAATATGGTTTCGCAACAACAACAAAAACACCATAGAAGTCACCTTCACATTATCTGTTACCTCAGTTACCCTGCATGAAACAACACAAAACAAAACAGACACTCCGTGCAAAAGATTACACACAGATGTGACTTGACTTCACTCTCCAGGGTAGGGCCAAACCCGCACCCCATAGGCGTGCACCCCCAGCCAAAGGTGCCAAAGAACACAGCAAGTCGCCTCTGAAAAGCAATCTGTCAGCAGTGACGCTGCTGTCTCACCCTTGATGAGCTGTTGTAGCTAGTCTTGCTGGAGGCTATCATTACAAAACCTACCCACATTAGCCTGTTATGTTTTTAAGCCTCAAAGTTTGTTTTCACACCCTCAGGTTGTGTTATTTGTGAAACGATGAGCTATGGACCATCACTGTGAAATGTGATCCATATGCTGAATATATTTATAAATAACTATTAGTTTTGCTTAAAATAAACTTGTGGGATACTATCAAGATTTAACATTGGTAAAGAAGGGAAATCATGGACAGTGGCATACCTGTTACTTCTTTGCTCCTCTTTTCACAACCAGGAAGCGAGGACTCCACTTCCAACTTCCCAAATCGAAGAACATATCCATTCATCAGCTTTTTAGGGGAGATGCTAGCTGAGCCCCCAGAAGAAGACCTCTCCCGGTGAGCTTTACCCTGGTCAGCCTTGTTAGTCCTCTCCAGTGACTTGGAGCGGCGTTCCGCCCGTCTCTCCGCACTCCGCAGCCCCTTCTGTAAGTAATGCAAAGGTGTGCTGGGCCTAGAATCGTCACCACTGAGCCAGCCTCGGCTCCCCAACCTCCAGGATAAGTGTTCTCGAGAAGAAGTGCGAGTGTCTGGGCTGCTGCCTGGTGTCACGGAGCCCTCCCTTAGGCCACCGTGCTCCGGACTTTCTTCCAAGATGGACTCAGTGCTGGACCCAAGGCTCATGGGGTTCTGCAGTGCTTCCATGTAGGATTTCCTGAAAAGTCTTCTGCTCTCAAAAGCAACGGAGTCTCTTGGGTGACGTCTACGAGGGCCCGGATTGCTGAGGTCTGTACTGAAAGAAAGCATCTTAGATGCTGGTCCTCGTTCACTCCCACTTGTGTCCTCCCCTCTGTGCACTGTCCCACGCTCTTCAGTGGGGCTGATCTTAATGATGGGAGTTGTTATGTCTACTTTACTCATGCTATGGCTATCGTTGCTGGTATCCGTGTGGTGTCTGTTTGGTGAAATGGTCTCCGAAAAGTCCGCTCCCTGAGAATGGAGGGACTCCCTGGAGCTGCGATGGCTGTCCAGGGTGCCCGTGGATCCGCTCGTACTGCAGGCGCTGAGTTGGCCGCGGAAGCCGACCCTGCTGCAATGCGCTTGCATGATGGCTTCCGCCGTGCTGCTGACAAACAGAGGGTTGACCACGTTCTTCCACGGGGTCCTGTACACAGATTTCCCGGTCGTAAGCAGGCAGTTCTGTAACGGGTGCAGGTTCCGTTCCAGTGTTACATTCTGCACGAACTCAGCGGTGAAGACGCTGCCATACATGCTCTCTGCGACGGGGATCTCCACAATAGCCTGCCCGCTGGCCGACAAGCATTTTATCACAAGCTTGGCAGCCTTGCGGCCTAACGGTACGATTTGTAGGTAGAAGTCTCCTTGCTTTAGTCTCACTTTGTGCAAGGGCGATAGCTGCAGCACCACTTTGTCGTGAATGCAGAGAGGCCACCCTTCATTATAGAGCAGCAGTCCTCGGAACCTCAACTGGGAGAGGAGAGAGATACGGTTAACACTCACCCCAGGTAAGCATTGCCTTGGCAGCTTGCGGTATGACTTGCATCACTGTCTGATCAATTGGCACAATTGTTACAACACATATTTAACTTCAATGGAGAGCCACTACGTACATGATGAATTACTCACGGTGATCATTTGTCTTAAGAGAAAGACATGTCTGATCAGGCCTGGTTTTCAAACAACCAAAACACAAATCTTTCTTGTGAGAGAATATGAAAAAAAGTGTCTCTAAGAGAGCTGACATGTTTTTTGATTGTAAGCAGAAAAGGTTGGGAGAAGACCAAGCTCAAAATGTAACATCTATTCACAAAAATTAAGCACTCACACAAGTTTCTTGTTGGATGATCTGTAAAATCCTCTTGGCAGGAAGCAAGAAGTCGATGAAGCAGCGGAGGCCGTCTCCACAGTACTGTCTTTCCACCACACTGAAAAGCTGCCACAGGACGGTGGAGGCAGTAGCACTGAAGGGCCGGTACAGGGCCGACAAGGTGCTTTGGATACAGCTGTCCAATGACTTGGCGTCCTATGAGAAAGACGGAAATGCTCAGTCAGGTGGTTGGTGTTTTACAAAGTAGAGTACAGTTTGGTTCGCTTTAGTTTTGTGTTTCTATTTAAAAGATTTTATGACTAACTAACTACTAACTGATCTGCGCTCTATTCAGTTTTTGCTTTCCATGGCTGGTATACAAATACAACTTGGTGAAGTAATTTCTGGAGAAATTGCATGTGAATGCTGAAATATTGAATGAAAAAATATAGTAACCTGGAATTCTATTATATGAGGTGGAATGATGTTGAACGATATGGAATGATCTTGAATGTTAGTGGATAAAATGCATACATTGAATGATGTGGAATGAATGATATTTAATTGTATGGAATTAGATTAAATCATATCGGTGAAAATTAGCAATATGTGAGTGAAAAATGTGGAACTTGTGGTATGTGGGAAGTGTAAGGATGTTGAAAATTGTTCCCAAGGTAAATTGAATGAGCTGAATATTTACAATTTTTGAATAAGAACGATACAAGCCCTAACACAAACGCTTAGCCATTACCTGAACCCACACCGTCAAAATGAGTGAAGTGTTTTGTTGCTGAAAAATGTGTAATATATAGGTGAGAACATGTGAGATTTTTTGCAATGTGGGAATTGGGGCAATATTGAAAATTCATCCCAAGGTGAACATTTTTGAATGAACTTTTCGAGTGGGAGTAAATTGTGGGTAATTGCTAAATGGCCATGAATGGGATTTTTTCTAGTGATTTTTTTTTAAATTGTGGGAAAACTGAATGTTTGGAATGAGAAAAATAATAGCTCGTGAAGCGTGAATTTTTGGAACATGTTGAAGTTGGAATGGTTTGAATCGGTCAAGAAACAAAGAAGGAGTTGAAGCACAAAAAGCGACGTAATAAGGAAACGTAGAATAACATGCCTTTTAGCATTCACACAACTAGTTCCTAAGGGGTGGTCAATAAAAAAAATCACTTCTATGTAACAATAGAAATGCGTTTAACATGTTTCATTATTTTATGGATTACACTGGAATGTTGTTACATTATTTATGTAAATGACACGGTCACGTAGCTATTGACATACCGCCTACACACATTGCAGTAAAACCACAAGATAGATAAGCGTCCACCATACTACAACATAATGTGACAAGTTGAACTAAACTCTTGTAGATACAACTCTTTAATCATGCTAGTTACCCCCAAATCTGGTTTTAGCAGTGGCCTGGTGCGAAGCAATTTATATACTTTAAGTTCCCAATGACACTATACACTCTAAAAACAGTTGGGTCAAAAGTAACCCAATTATGGATAAAAAATGGACCGATCCACTTTATAGGTCAATTTGACCAAACTTTCTGGGTTGTTTAATACAAAATGACCTTTTTTTCTTCTTTTTTTTTTACCCAAGTAAAGGATCTGACCAATATTGATGAGTTGTTTTACGCTGAAAAACCAATTTCTTGACTCAAAGTTGGGTCAAATCGACCCAAGTAGAGGATTGGTCAATTTTTTACCCATAGTTGGGTTATTTTTGACCTAACTGTTTTTCGTGTAGTGTAGGTTTGGAAGAAACAATGTTTAAATGTATGTACCGGATAGATTGACAGTTTGACATGAATGACCACTATTATAAGAGCAGATAAATATGCTTATTTACAGACTGAAACTGATCCCATGTATTCAGGAAGTTGCATCATGATAGGAAACATGAGCCAGTGATGGTCTTTCCATCAGACAGAGGGGAAACACCTGGACCAAGTGACGTCACTCTGAATGGACACAAACAGAACAACTGGAAAGTCCACCCAGTGCAACGTGACCTTCTAATAACGGCCATGTTACTTTTTTTTTTTTAATGATCTGACCTATGATCTGACAGGTTAATATATATATTTAGAAAATAACATTAGTAGAGCACATGTCCAACATGGAACATGGAGACTGATCTGGAGTGGTTCGCCATGTTCACAATTCAGTCATGGGTGCCTTTGCAGGGGGGGAGTCAAGGCCAAACATCCTTCTGCTATCTGTCCTTCCCGAATGGAACACAACAGCGAAAGAGACATCTGCCTCTCGTGATAACCATGCCGATAGACAGAAAAGCCAGGGAAAGTCCCACCATTTGGCAACCGTGTACTATGTTGACGAACATTTTGGTACTTTCACTTGGTGAACTAAATCATAGCATCCCATGTGCTCCAGTGGTTTAAGCCAGACAGCGCCATGTTTCACCCTTTGTAGGACTGTTGATCTAAGCAGCTCAGCGCTGTTTATTAGAGGAGATTGAGTACAGTTCACTGCATTGGTACACATGCCACGACTTGGCTACAAGGCCCTCATTGTGATCACCGCCTCTCTAAGTGGTGTGTGCAGTACAGTGTTGGTCTCCAGAAACAAAGCGCCCACCTCCATTAGTAGTCAGACGACACTTAGCGGGACAGAAATGTCTCTAGGCCTTAGTCACTCGGCAGAAGAAGAACAGCGTGGTGTTTTATGAGGAGAATGCAAACAATGGGAGGAAAGCCTTCATGACACTGTGAAGACAGGTCAGTAGGTTTCCTTTTGAGGTTCCCAAGGGAGGAAAAAAAGTGCAAGTAGGGACTTGAGATTTTCAAGATAACACATGTAAAACAGTTCTATCTTAAGGAGCTACTGCAGCCAATGCCAACAAGGGTTTACTAACAATATTAGGTACACCTGCACAATCTAATGACATCAGTTTTGATTGACACTGTCAGTGACAATGAAAACAAACAATTTTGAAAGGTATTATTTTCTTACTAGTTTGCAGTTTGCAAACTCCTTGTTGTTGGGAGTCATCAATTGAAGGGTACAGAACAATAAAAAAAGAAGAAGAAGAAATTAAAGAAAAACAACACTACCTGAATTTATTTTAGCATTTGTTAACCGTTTGAACTTGGCAGAGGTCGTTTCTCTTGATACAAGTCTTGCACTAGATCTAGGGTGTACCTAATGTTGTGTCAGGTGAGCAAAGGTGCATGTCTCAGCAGAACGAGGGAGCTCAGCTGAGACAGACAAATGAGGTTGTCCTGTTTTAGACCGTCAACCACGACATACAAACAAAGACGGAAGTACCGCGATTCCATAATTCCAGGTCTCGCTGGTAACTGTCTGCCTGGGTGATGGAGGAGAATGGTGGTAATTAGTGGCCTCTACATCCAGGTGGGATAGCTTTTATCTGCGACATCAGCAAAACAGCTGTTACGAAGAAAGAAGCCCAAGGATTTACTGTGTCAAGATACACTGACTTAGCTTTTGAACATCAAATATGCTTTCATCCAATAGCTTTTAAGTTGGAAAGAAAATCGAATGAAAAATAATCATAAACAAAAGCTGCATCCCAGAGAAAGGTGGAGCGAGAGTGATCGAGAGGTGCTCACCGACTCATTTAGTGGGTCACGGGCACAAAAGGCTGCCTACCAGGCGTCCACTGGAGCATGAAGCCACCAGGGGAGTGTTGCAGGAGAGCCCGCAGCTACTGAGAGTCTCACAGGCAGTGGGATGATGCCAAAAGGTCACAGGTTGCTCGGACCTACCAGGCCATTTAAACACCTGATAGGAATTTTTTTGCTTGGAAGTTTGGAACAGACAGAAATCAATTTGAGGAGCAGTTGAAGAGTATAGTTTAGTGCAAATGGCTGTGCTCGCATTGGATTTGTTGCGGCAATGCTATAATGACCATATATGACTATAATTTCCTCTGCCAAGGCTGAACTGTTAACAAAAGTGTTTATTAAGGGGGAAATTCTTGACAATAATATGTTCTTTGCAGTCCCACTAGTCTAAATATGGTATTCTGGTTAATAATGCATTAGTGGAATATGAGTTAAGCAGCAAAATCCAGCCTCTTTTATCTATAGCAGAAGGCGGCCATTTTGGCACTTGCTGTCGAGTGAAAATGACATAACATTTTCTCAGGTCTCAAGTAACAACCAATCACAGCTCAGCTCCAGAAAACAGGTGAGCTGTGATTGGTTGTTGCCTGAGTAGCTGTGATGTCATCTTCAGTCGACAGCAAGTGGCAAAATGGCCGCCCCCTGAGATGGATAAAAACGGCTGGATTTTGCTGCAGGACTTATATTCCACAAATGTAATATTAATCAGAATGTCATGTTTAGATTAGTGAGTTCACATATAACATATTATTGTCAAGAAATGTTTAAGGTTGACCACAACTACCCTGTTAGATTTGATTACTCTAAAGTGAATGCCATCTTATGTGTGCATTGTAACTGCAGCCGAGAGGACATCAGTGTACAATATTGATAGAGTACAAACAAGACTCTTTAATGAAGGTAATCCCTTCATGATAAAAGTTCCCTTTTTAAGGGTCACTCATTGGAAAATCAACATTTCGGGAAGCCTTGAGTGGAAAAACTGACCACGCAGTTATTTACAAACAACATATACATTTAGGGCCAGAAATATTTAGACAATGACAACTTCTATGATATTATATACCACTGCAATGGATTTGAAAGACATGATTGACGAGTGGACTTTCAGCTTAAAAGAAAAATAATTTTTTTTTCAAAAGTACGACAAAATACTGTAGTAAGAGTAATCCAGTCTCAGGTGCTCCTATCCATTTTTTTAAAACGCTCATCGGACCTTACATTTTAAGTATGAGACCTACAACGCATCGCAACTGTGCCGTGGCTCTTAGTAAGAGGTGTTTTTAAAAGAGTCTCACAAGAATTAAGCGAAAGACATGATTTATGTTGTCGGCCGACTGATGTCTTTGTCTGACAGGATGTAAACAACACTTGCTGCAGGATATTGTTCTCGAGCAGCCCATTGCTGACCTCCTCGACTCTATGCGTTGGTATTCTCCTACAATCCTTACCACATACTTGTGCACATTTCTTTACATGAATAGAAAGAGTGAATACGAGCGATTCGATTGCGACAGCAAAGTCAAAAGAGATCAAGAAAAAAAAATCTGTTGATTCCTGTGCAGGGTAAATATAGAACGGGTGCATACCAAAACAAGTTGATGAGTTGATGAGTTGAAACTTGCTTATCAGAGAGGATACAAAGTTGTGTACTTCACTGACCCCAGCGGTGATACGAAGCATGCACTTTAAGTCTTGTTTTCTATTGCTTAGCTTTGCTTGTCACGAGTCTAACCGCCAAGAATATTTTAAAGCTCGAGCCTACAAATCAAGTCGATTATCAAGCGCACAAATATTTGTATTCAGAACGCAAAGAAAAGTGTTTTTCATTTTCTAATTGAAAACACACACGCATGTGGAGAAACATGCTTTTTATTGGACAGCGACAATATGCAACATCAGCATCTACATTGTTCCTCTCATTGTTTTATGCAAATACAAACAGACAGCTGCTATGCATTAGGGATAAAGAGTCACACACAGTGGCACCAGTAAGCACAATAACACATGGTGAAGGTCACCAAGTGTTCAAGCACGTCAAGTCCATACCTTAATACTCAGGTAGTTGTCACAACTCCTCGACTTGGCTCTGGAGTGCATTTTGCCAAGTGACAGCATTTAGGCACCTGATCCAAATCCCTGCCAGCTCTTTGACGACAAAATAAATCGTGTCAAATCAAAGTTGTACAATCCAGTGTATGGTAAGCACCGTGCTGTCCTATCACCAGGTCCATTTCCAGCTCTTGTGCTTTGTGGCAGCCGGAGCTGAATAAACTCCTGCTGGGGCGTGAGAGAGGCAGTGCATTGGAGTCCCCGTCACTCACTCACCCGCGCTCCCTCCTCCTAAACAGAATACATAAAACCCCCACCCACCCCGCCACAGCCCTGCCTCTCTATGTTGAAAGCCTCTTCCAGCTGGATAAATGCATACTGCTGCAACTCATCATTCCAAACACACACTACCTGGTCTACACACAAGTCTGGAACCGCAAACTCTCCACCCAGCAGGGGTCGGACTCTGACTAACTCCACTCTGGCCCACTGACCCCTTGCGCCCCTACCTCCACAAGCAGCTCCCAACACCCCTCCTGGCCACAATGGGCCCTCTTTTGTCCCCACAATACAAATGGACTAGGGTTTCAGCTTATTCTGCTGCTTTTCAAAGGGGGGGAAGAGAAAGGAAGACATCAGCACAGGATTGGTGGTTCAGGTCACCCACGACAAAAGCATTCCCCTTAAATTTTGTCAGGGGAAAACCCAGTACTTTAACTAGCTAGACAACCCTGTGACACATCAGGCAGATGAATATGACATTGTCAAAGCAGAATAATCTTGGAAGATAAATTAGATGAATGCAGAGTGGGGTGAAAGGTGCAACAATTTGTTCAAGCATTTGTTACGTGTGACTGCCACAATACTCAGGGCAGTTTTGCACAAGTTGTCTGCAGTTCAGTCAATATCTGATATTAGGGCTGGGTATCGATTCTAATTTCCTCAATTGATTCGATTTCGATTCACAAGAGTTCAGTTTGATTCAATTTCAATTTTTTCCTGATTCGATTCGATTCACTTCAATTCAATCCGATATTGATTAATTATGGAACATCAATTCTTCTTAAATATCCAGGACATGATAAAAACTCCACAGACATTAATGACATTTTATGGAGGCAGTACAACTGGTTAAATGGTTTGGTTTATTAATGAAAGTAACACGTAATATAATCATTTAAGTGTTACACAAACATTGACATGAGCAAGGATGAGATATTTTTTAATTCAAATGTAATCATTGCAAATATAAATTCAAAAGATTCTGAATTGTCTTAAAGTGCAATAAGTCAGGTTTTTCAAAAATGTAAGAAAATACTTTTAAATTCATGTGAACAGTAAAAACAAAACAAACAAAACAGTAAGATGCCAAGACATTTCGGCCTTTAAAATTCTATTTTTTATGAATTTTTGGTGAAGAGATATTTTAAAAATCGATTCATGGTTTTATGAATCGATATCAGGCTCGAAAATGAAAATCGATTTGATATCGATTATTCGATTTTTTTTAACCCAACCCTATCTGATATCAACTATCAAAATGTATCTACTTAAATTTTCTTAACAGTACTCTGTATAAAATGGCCATAATCCTTTGAGAACCCTGGCAGGGTTTCCCCCAGTGCTTTATAGGCCTGGCAAGTTGCCTCACTCCCATCCCCCTTTGACGAACGACGACTATGATGTAGCGCATATCGTTTATCGTCCGCACCTTCCTCCTATCCCCAGATGACGAATAGGATCACCACATGTCATTTGTCATTGACAAATAGGACTCATCCGCACCGAATATTTTCCAGACCAAATTTTTGCCTAAAAGTATACTACAAATCTATAACTTGATGATTCTTGTGTAAAAGTATAATCGCCAAAAACTCTGCTGTTACCCAAATACTTCTGGGTTTTACTGTATTCTCACTTAGCAATGCATAGTTTAAAAAAAAAAATCCCATTAAGCCATGTTGCTTACACAAAGAAGGTAGTGAGGATAGGTAATCAAATTGATTTATATTTAGAAAGAGGCCCTGCTTCCTTGCAGGCCCTTGTTAAAGCAAGACACACAGTAAGTGAGACGACGACACGCTGTCTCCTACTGTGGCAACGTAGCACACGTTGCATCACGAAAACGTACTGTAAAGTTAAGCTGAAACTTCCATAGGACGGTATAAATAACTATTGTTTTAGAGTATTTAGTCTCGTGTAAATGGTTGCTGTATAATCTACTGTATAAACAGAAGCAAACATACCTCACATACACATTCTACAAATACACACTCCTTCTCTGACACAGTCAACCTGTAATTTGTGCTCGTCGGGCCATTTGCAGTGGCTACACTGTCAGCAAGGGCGGGCTTTTCTACTTTCATCCCCACTAGTTTTCTCTTTAGCCTTCCATTTAATCCTCACTTATCTAATTACGTTGGAATTGCTGCACATGAGCAGCAAAAAAAAAAAAAAGTTCAAGTGGAAGTCATCATGAATTCTTGGTTGGGGCCTGAGCGAGAGATGCAATCATGTCACGTCAAGGATGCCCTCTATGGTTGCGTTTAGTCCAGATGTATAATTTTGTGCGAGCGAGCGAAAATGCAGGCGTGTCTGCACGGCCACATGGTGAAACGTTATGTTTGTGACATTGTGAAGCAGCTCGTCTGTAAAGAAAAAAATATATACGGCTATCAAAAGTGGAAAATTGTCAGTGTGAGTGCAATATTTACTGTAATACTGGTGAATGTGATATTTGACGAGATTTTTGTGTTACTACCGAGAAAGCTTACAGATTCCCATCCTTATTGGTCATTGTCATTGATGTAATTGTCATTATAGCTAGTACATCATTATATGATAATACTGTACATGGTTCTCTTGTACATTAGAAGTATTGATCTCCTTTGATTAAATAAAAACGTACATACATTTCTTGCGTGTGACGTCATCACTCATTTGGGACGTATTAGGAATCAATAAGCAGAATCATTAGGCAAACAAACAATTCCTAGGAATCTAATTCAATAAAGATTACGGTCCTATAATCACTTACAGGTAATCATATTATAATAAATTATTTGTTCTTCTGGCTTTATTTCTTTATGTCAGAGTTCAGACCAATAACTCAAAAAAGAGAAAATACAACTAGAGAAAGAGAAAAAAAATGATCACATCAACAGTCACTATTATTACAATAATAATAATTATTATTATTATTCAATTGAAACTTCTCATTTTTAGATTGTTTAATTATGTATATTTTTATTTTTATTTTTTAGTATTCCAGGCCCTTTGCCTACTATCCCATAAACCCAAAACAAAAAAGATGAGGAAAAAAAAATGCAATTTAAAGTCACACATACTGTAAAGCATCTTGACAAATGGCCAGATAAAAAATAAAATGCAATAATTATTTGTAAGCTCCCATGCAACTTAAAACCTACAGTAGTCTCTTTCTCATAGGTTCTAAAATGTTAAAAGTTCTACATTATAATATACAGTATATGCAAACATGTCTTCATTGAGGACATGCATGTATTTTGGGATGCGTCCTGTGTGACTTTGTCTCCCACGTGTCCACTAGAGGAGGCTTGTGGGCCGAACTTCTATACTTGAATAAACAGTCAACAATTTAGTGCCTCGGGACTTAAAGTTGCATTTAAATTCAGGAAGATTTATTCCTCCCAAAAGAAAAGTTTCTGCATGTATCCCGTGGCCCTGGACACCGTAATTACCGTAATACGACGACAGCCACTTGAAGATTGTCTCTCTGTTAATATTGTTTGTGCAACTACCGAAATGAAACTTTTCCTGTTGTTTTTCCACGCCAGAGCCGCAAGATTTAAAAATAGCCCCATTTACGCAGGCTTCTGGTAAGGATTATTTATGTGATGTGAAGAAGCGATATGCCTGTCTCTTGGGTGGTATGCCTGATAAAACTATCCTGGGAACATATTAGCCAGATGTCACGAGCGAAGCAGTTTCATCACTTTTTCATGCTCGTATGTTACTCAACAAGCACACATTGATTGCACGGGGGTCGATATTTGTGTTAAAGATCTGTCAATCCTGCCTTGGATGTGAACAAGCTCCCACATAATTGCATCCCACTGTCACTGGAACAGCTACAAGTTTCAATAAAATGAAACATTTACAACCAAAAGCCCTCTTAGCTGTAAATGTGTGGGTGGTCATTTGCAATTAAGAACTACACGCACATGCTGGCGCGCACACACACACACCAAACTGTGGAATGTGACACCTTGGTCCTATCTCACTTGGTACCGACCTCATAGTACCACATTGGCCCACCCATCAACAGTAGCTATGAAAACATCATCTTCTCTTGCGTCATCCGCTTTTTTTCAACTCAAAATGACACGCCAAACCATCAGCTGAATCCACACTACATCCAACATACTACATTCCGAGGTACGCAGCCACTTTTGATGACCAAAAGCAAAAATGAATGGAACCATGTGAGACCGTCTTTGTTCTATACTATCTATCTCTATATCTATGCGTCTCTACTTACAGGTCACATTTTTTGGAGGGCTCAGACAGCATCCGTCGTCGCTTGCTTTCCATCCAGCCTTTAGATCTCGTATCCCATCACCGCGCGGACGTACACGCTCTCATCTTCTGCTGCGTGTGAGCTGGCCTCCTACCAGCCACTCACTTTGAGATCCCACGCGAACTGTTCCTCCTCTCTTCCGAGCCGTGATGATGTCACCCCGCAAATGCAAACAGCTACGCAAACACACGCGCCCTCGTTTCGGCTCCGGTGCACATGTGAGGATGCTTTGAATGAAATTTGGGGTCTCTCGCCGCAATGCGACGCAGCTGTTGCGCGTGCAACCCCGAGATCCTGTCGAAGAGGGAGGAGGACGCCACCTGTCACAGACCCCGCCATAATGTACCTTCACCCCCCCGCTGTGTGGACGTCTCACTCCAATACAAAAGCCTGTGTTTTCTCTGAGCGTGCGAGCACAGGTGGCCAGGTCGAGTTACAGAGGCGGCTCACGCACTCTTCAAAGTGCAAACTTGGGCTGACAGAGTTCATATAAAGTTGACAAGGTGCAATCTAACTAAGGGACTTCCTAATTAACTATTTATTCAACATTGTTCAAAAAAGTCATTTCGATATTTAGTGCAATAGTTTGCCTTCCTTTGCACAGACTTGCCTGAATGCCCATGCATGAAATAACAAGAATTTAGGACCAACCACAACCAAAAGAGTAACTGACTTAACTGGTACTTATCCCATAAGGCCTGCTTGAAGTATAAATGCATTGCTTTTATCCACAGTTTGTAAAACCAGTGCCACACATTCTGTAAATAATGACTCATGTGACAAGTCATTATAATGCAGAAAGGTCAGGAATACTCTGCTCTTTGCATACAATTAAAAGACAAAACAGGATTGGATCCTACAGTTTTCTTCACAAGTGAAAGTCATTTTCTCTATTATTGATTATGCAGGCAGAATGTAAACAGGGTTTCTGGAGATATCAGCAAATCGAATTTCATGCTTTTTAACGCCATTTTAAATGCAACTTCAAACTAATTTACAGTCTAAAAACAGTTGGGTCAAAAATGGACCGATCCTCTACTTGGGTCAATTTGACCCAACTTTGAATCAAGAAATGTTTTTTTTAGTGTAAAACAACTCATAAATATTGGTCAGATCCTTTACTTGGGTCAAAAAATTGGGTCATTTTGTATAAAACAACCCAGAAAGTTGGGTCAAATTGGCCCATAAAGTGGATCGGTCCAGTTTTGATCCATAATTGGATTCCTTTTGACCCAACAGTTTTTAGAGTGTGCTATTACTAATTTTCATCATACAGCATATACATGTTCACACATATACATACATACATGCATACATTAATTATATAGATATACTGTTTATATATGAATGCTGTCAGTCAATTACAATTTGTAATCATAATTAATCACATGATTTCAAAAGCTAACTCAGGATTAATCGCACGTTGTATCTGTTCTACAATAAAAAAAAAATTAATATACTTTTGTTAATTGACATAAAAGTGGACAAATATGGTTAGCAAATACAAAAGTGGTTGTATCTTTTAGTTCACAGTAAGTAGTTCATTCCTTCAAGTTATTTGAAGTTAAAAATATGTACTGAACAGTTAAAAGGAGTGTGAAACAATGATTCATTGATTTGTGTTGAGGTATCTTTCTGCCACTACATGGCATTAGTGTTTCATATTCGACATTGGTGAAAGGAACAGAGCATCTTTCTTTTCAAACTGGTAATTGGAGCATGAAGCAACTCGTGGACTCCGGGCTATTTTGTTCATTGTAAATTACAAATAGTCACCAGTCCCCACAAATACATATTTTTATTCTATTTAATATTGCTAAAAAACAATGTTTTACATCAACTGTGTTTACATTTATTTAATGCCTTTTAATGTCATTAAAGGCCTTAATTTGAGCAACATCAATCTAATGGCTTTTAATGTTTTTTAATGACCCGCGGAAACCCTGGCAAACAAAGCAGCAGTCAAGGAAATCACCGTTTTGAGCACAAGCACTCACCTCCGGTCAAAGTGCAGTTCTGCAGTGTCAGTGTCTGACTCTGTGGGCTGTGCGGGGCTGACAGCTGTCTAACCAGAGGAGACCTGCCCCCGAGTCCTGTCGGAACCTGACGTGCTCCATCAAAGACGCTGCCGGGAATGGCCTGAAAACAATTGCAAAATTAAGGCAAGCCAGACAGAAAAAAGTTCTCCCAGCCCCCTCGCCACCACCACACACCCCCCCCCCCCCACCCCCTCCAGGCATCCCAATTCCTCGTTGGGGCGTAACCCAGTCGTTTTATCTGCGCCCATCTCCTCCTGTGTGTACACTGTGATTGGAGGCCAAAGTGGTGCAGCTCAACTGGGCTGCCATGTCAACAAGCTCAACATCAAACTATATTCCATGTAGGGAAATGCAAAAGTCTTGTGTAAATATTAGAGATTCCATCATCCCTGTGATTTTGCCATTCACAGGTGTCATATTGAAATCTGCTGAAGAAAAAAAAAAAAGACAAACGTGCCAACACATAAACAAGAGTGCAGTGCTTGCATTGTTATATGGATTACTAAAGCCACTCAGCAAACACCTCCAGGTGTGCATTCCACACCAGTAAGGCAAGGTGGGAGCCACTCCTGAATCAATAAAAATTGCTGACTTCTCTCTCCCTCTGTGTTACAACACTTGCATACCTGAGCTGAAGAAAAGACTGCAGGAGTAGGGCTAAGTGCCAATTGCTTCCAGCAATTTCAATTCACCACAGTGTGGTTCGGATCAATGGACTGATGGACAGAATGAGGGGTGGAAAAAGCCAGTAAACAACAACCTGATAAGAATATTATTGCTTTATGCATGCCAGGCCAGGAGTTGGCGATCTCCAGAAATGCATACACAACAGTAACAGTTGCAACACTTGCACATTTGTCTTCAGACTGAGTACAAGGATAGTACGGTACAGCACTGTGGTCTACCACAAGTTCCACTTTTTTCCACTCAACTCGCATATGATATAATTAGGGGTGTCAAAATTAGTACGTTAATTTCGAGTTAATTTAAAGCTCCTTTAACACTACAATTTTTTTTAACGTGTGATTAATGACTGCTCCTTACTTGAAAAGCCTCTATTGGGGAAATTCCAGTCGCAATGCAGTAAACGCGTCAACGTCAAAATTGATCAGTAATAAATTAAAATAATAATGCATATATTTATGTTGACTGGGGTCAAGTTGCATTTTACAATTTTGAAGATGTGCAGAATTTCACAAGTTACTTCATGTTAAAGATTAGCTAGCTCTTAATATGAAAAGAAAAATGCATTGAGCTGTCACAGTACAGAACATCTTTTTAATTTTAACTCAATTTTATAAATTATTATGAAATTACTGTATCAATGACTCAAAGATGCAGCCATATTTCTATTAGTTTAAAAAATGTCCCCACACTTTTATGTTAACAAGAGTATGAAATGTTTGGTGAGGGGGGGGGGGGGGGGGGATCATTGTACATTTTATTGTACATTTAGAACAGATATAAAATATGCGATTAATCGTGAGTTAACTATTGAAGTCATGCGATTAATTACAATAAAAAAAAAGAATCGCCTGACACCCCTAATTCAAATCAGAGCTTGGACTCGAATTTCCGTTTCCTGTGTTGACGGCAGTGAACAAATTTGTGTTAGTGTGCACACTTGTCCGAAATGCAAAATATTTATTTTTTGTATTTGTTACTGTTCACATTTAAAAAATGTTTGCATTTTAGGCTTTAAAATGCCTTTGATGTTTGAAGGGATACTTGACTCATTGAGCCATTTTCAGAAGTCAAAAGTTAATAATTTGTCCTGAATGAATGATAACTTCATTATTTTTCATTTAGAAGTAATACCTTTAAAAACTCATTTTCCCACTCAACTGAAGATAACATCACCTGCGCTGAGGAAGTAAGTAACGACCAATCATGGCTCGGTTTGCTGATTAAACCCAGAAAACAGGTGAGCCATGATTGGTCGTTACCTACTTCCTCAGCACAGGTGATGTCATCTTCAGTCGACTGCAAATGGAATTATTATTTTTTTTGAAATATATTAATTGTACATGAAAATTGAAATGAATAAAGTTATCAAATTCACTCGGGACAAAATATTTACTTTTTCCTGCTGAAAATGGCTCAATGAGTTAAGTATCCCTTTAAGAGATGTCAAAGCAAGACCCTTTATAACTATTTTCGCTTACAAACTATGTCAGCTAAACACCCCTATTTGCCTCTGTTGGGCACATTTCAAGCAAAGCCTTCCAGCCAGCAGTAAAAAAAAAGTGCACCTCACACAGTTCTGTAAAGTTTGCAGGAGGCGGAGTGCCGCACACCAGCCGCGCATGTAAGATGAAGGGAGAAAGAGATAGAAGGCTCATCTTCAGTCTGGACCGTACACCTGGTCTATTCTGGGTCTTTAATCTTGGTGGGAAGGAGCAGAAATTAGAGGCTCCGCTCCCGCATCCCTCATGCTGGACCGAGTTACCACGCTGGCGTTTAAACATTCACCACACATGAATCACTGGCAGGCTCAAGTCGAGGCGCTGTGATACATGGAGAGGGGTTGCAAATTCCAAGTGTCATAAAAGGAACTTTGAATGTTTTTTGTAAGTGTTTTTTTTAACCTCTTACATTTGCTGTACTCATCTTGAATCAAACCTTAATCAGACGACTGAGGAATTCATTAATATTAAGATATTCAGTCATGGTCTGTTTTTGATGTTTAGTTTTGTATTTGGTTTTCGCTCAAACTTTTCTAGTTTTCTTGCGGTTCATGTTTTGTCCTGCTTGTTAGGACTTTTGTTTCCACCTGTGCTCGTCAAGCCCGGTTCCTTGTGTCTTCCAATCAGATCTATTCCACGGATGCCGTTTGTATCTCATTTTTGGACTTCTGTCATTTTAGTACTTTCTGATTCCATTTGATAGATTTTTGTTTTTTGGTTCTGTTGACTTTTTTTGTGTGTGTGTTTGAGCACCGCTGGCTTGCCTCCCTGAATCTGGGTCCAAATCAAGGTTATTTTAGTTAATAAAAACAAACTAAAAAACTAAAACTAAAATTGGAAAAATATTTTTTGTTCATGAAATAAAATAAAAATGAAAATTTTATGTTCAGAAAATGAACAAGACCCTTAATTATAGCTGTTTTCGTCTTTAGCAATTCATTTAATACATAACTTTTTGGGGTTGAAGCAGAGTTATGCACTACACTTACTGTAATTCAAAGCCTGTGGACTGTTTTACATTACTTGTATTTGATTTGTGAATGTTTTTTTGTTTTTTTTTAATATAATTGTTGTTGATTTTTTGGCCACATACTGTGTTGTTGTTGTTTTTTTAAACTAATAAAAAAAACTAAACCAAAACAAATAATTTTTTTGAAGAAAAAAAACCCCTGATTAAAACAACTCTGGAAATGAATAATAATAATTAAAAAAGTAACTACAGTGTAATGAAAATACCAAATTGCTTAATAGGAGGACCAGAAGGAAAGAAGGGGGAGGGAGGGATGTGGGACTTAGGGGGGCAGAACGATAGTGAGGGCGAGGTGTTTCCTGTTTCCATTGCTCTAATGGTACCACTCCCATGGGGACAGGGCCCATCACTTAAAGGAAATGTGTCAGTGAGGAGCTCCTCAATCCAAATTTGTCAGTTAGGCGCATGTCCATCAACAATACATTAGATACAATCCACACGTGCAAAAGGCAGATATTGAATATTCAGCATGAGGTGACGTCAAGCTGTTTTGATTGGTAAAATCAGATGCAAACTCCATGTAATCTAAATGGATTGTTTTATGAACAAAAATGTTGCTCATTGCAGTTATTTGTGCCAGCAATATAATGTAAACACCTCACGTCTGACTTATCATGCACACTGTCAGCATATCGTCGCAATTGAGAGGGCCTGTTTTTGTTTAAACTAAACTTGTGCCACTTCTGTTTGTGCGTCGTTGTCACAGTAATTTATAACATCCTGTTTAAAGATGCCAACGAGATAAATCAGTGAAATGATGTGGCGTTTGATTGATGTTAAGGGCACGGACAAAGCTCGGAGTATCTGTAAGACAAAAACATTTTAAATATAGAAAAACTATTTAGAAACTGCTGGGAGTGTATTGTTTTCGGGTGGAACGAGCATACTGCCCTCCTCTGGTAACAAACACATACAGCAAATAATGTGAACTGGTTGGCCTTCTAGTCACATTCATTGGCTTCCTGTATAATACGCCTGCATTTTGTCATTAGAATTGAACAGAAAAATAATGCAAAATGGCATACTACTTACAACTTTAACAAAAAAAAAAACTAAAACCAAGATATTTGGGCAAAAAGTTTGATGTGATTCATAAAATATTTAATCAATGCAACATTCTCAGTTTGAGATCCGCTTTTTAGCATGCAGAAGAGTTTCTGAGAGGAGAGGTTGGGGGTAGCTAGACTGAAAAGAAAGATGGAGCGCGAGAAGCCTGAAGGGGGGAAAGAATCATCCGAGCAGCCTTCATCCAGCAGCTCTCATCGCCTAGCAACCTCGACACCGCGCTCACGCAGTTACAGCGTTACTTGCTTACAATTAACGCGATTAAAACGACAACACCTGCTTTTGTGATACAAATTGACAGGATGCTTGAGCGAGTCAACATTCTTTTGCACATGAATGCTGACGCATGCTTGACAATAAACATCTGATGTAAGTAGAGCTGCATCAGCATATTTGCCGCAGCGTTAGCTGTCAATGCAGCTGATCTGCAAAAGCAGTAAAAGATGGAGCCAGCAAATTTAAGGAGTAGGTGTAAAGAATCTTAAAGTTTTTAAATAGCATGAGGTTCAGCTATTTTTGTCCGCTTGGGGTCACCATCGTCAAATTCTATTTGGAAGTATCTGCGACTGAGTGTATATGGCTTTTTTTAGTAAATCATTATTTGCTAAAAACAAGTTTGTAATTAGCCGTACTTTGTCCTGTTCTCTATCAACTTTTTATTTCTGTTTACAAAACTGATTTAACACTGCAACAAAAAAGGTTTAATTAAAAAAAAAAAAAAGAAGATATTTGACCCCTCTCATTAAGCCAGCTCCTCCTCACCCCAATAGAACAAACTCTTCCCAACTTATTGAACCGGTCCCAAATTAGAGCAGCGCAAACACTTTTCCTCTTTTGTGTTGCACTTGAGAGTCAGAATTAGGGAGCCATTTTCCCTCCACATTCAAGCGGGGCCGCTCAGCTCGGGGCTTAATCAAGTGGAAATGGGAATAGGGGGTTGGGGGGGCGTCAGGATCGCGGGGTGCAGGGTAGAATAGCGCAATTGTTCACATAAAGGCCTCATGTTGAGCCCACTTTGAAGTTTCAGTTGGGGAGGGCGGGCAGCGTGTATGCAGCGGGGGGGTCTGTGCTGGGGTTTTACAGTAGCAATACACCATTACTGGTCTTGTGCATGGTGAAACACTGCAGGGATGCGAGAATGAGCCTAAGTGAGGCTCATATTTTAGTGCTGAAAGCAGAATAGCATGTAAACAACAGAGGCACAATATCCCATTATTAGGCTGGTAATATTTCCCAATATTGTTCTTTCACACGGACACCCGGCAGCATCAACATTCAAGGGAGATTCCCCTCCATTTGTCCCAGTCCCATACAAGTAGACAGGCTCCCACTGATCTATTATGTTGCAAAGCCTTTCTCATGCATGTCTTGAATGCTCAGAGGATAATCACGTTTCCCTGAGACAGGCTAAGCTGCGCTAAATAAGCCGCACGTAGTGGGAGGGAAAAAAGTTATGCCGCGTACATAAACTGTAATACTGGAAATGTTGCATTGCTAAAAAAGTATCAAAGAGAATTCCACTTGAATACGATGAGTCAATTTTAACATGTAACCTTACCTCTGTTCTCCTTGTTACAGCAGGTGTATTTCAATGATGCTGTATCCAGTCTCCAAAAAGAAACTCACAGCAGACATTCCCACTTGTTGCACCTTTACACACCTTGTCGAAACTTCCTCAGCAAACAAATGTGGAAAAAGCTGTGTTAAAAAAACAACAACAAAGCAAAACTCAGACTAAACTGCAGTGCACACTTGTTGCTTGGTGGTGGATGTCAGAGTTGAGAGCAGCAGGTCCTCTGGGGGTGCACAAAGTGGATATTTGCATTAGATGGACCCTCCCCTCGCCTTTCATAGCTGCCATTGTTTGTCCCAGCCAGGGCTCGGATTCAGTCCTTCCCTAAATCCCTCACCACTGGAGCAGGGAATGCTGTTTTTTTCCCTCTCTCTCCTGAGCTGTCGGCAATTAACAAAAGACACGTTGATACAATGCCCACTAAACACCATGCTGCATTTTTTTAAAAACTTTTAGTGGACATTTAATCAAAATCAAGACGGAAAAATGACACATGACAGAAGGATGTTTAGCACCTTGACCAGCTAAGTTACCATAGTGATTAGAATTGTCTAAGTGACAAAAAAAACAAAAAAAAACAAAAAAAAACAATGACGATGACATTACCGAATGAACAATACTGAGCTATTTTTAAAAAGAGAAAAAAGAAAAATAAAAAATAAAAAAAATAAAGAAAAATAAAGAATTGTCTAATTGGGAAACAGGGGAATAAAAAAAATTATGTAACTTTCCTTTTCATGACTTATTTATGAACTTTATATACTGACCAAAAGGTCTCTCAGGGATAATATATAAAATATACTCTTATATACTTGTATATATCATTAGAGGTAAGGGATTTTTTTTGCCCCACCGGTAAATACTGGACTTGCTGCTCAACCTTTTGTAAAAACAAACAAAGAAAAAAAGATATACAAAAAGCTTGGAGAATTTGGGAAGCTCAGCAACAAGATAACGAGTGTATTTGCTGCTATCTAGTGGCTGACTGGTATTACTACATAAGAAAAATCGTCCCGTTGCTAAATTAGCAACAGTGCAATATCAAGTTAATTAAACACCATTTACTTCTCTCATACTTTCTACTGTAATTCAAGTCTTTTCTGTTTCTTATTGGCGTTTCTGAACCCACGACCAAATAAGTAAATTAGTTTACCGGCGGCTGACAGCTAGCAAGAAGCTAGGTAATTAGCAGTTAGCTTCATAATTCGCAGACAAGAGCATCATATCACTGCTTTGAATTGCCACTAAATGTGAGAATTTGTTTCCCTAAAATTATAATTCTGACTTCTCTGAATAGACTGTTAAGACGTCCTAAGGCGCTAAGATACAAAAAGAAAATGCTGAGGAATGCTTACACTTGCCTTCAAACTGGAGTCGCCATTGAATTTGTGGCTAAATCACCGTAATCATTTTACAGTACGCTATCCCATGTAATCAGTTGCATGCAGTTTTTTTGCTTGGAAAAAATGAATAAAAAATAGTTGTAACGGTAAATATGTCACAGGATATTTTTTTATGTTGTTGTTTTGTGAAAAACATGGACTACTCTACTCTTTGGTCTTTTATTTATCTATTCATTCATTCTAGTTATTTTTCTACATCAGTGTGTGCAAAATATTTTGCAAAAAACAACTGTCAAACTTAAAAAAAAAATAATAATTACACATGCTTACATTTGCTTTGTGTTATAAACTGATATTAGTGTAACCTCACATAACCTATGCATCTATCAAAGGTTTTTTTTTTCAGTGTACAGTATTTTTTTTGAGTAGGTAGTCCTATCCTTTTATTAATTTTTTTACAATAAAGATTTCCCCCCACAATTAAAGGGGTAAGAATGAGAATAGTTTTGAAAATATTTCTGCCCTTGTTAATCTTTGAGTTAATAGCATAGTTGTTTTCGCTAAGAAATAAGAATGTGTTACTGTAAAAAAGTACTACTCTTCTCTCAAAAAATAGACAACGTTTTCATTCCAATGGCATTTAGGGGTGCACATGGTAGTTTTTTATTGATCCTGTTCTGAGTAAATTTGAGGTGAAGGTGGTTAATTCGGTATGAGGTGTTGCTATGACTACGATAAAAAAAAAATTCCGTAGATGTGTTTGTCTAAGCTCTCATCAAATGTGCGAAATTTTGAGAAGACCATCTGCCGTCCAGTTACGACAGCTTGTCACTGCAAATCATCTGAATTTACGGCACCACCATAGCTACGCCCTCTGCCGAAATGTCTGGTATAAAGCATGAACAACATCTTGAAGCTTTTGTTTTTCAGATGATTCTGGTCTCTCTGCTCCATGCAGTAGATTAAAATGTAAAAGATGACATGAACAACGGAGGTAAAATAACCCATGCTATCTGCACGGAAGCCAAGCAAGTTAACCACTCCACCATCAATGACGAACATGAACTCTATAATGTTTATTATAATATATAAAAAAAAGACAAAATACACATATGCATAATTATATTCATGATGAAATATGCATATAGAGTATCATAATTATACAGTAAAATGTGTTTATATTTATATATATATATATATATTTTTTTTTTATACAGTACATATAGCAATATTTATTTTTGCATAAAAACTGGCAGTGGTCATTTTCTAAACCCACCCTCCCCGCATATTTCACCACAAAATCCCTTCAGTCCGCAGACGAAGAGACCTCTGTGAAAAAGCAGCACCTTTACACCTGAGATCCATGTTTGTTTGTTTTTTGGGGAGAGGTCTCCCACAGAACATGTCTTATTACTTCCAGGGACGGCGACCATCAACAGCATCAGGAGGGAACGAAAGGTGCCGAAGTTCTCCTGCTTTTTGACTTTCTGGTGTGAGTGTGTGCTGAAAATAGGTCCCAGCAAAGACTTGATAAAAAAAAAAAAAAAAATCTAAGCTGTGCCACACAGCATTTGTGATAACTTCAGAAAACCTCCAGGTCCACTACAGCTTGGCCTCACAATAGAAAACTCCTCCATACATGTCAGGATATATCTGAATAGCTTGAGGCCAGTACGAAGATCCTCGACTGGGAGTGGTGCTTGGTCCTGTACACTCGACGTGAGCGGAGGCGGTCATGTCTGGTGGTAATGGTGGTAGTGGTGGTGGTGGTGGTGTTCATGGTGATGGTGGTGCTCGTGGCGCTGGACCACAGGAACCACAAATCCCGGACTGCCCGGGGGTCCAGACGCCTGCTCTCTCTCCAGGCCTGGCAGCACAGAGGGCAAGGTGGGCGGCCCCTGGGGGTGAGGCTGCGGGGAAAGAGGCGTTTTGGTGGGGGAAAGTGCCTCCCGTGCTTTGGCTCTGACGCGTTTGCTGTGACTGTACTGTAGAGGGTGCTGATGGTGGCCGGACGCTTGGACCTGGTGAGGTAAGTGGTATACATCCTGACCCCCGTGGGTGGCTGCGCTGCCACCGTGCAGCATGTTTTGCAGGGGAGGGTGGTAACCGTGACATTTAGTGGATTTGCCCCCACCGCCGCCGCTATTCCCTCCTTTGTTGCTTCCCTTGGGGGATTTCACAAACTGCGCTCCTTTCCCCCGAAACTCCGCGGGGTTGTAACTGTCGCCGATGACCTGCGAGCGCCGTTGGTGAAGGAGCTGGGCTTCCGGCTCGTGGGAGCGAGAGCGGCTCTGGCTCTGGCTCTGGGAGCTTCGACCGTGACTCTCCTGGGGAGGGCTCGTTCCTGAAAGACAGGACAGAGCTTCAGGGGGCAAGATCGTGTTTCACCGCCGCTTAAACACAATGCATCATTGTGCTAACATTAACACTGACAAAAAAAAATTTGATTGTGTGAATGCTGGAAGACAAGGATTCAATTCAGAATGACATTTTCAGAGAGAAAGACAAAAGGTTATATACACTCTAAAAACAGTAGGGTCAAAAATTGGACCGACCCGCTAACTTGGGTCAATTTGACCCAAATTGGGTTGTTTTTGTCCCGGTAGTTTAAAGAGTGTACACTCTAAAAACAGTTGGGTCAAAAAATACCTCAAATTGGGTCAAAAAAGGGTTATTCAATTACTTTTGGGGTTATTCAATTAACTCAAAAGTTGGGTCATATAAATAGCCAACAAACAACCCCCCAAAATTGCGTTGTTTGGGTTGTTAGGACCATTTTTGACCCAATTCAATTGGGCTAATCAATTAACCCCCAAAATTGGATGAAATGGTTAACCCACAAACAACTCCCAAAATTGGGTTGCACTGCTGGTCTTTAATTTGATGCAACTTTTTGGGTTGAATAACTCGAAAAGTTGGCTTGGCTTATTTCTGACCCAATTCAATTGAGTTTTTCAATTAACCCAAAATGTTGGGTCAAATCATTAACAAACTATGGAACCCCCAAAAAATTGCGTTACTTTTTGGTTTATTAATTAAATTTGACCCAACTTATAATTAAATAAGCCACAAAGCAGCCCAATTTTCTGGGTTGCGGGTTATTCATTTGACACAACTTTTTGGGTTAGATAACTCAAAAAGTTGGGTCGGTCCATTCTTGAGCCGTTTTTCTTTTTTTCCCCCCTTTTTTTTGACCCAACTGTTTTTAAAGTGCAGTTTGATTTCTGTGTTTTGGTTGTTTGGATAGGTCAAAAATAAAATAAAATAAAAGTGAATCCATGAGATGAGAATGCAGCAAGGATGTCCTGGCATCACAATGTCGAGTTCATTATGTACTCAAATAAAAATGAGCTAATGATGCATGCAGCATACCTTCAAATCTGGAGGTGTAATTCTCGATGCCAGCCAAATCCAGGTAGTGATTCCTCCTCTCTGTGTTCTCATCCACACAGTAGTGCTGGCCTTCAGCAGCTGGGGCCTCATTACTTTGCCCCCTGCTGCTTCAAATTTAAAAAAATGAAGTCAATTAAGAGCTTGCGAAATCAGATTTTTTATGTTCCATGTGCAATTCTCAGCATACCGACCGGATATAGGCAGACATACGCTTGTCAGCTGAACGACCCTCTTCTTGGTGACAGCGATCTGAAGAAGGAAAGGGAAAATGTCAGATGTGTAGGAAAACCACAATTTTGACTTTATTTATTTTCTGTATCGCTGTTCATGGTCACGGCGAGCTTGTGCCTATCCTAGCTGACCTCGAAGCCTGAGCCAGGCTGAAATGGCCGCCAATCAAAAGAACCGTTGATGAATTTGCACCAAAGTCAGTCAAGTGAACGACTACACTATAAGTGACCCCAAAACAACAAACAATATGTGATAATAACTCACACATTTTATGTTAAGACCCTTTTGACAAGTTACCATTACAGTATTCAAAATATTAATCTGACCTGTTTCTCTTTTGTGGCATTTAGGCTCGGGAGTGACAGTCAGCTTGACACGTAGCGTCTTGCTTTTATTATTGCAGGGGTGATTGACCGAGGCGTCCACGACATCATAGATGGTGTGCATCAAGCTGGACATATCCTACAATAACATAAAAAAAATACACAAGTTGGTCACAGTGTAGAGACAAAAAATAAACATGCCTATTCTGACTTGAAAACACACACACACACCTCCTTTGTCACTTTGCCGCTGTTGTCAAAGTCGTAAAGTGTGAATATCCACTCCTGGCGGTTGTCATCCTCCACGGAAACATCACACTCCAAGTCCTGTGCATACATCAGATTATGAATCTTTTAATAAGGAGGATACACATTTGTACTCTTTTTTTATTATTATTATTATTATGAGGTATTCATTTACGTGCATGTGCAATTAAGTGCCACAAAAGGGGCAGCAAAATATCCATAAGTCAATAAGTGCTTTTGTATACATTTGACATTTGTGCCTTACAGAATACATTCAACAACACTTTCCCCAAAGAAAAGTTCATTCCAAAAACATAATTGTCAGAAAATATTTCTTGAAACGAAATCTAGGAGATGAATCGAGTACATCAACAAATATTCGAGTTATAGGTTCAAGTTTATTCGTGGTCTGACGAGTACGAGTGCTATAGCAAATGGATGGATGGATCTCAAGATGAAAAATTGAAGAGGCAAACATCTGGTTTGCTGTAGGCCTGGTGGAGGAGCTGTGTGAAAAAAGCAGCGTACATTTATGAGTGAAGGGGCCCGAAAAGAGAAGCAGCCCTTTATGGCTCTATAATATCGCTTTAGCACATGCGGTCAGGACTGATCACGAAAACATTTTAAACATGGAAGCCAATCCTAAATTGTAATTTGTTCTGGAGCAGTACACTGTACAGACAGATGTTCGGTCACCCACAAGTCATTCCATTCTTCCTGTAAAAATTGGAAAGTTAACTGAAGAAACACAGAAGCGGTGCTTACATAAGGCTGCGGCGTTAGCCTATGTTGGTTTGATTTGAACTCTCTTCCCCTTGCCTTATGTAAATAAAGACGACTTGACTTCCTATTGCTTTTCTCCCGACAAAATGATGACAATCAGATTTATCATTGTCACAGTGTAGACTTACATCCAGACTGATGCGTTTCTTCCCGCTTGGTTTAATTTCTCGCTCCCCGTCCTCCGCGTGAAGGTACCGAAGGTAGTTCTCGCAGCCCTCCGCTTTCTCAGGAGGGAGAGCCACTGTCAGGAGAGACAGATACGAGACACGCATTCGCACGCAGTTTTATTAAGAGAGAAAGTACAGGTTGCCAGAAAACACTGAAAATCACTTCATCTTGATTGTATTCTCTATTCTTGATTATTTTCAAATATAGGTAGCTTGCCAAAAAGCTGTACTTTTTCAATATAGTCAACATTTCATTTCAGTTCTGAAGTGATCACAATGAATTATGATCAAACAATATTATATTATCAGTCCATCCATTTTCTATAGTACTTTTCCTCATTAGCATCATCATTAGCACTGTGAGGCAGGATACAACCAGTACTGGTCACTAGCTCTATTTATACTCACATTCACACCTACAATATGGATGTTTTAGCGACTTCAGTGAACCTAAAATGCTTGTTTTTTGGGAATGTGGGAGTAAGCCATAGTACCTGAAGAAAAACCACACAAACGCGGTGAGAAAATGGACAGATTCGAATTTGTGACCTTGACTGTGAGAGTCTCACATGACATGCTATTAACTAGCTAATTGTCCTGACATATTATATTATATTATATTATATTATATTATATTATCAGATAATGGATGGATGGATATTATTTTGTTTTAAGAGACCAAAACCTTTTTTTAAAGTTGACAGTTACTGAAGAGGAAAAAAAGAACCGCAAATATACTATGAGAATAAAGTCAGATTTTTTTAGACCCCCCAAAAAAATCATAATAAAAAAATATTTTAACTACACAGCCTAAAATTAAAAAAAAGTTGTTCTGTTTTACTCTTTTATAATATTATGTATTTTTAAAATACATTTTTTTATTTTTTCCTTCCTTCTTTTCAGTGTGGCCAAGGAGTGGTGCAGACAGACTGAAAATAAATATTTTACTTTGAGATTTAACATGTTCTCTTATGAGTTGATCAAACATGTGATCCTCTACATTACTCATTACTACATACTAATCCTCAAATATCATTCATCCACTTACCCTTGTAATATGAAAAAAATATGACTTTTTATCTTGAAAATATACAGTACAACTTTTTACTTGAAAATATATAACTTTATTCTCATAATTTTAAAACTTAACTAAGAAATATCTTATACTTCATTTCAAAATATACTTTTTTTTCTTTTGTAAAAATACACAACTTAATTTTCATAATATGACTTCTATCTTGAAAATATGTTACCTATATTGGTGTGATTTTACAATATTACACTTTTTTTATCTATTTTTTTTTTAAATGTGTTGCTTAAAAACAGACATCTTTATTTTTATAATAATATGATTTTAATCTCGTAGTGATTTTTTTTCCTTTCTTTTTTTGTCCTTTTAGTATATCCTTTTACCAGCCTGGAGGGTTTTTTTTTTTATTATCAGCGAGTCCTTTCCAACTTACCCTCAAGGGGGCAGTGTTGATCTGCGAGGTGTCCTGCTTTCATATGCCCATTTGGAAACTCCTGGGAAAAGAGGAAGATCAGAGATGTAAGTGAATCTACAGTTCAGACCTCAGACACAGAGAAAATAAACATTTCAGGCAAAAACATTTCCTCGTCAGATGAGTGCAAAAAAAAAGAAAAAAAAAAGCCGGCCTACGCGGACGGTGCTTTAGCGTGGCCAAACACTTTGAAACATGTGCACCACGCTTATTGTGTTTCACTGTCTGGGATACAAGCAAGCTTCGCCAAGCATTTGAGATTCTTTCCAAGTCTTCAAACGAACCCTTGCATCCATCAAAAAAAAAAAAGAAAAAAAAGAAAAGAAAGAAAGAAGAAGAAGCTGCAATTCATCTTGAGAGCACTTGCTTGGCCAACTTTTGTTCTCACAGAAAGTGCTCAGTGATGAAGATGAAAGAGGCTAAAAGTTAAAGAAAGTTTAGTTGCATTGCCCATTCAAAACTCACAGCAAGGTGTGCATTTGTTTTCAACGGGAACTGACATTTTGTTATTCCATTATTCTGCATCTTCAATTAAGCACAAGTGGTGGAAGGGGCACAGCGAGGGAGTGCTGTCATCTGGGAATAATCCACTTCCTACACAAAACAGAACCACTCCACATGTGTTAATGCACACAAGCGCGCGCACTTTCATTACGCCTGGATTGTGGAAACAATGACAATTAAGTGCAGCACAAGACTTAAGCCGCAAGAATTCAAACAACAAATGATTCATCTTATTTACGTCATGTTCGCTCCTCCGCTTTGAAATCAAATCTGCAGCGAGGCCCACTGCAAGGAGGCAAATAAAAACCAGATAGATGCTCGAAAAAACAAAAGAACTGCATGTACCGCATGAGAGTTTGAACATCTGCATGCGTTTAGGTGAAGGACCCCCAACCCCCCCTTCTCAATTTCTCCCTCCCCTTCCTCTCTTTCTCAGAGTAATGACAACAGCAGGGCCTGTGGTTCTATTTAACAATCTCGGAGACCGTGATTACTCCCCACTTCACAGGACGGGTTCTCCAACCTCTAATCTAGCCCTGACCTTCACCGCCGATAGGGGGGGCGGGGGGGCGGGGGGGCGGGGGGGGGGGGTGCAGTGGAGCAATCGCGTCTCAGGGTCAAGGTTGGAACGCCCGATGCAAATTGGCCACATGAGGATTTTGGGGAGAAAGCAGCTAAAGATTGGGAGTGAAGCCTTGGGGGGGATGAAGGAGAAGGGAATGGAGGGGGGGGGGGGGGTCTGTGAGAGAGAGAAGCAGGAAGTAAGGGAATAAAGACAGCGAAGGCACAAAAGAGGAAAGGGATGATAAGAGGAACAAAGATGGGAGAGGACCAGATACCAGAAGAGGATGTGGTTTGCCTAACAGGAGACAGATAGTCCCTATCTACTGCTAACTGGGATTTCTGGCTAAAGCTGGAGTTTTTCTTTTTTTTTTAAGACACTAAGTCTTTTGCTCCCTTGGCCCCAAACAAGTCTTTAATCACCACAAACTGTACACACACTTCAAACTAAACAGTCAGTCAAACGCACAACAAACACATCTTGTGGCTTTTTTTTTTTTTTTTTTACCTCACAAGTCTCTTAGGGGCCATTTTACACGGCCTCCTTTTTTTTTCTCCAAGCCTTAAAATGCAAATGGTTGAAAATAGGTATAAAAGTACAGTTCTCGTGAAAAGTTTGCATTTAATACACTTTTAGAGTGTCCAGCAGTTACTCACTTAATTATAAACAATTATAGAACCGCACATATGCTGACAAATGGTGTTCAAAAGACAGTTTGGAGAGTTTTTATGTAGTATTTCTTTACAAAGTGACATTTATATGCAGCTCTGTGTGTGTCATGTTCAACCTGACCGCACATTTGAAAGAATACATTTATTTTTATTTTTTTACTGTAATTCCGGTTTATTTATTATCTGAAGCTAAAAAAGTCACAAGTCCAGAGCAACAAATTCACTTAGTTACAATCCATCCAAGAGACAAAAACCGCCAACAATGACCAAAAGAGGGAGACAGAATAGGAAGCCTGACAGGTCACCAAAAGCAGCGCTCAGATTTTTCAGATGAAGAAGGCAAACATAAGGAGGAGGGGGGAAAACCAGCCCCAGACTTTGCTCCTGTCTGGAAAAACAAACAGCGACTCGAATACTTACGTTTGAAGTTATTCGATTAATCGTTGCATCTCTATTGTTTTAAATTTGATCATCCTGTATTTATGACCCAGAAAACTTTCTTGCGAATATTTACAGTAATTATGACTTCATTAGCATGTGTTAGCATACGTTAGTGATAGACTATTGCGCATTTCAACTTGTGTACAAAATTGGCTTTCATTGCCACTGTCGGAAGAGAACTCTGTCCTAAATCACAACCACATATAAAAAAACATCGGGAAGTTGAAATTGGTGCACGTGCATGTATGTAGCGGTTATCTATTTATTTTTAAAGTCTGACATTGTAAACTACTGGCCTGTAATTCATATTACAGTCTCTTTCTGCATATTTGTCATTTGCTATTTGCGAGTTAATTAAAAAAAAAATCTATCTTGTGCATAGACAAATGCCATCTACTGTAAAAGTAGTGATTTAGCGCCATCGTTTAGCATCAGGGTGCCAAGGATCTATGTTGAGGTGAATGGAGCAGCTTGTTGTTTACATGAGTGTTATGTTTTATAGTGACATTAACAACTGGTATGACATCACTCATAATACTGCATTTTTTTTAATCAAGGACTACTTTTCACAATGTATTTTTATACGAAAAAAGATTTCAGTTTTCACTCCATCTTTGTTGTGTAAATGAATTCCCTAACAAAGGGTGGTATGCAGGGGAAAGTGAGTTGTTCCGCAGCTCAAAGCAACATCAAAAAGTCGTCTCATCCCTCGATAGACACAGCGAAGCGTTAAGCACAAGAGAGGGGATTGTCACGAAACAAACAAAGCCGTCATCCACCAATTAAAATTGAGGTCCGAGGAGATGTAACGTCTCGCCGATTGAGGCGCATGGCTTCGCCGCGGACCCGCACCCCAGCACCTCCTCATTACATCCGCTGAGCGAGCTAATGAGTGAGCAGACCGTGTCTGACCGCAGTCTGCAGTTTAACATCTAAACACATGGCATCGCCATCGCCCACGGTGTCGGCCTCCAAATCTGCCAGCCACATGTGTAATTAACCGCCTTCTTGGCATCTCGCCGCTGCCATTCCTTTCTCTATCAGATCACAAGATGCTCGGTGAGGCTGCGCAAACAAGTCTGGGGCGTTCTTGTTTTCCACCTGGAAGCGATGGCGCGTGCATATTTTGAGTAACGGGAAGACGGATGACGAGCAGCATGTGCGCCAATGACGAGGACACGTCAAGGTACTGACAGGACGAACATGCAAACAACTGTGGTGCGGTGGTCCCTGGAGAATACTTGAAATTTTCATCTATTTATTATTTTTGTTTTCGTAGCCCAGAAATACGTCCTGATTTAGGAACAGTGACATGTAAGAAAAAAAACATCATTTGTATTTGCTCACAATAATAATTCATGAAGAGCAGTTTGTAATTATTACTGGTATCACATGCAGCCTCAATTCATGTAAAATATATTTATCATGAGACAAATAATATTTTAAAACAATATTAAAGTGAACAATGGACAAAAATAGTTTAAAAATAGTCACAATTAGACCTCGATATTGTTTTAGGCAAAATTTGAAATTATTTCTTCTTGTGTTTTAACTTTAAAATCAAGTACCAGCCTAGCTTCTATCAAACTAATGATGTATTTTAGTGTGTAACAGTTAACGAAATAACAAACTAAAATTCCAAAAACATTTTCTTTAATGAAATAAAATAAAAACGAAAACGCTTTAACTCAAACTAAAATTCAAAAAAAACATTTTCTTTAACGGAATAAAATAAAAACGCTTTTTAAAAAACTAAAATTTAGTTAAACTACATTTTATGTTTACAAAAATAACAAAAACTATAATTATAGCAAAAATGTCCTTCGTTTTAGTCTTTGGTAAATAATTTAATACATGAGCCTTTGGGGTGGACTTTGTGATTTTAAGTATATTTATTTCGATATTAACTGAAATAAAGACGTTTGAAAGAGTGCTACACAGAAGTGATGTCATCTCGCAGCAGCTAATAGATGATGTCGGTCCTACGCGACAATTTTGCATGCTTGAATTTTGGCTCCAATGGCTCAGCTCGCCTGTTTTTCATTTAGCTTAACCGAAAATATAACACTAGGTAAGAAAGGCGTTACTTTTACCATGGTGTTTATTAAATATTGCTAAAAAACAACTAATTAAAAAATAAATAAATATGATACTAAAACTGAGTTTTTTTTTTAAATAACTAAAACTAATAAGAACTAACAGAACCGCCCTAAAAACTAACTAAAAAAACAACAACTCAAAACCAAATTAAAACTCAAATGAAAATTCCAAAACTACAATAACCCTGGTAACTGGTGGCGCCCACCCGGGGATCGAACCCACACCACGAGGAGCCCGTCTCCGGTATATGAGCGCAAAGCGCTTCTGTTGAGCTACAACTCCGGGTCCCGCCCTGCTCTGCCTTTGATTGGCTCAGCAGCCAATCATTAGCCAATTAGCAGAGAACGATGAGCCATAGTTTCACCATCCTTGAGTAAAAATGGGTAATCTGGCTCACATATATTAGTGATTTAGAATTGGGTATATGCAATGTTGACTGAAAAAGAAGTGGGTATATACCCTGGACTACACCCACTGGTAGACAAGTGTCTTCCAGGCGATATGGCATAAGTGACAGAGTGTAGTATTTGTTCATATTTACTGCAGCGCCTCTGCCAAGCTTCCCAACAGCTTCAGCTTCTACTGGCAGACTTTAATGTGGGTTAAGGCAACCGGGGGGGGGGGAAGCTTTCATAGCTCCCTACCAGGTGACATCAGGCATCCCCCCTCACCGCCAGCGTCCCACCCATCCTCCCGTTGGAAAACAGTACACATCTTTGTTCTTAACCCCCCCCCCCCCCCCACCCCCAGCTCACCCACTTAAAACACACACGCATAGTGCTACTTCAAAACACATGATGTGCACAACACGTTTTGAAAATCTTCAAAAAACAAAAAAAGTCGACGCTAGCGCGAATTGCCTAAACAGTTCCTCTGGCCTCAGGGTATGAATTACAGCAGCATGTATGTGTATCCGAGTCCAAACATACTGTATGCTGGAGAAAATAAAAAACAGGATATCTTTCAAGAGGCTTCCTCATATTTTCCAGTCCATGCGGCTTTTTGAAATTGTGCAATTAGTATCCACACAACTTGTACAGTGCAGCTCTTCTTGCCTTGTCCAAAACAAACAAGATTTTAGCCATTTCCTTAAAAGTGTCTAAGGTGACACACACTCTGAGTCACCTGACACCTTGAGGAAGGCGCCAAGGGAAATCCTTGAAGCCCTTCAGCGGACTATTAATCGTGTGTGATTGGAGGGAGGCTAATTGCTAACGGAAACATGGCTCCAGTGGTGTCAGTGCAAAGAAAGGAACACCACTTTGTAAACATTTGGTGTAGTCGTCACCGCACGATGAAACCGGAGAGCGCGAGAGGCCATTGAGGAATAAAAGACCTCCATTCCAGGAGAAACCACCCTGGCCTTGACTCAAAACCAGATGTAAGTGTTTAAACTGGAGAAGGGTTGCAAAAAAGCTCTTGCAAGACGGTAAAAGAACAATGAATGGATGGCAGACGTGCGGGTCCTCTTTCTCGGTGGTTCACCAAGGTTTCAGCCGAGAGCCCGAGTCGAGGTAATTATGGTGGCGAGTCAACACAGAACACTGGCCCGAGCTAGTATTGAATTGCAATAGCGTTGAACCACTCAAATCGAACACAATCCATTCCTGCTTGGATTTCGAGTCGATTCTTCTCATTGGACTTTACTTCCATACAGGTCTTAGAACTTTTACAATTACTATTCGCCATTTGTCACCATGGAAAGGGAGTGTGCACGGCGGCCAGTGACACGCACCAATTAATAATTATCAACTGCGGCGTTTTGCCATTTGGTAAACTTATGAAATTCCCAATTAAATAGCCAGCAATCGAATAATCAGGTATTCAGATAAAAAAATGAAAATAAAATGTAGGAATACAGCAGACCAAAAAAAAAAAAAAGGTTTTCCTTTTTAGATATATATAATTTTTAAAATTTAATTGAAACTTTGCTTAGCTGCACACTATTTCCTCTCTAGAAACATTAATGAGATTTTAGACAAATCTCTCCCCATAAATTATGAGACTAAGTGACTTCAGAATCACAGTTGTGATTTTGCCGACTAATACAGCATATTTGAGTTAGCCCGGTTTATTGAAGTGATCAGTAAGGGCGGTAACTGCATCAGGCTGTCTAAACTGCCTGACTTAAACCGCCTTGGAAAAATAATCCCATGGCTCTCTCTGTGCGCCGCTAACGCTGTTAGCGCAATTAGCTGCCGCTAAACGCTGGCAACAGGCGCCGTACAAAACAACGTCAATGTAATTAAATCTTTTTGTGTGTGTTGTGTTAGCCACTAGCGCTATTAGCTGCTGCTAAACGCTGGCAACAGGCGGCGTACAAAAGTATATATATTTTTTGCCTCATTAATTGGTGATTAGAGTGTGATTTCAGGAAGTTATGTTGTTGACGTCGGTCGCAATAGTTTGTGTGCGACACGCTGACAAAAATGTAAAATTTCCATACGTTATTTAGTAAAGTAAGTTCTGTCTAACATCATACGTGACAGCACTTTGAGCTTTGCTACGTTCCGTGGGCATTAAAGAGATTCAAGCGTATTAAAATAAACAGGAATGGATGGTGAGTGTGTGGAAGCCGCTTTGAAGTGTCAGTCAACATGTACCATTGTCAGGTCAGTTACGGAATTTGAAATAGACGGGTATTTATTGGGGAATTTTATCAATGCATCAGTTTGCCGCGACATGTCTTTCCCTGAATGGCATTGAGATGAGAACAGAACACCATGCTGTCATCTGGACAGGCTCCATGTGGCCGAGATATGGCTCTCGCAGGCCAGCGGGACTCTGTTTGAGGTCAAACAGGAGGCAGAACCTCTCCCTTGGCAGGACATGAATCACAGGGGGCGAAGCCTCTTCGGTCCTTGTGTAACAACAGCTGTGAGAAGGGGGCGGGCGTGGGTTTGGGCAGGGGGGGCTTTTCATGAGAATGCTTCGCCATTGACAGACATAAGTGCACCTAAACCACTAAAAGTCACCTGCTCCTCTACAATTGAGAGATCTTCTAATACCACCCCCCTCCCTCCCTTTCCCTGATTATCCTCTCACTTTGATTTGACCTGCTGGACGGTATAAACAAAGATTATCGCGGCCTGCTGGCCACCGCGCATCTGTCAACGTTGCTGTAATCAGCTCTGCTTCATTAAAGCCAGCGTTGATAGCAACGTGATGTAATGGAGGACCTTTTCTCAGCTGTTACACAGGCGGCGGACGCTGCCGCTACTCGGAAACCACGCATCTCATTCCACTGAGTCGTATTAGGTGTTAAATAACAGTTCGCCGTGTCATGTGCAGTATTCGACTAACAACAGGAAAACAGTTGCACCTAAATTAAGCTGGTATATTTATTTTACCAGGTATTGGGTCGCTACCCGACCTATTTCAAGCCGTATCAATACTCGCGACGGCGGCCATCTTTTTGATAATTAGAACTAGAAATTAGATATTGTAATAGAAAATTGCCATTTATTCCATGCAATTATAAGGAAAATGCAGACTAGGGCAACATACCTCTACTGTAGCATATTCACACAATATTTAACTGTCTATACATTCACTGAACTTTAGATTTGCAGCCTTTTTTTAACGGGTTGGTTTGTGTTGTCTGAGCAGATGTGGGTGTGTTTATGTTACTGCACACACTAAAAAGGTCGGGTCAAAAATAACCCAATTTGTGTCAAAATGGGACCGACCCGCTACTTGGGTCAATTTGAACCAACTTTCTGGGTCACTTTGTACAGAGCAACTCCGCCAAAATTGAATCATTTTGTACAAAGTAACCCAAAAATGTATAGACTATAAAATCATTTGGGTAAAAAATAACCAACTAATGGGTCAAAAAGTGAGCGGCCCGCCACTTGGGTCAGTTTGACCTAACTTTCTGGGTTGCTTTGTACTAAATGACTCAATTTGCGAGGGATTGTTTTGTACAAAACGACCCAGTGATCCAAAGTACAGTCTAAAAACTGTTTGGTCACACAAAAAAACGGTATGGGTAAAAAAGGCACCGACCCAACTTTTTGGGTTTTCATTTAGCACCCCCCCCCCCCCAAAAAAAATTTGGTATTTTAAGGGGTGTCAAAGTGGGACCAACTCGCTACTTGGGTTTAATATGACCCAGCTTTCTGGATTGCTTTGCACAAAATGACCCGATTTTTGGGGGGGTTGTTTTGTACAAAATGACCCAGAAAGTTGGGTGAAATTGACCCAAGTAGCGAGTCGCTCTCATTTTGACCCAAAATGGGTTATTTTTTTAAATCAACTGTTTTTTGGAGTGTATGAATGTACTTCAATGATGCTAAGCTCGCATTGAACGGGTGCATCTGATCTGTGTGTTGAAACTTTGCCCCACCTCTAACCCTGCACAATCTCAGACCAACTTTTTGTAGCTTCCCTTTGAGCACAACTTTACTGTCTTAATTTTCAAATATGATAGCTCTGTTGTACGGGGTGTGTGTACATATGAAAATATTTAGTTTATACAGTTCCCTAGACTTGTTTTACAAGTCGACTAATCAAACAATGGGTTCAAATGTTTTCCGGAAGAATGTACCAAGAAACCATAGAGAAGACACACAGGACACCCTTTGAGCACACACACACACCTCGTCAAAGAAAAAGGAGGCGCCAGGCAAGGAACAGGACAGGCGCTTGGCCTCAAACAGGATGTGCCTCTGTTTGTGGCCTCCATGTGAAATTCTGTAAGCTCCCGGGCAGGCCCCTGGCTCTTAAACATCCAATGGGGAGCGCATCCAGGCCGATAAAGCTGAACAGATTTGTTCCACATTCCACAGGCCCTTTAAACAACACAGAAGACCTCAGACTGCCAGGTTGCGGCTGAGCTGGCGTGGACAACAATCCCACGAGGGCCCGAAGGGACTCCACCTCTTATAAAAGTCATGCGGAGACTCTCTTGTCTGGTTTTGAAGAGTTTAGTAGAAGCTGCTCTTCAATCAAGTTGTCTGCCACTCACAGTAAAAAAAAAAGAAAAAAAAGTGAGAGGATTTGATGCATATTCCAGGGCTCTGAGGGTGAGACCACTTGGAAAACAATCCTCAAAACCAGCAATCTCACCAGAAAAAAAGCACTAACTCTGATCTACAAAATCTGATAGAAGGATGCTAAACAGTCTGATAACAGAAGCGTGACAAAGCATAGCAAGCGACAAAGAACGACTGCTAGAGGGCAAAACCAAGTTTTTGTTCAGTTCAATCCCAATATTGCATGGAAGTGACAATTCTGTCAACCAACTGAGTCTGGTATCTTTAGTATCTAACTCTAGTAACCACTATGGTTGAGACCCCAAAAAAACGAATGACAAAAACAGGTGTAAGATGTACAGATGAGTTGTGTAATTGGTACCCTGCTTAACATTTGATAATGGAAATGCAATTCATTTTTGATATTTGATGATGATAGGTGTGATTCTAAGCCTAAACCTCAGAACTGAATGGCAGATGCAGTGTTTCCAACAGATTTGAACTCTATCCTGTTACTATGCCTCCTCTAGCCTCACGATCCACAAGTGAGTGACGGCGAACTAACGTTACATGCGGTATATCCTATCCTATGTTTTTTTTTTTATGTTTTTTTTTAATACATTTTCTGTACAACTTCTTGGGTGGTGGCCAATTTACTTGGGTGGCCTGCCCAAGTATTAACATGGTGTGGGAAACACTGAGATGTGTTAACCACTACCGCACCGTGCTGCCCAGATATGTGATTCAGTTCAATGAATGTGCATAAACAATATCATAACCTTTATGGCACTTTCCTGAGTCTTCTGATCTCATTTGCTATTCAAACATCTTATTTTTTCCATTGGCAGTTACAACTCAACCTTGTAAACTCTCCCTAGAAACAAGTGGCAAAAGTGTGCTGCAGTGATGAAAAACAATCCCAGCTATTCTGTTGGCCTACATTGCCGCATCTGCTAGATATCTTAAATTTTATTTGAGTTGTAAAGGTTTTATAGAGACGGAATATCAAATTAGTTTTGTTGTACGACATTGTGGTTGGAAGAGAAACTGGATTATTTCATATTTTTAAAAACACACAGAGACAATAAAAGAGAGTAGAGTGACCGCTGAAAGTTACCAATGTCCCACCCAAGTTGCCTATTGCCCAAACTATGATCCCAAAACACTTCTATATTATTTAATGGGGAAGTTACCCCCCAAAAAATCTGGACAATAATATGTTCAATGCAGCCCCACTAGTCTAAATACGGTATTCTGGTTAATATTGCGTTAATGGAATGTGAGTTAAGCAGCAAAATCCAGCCATTTTTATCAATATCGGAAGGCGGCCATTTTCTGTAGTGTCGAATAAAAATGACATCAGAGTTGACTAGGTCAGAGGTAAAAAAAAAAAATCACAGCTCAGCTTCAAAAAACAGCCGAACTGTGTTTGGTCGTTGCCTGAACCCTGAGCAACTGTGATGTCATCTTCAGTCGTCAAATGGCAAAATGGCCGCCCCCTGAGATGGCAAAAAACGGCAGGATTTTGCTGCATAACTCATATTCCACAATTTGCAATATTAATCAGAATGTTGTGTTTAGACTAGTGAGGTCACATATAACATATTATTGTCAAGAAATGTTAAAGGTTGACTTCCCCTTTAGACCTCATCTTTCAAAATTAAGCGTCAAAATAAACAGACATTAGAAATCATTTGATTTTGAAAAAAGGCACCATAAGTACGAGGGTGCTACTGTGCTGGTATAAAGGCAGTCTTCTCATCACAAAAAAAATTGCTGATTACTACTTACCTATTACCTACCACTTAGGTGGCATCTTATAGCCTATACAAACCCAGCAGTAAATCTTCAGCAAATAGCTAGGGTTAGGTTTGACAGAAAGAAACGCAAATGGGAAACCTTGGGTAGATAAAGCTTCATTGTAATGTAATTTTCATTGCATCGAAGTGGTTGGTGCGCCACAAAACGTTAGCATCTGAGGGATGCTCAGAGCGTTGTGCCTGTCAGTGGGAGTGACCAAGGATTTGTAAGCACCCTCATCAGCCTCTGCTACGTTTCAACACGATCACTCTCACCCGTAAGGACACTTGTGGTAGTACGTGTCAGGTTCCCAGCTGTCTGTCTAGCACGGAGATGTCAGTTGTAATTGCTCTCACCTGCGAGATAAGCGCCGACACCACTGTTTTCTATACTTGTTTTGTTAAGCTGCGTGGGATTCCAGCAGGCCCGGCACTTCATAGGGGTGAGGCTCTGTGGTTTGGGGGGGGGGGGGGCAGCTGAGGCCACGGGCGTTACAGAGCTCCTGTGGGTGACTGAGAAATGTAAACAAACCACGTCGGGAAGGACAGCTGCATGCTGAAGAGCGGTAACAGCGCACACACTCGAGGGATGCTTGTCCATGCAATCCACAAGGACTTTCTATGGTTGCAGCACTCCCGCCGTTAACGGCTTGCGGGATAAGCTTCTCGCTGGGTTTCCGGAACATGCCTTCCAGCGGGATAAGAGCGGCTTCACGGTCAGGACCGCAGCTCTACAGTCCACTTGTCACCGCTCCCAACGGGTAAGTTACAAAGAGAGGTGCGGATCCAAATGACCGCCGATGATGAGAGGCGCTCATGCAGCCGTGACCAATCAGCGAGTAATGTAGCATGAACAGTCCACACTTCCATCTGGGAGGTACACTGGGACAACGGACACGGTTGGATGTTCTGTAGCTTGGTGCCATTACCACATTCATCCACCAGAAAAACTAAAGGCTCAGGATGCAAGAAATAGCCAAAGCAGACAACCAAAGTGTCTAAAAAACGTATTAGACACTTTAGAGCACCAAACATGACATGGAAAAATACCAAGTTGTAGCCACGAAATAGGCAAAATACTCATCTGTGGCAAAAAAAAAGTAGGTATAACATGTACAAAATACCCAAATATGGTTATGAAAAAGGTAAAAATTTGCACACGAAATACAAAATCATGGCCACAAACTTGATATAATATGCACAATGAATATATTTAATATATATAATACATGAAGTAGGTATAATGTGCGAGGAAAATACCAACGTGACGAGGAATTGGCTATAACTGTGCACTAAATACTCAATTGTGGCCACAAAATGGGTATAATTGTGCACAAAATACTAAATTGTGGCCATGAAACATGGAAAGCTGTGACTGAATGTTCATTTGTGGCCAGGAAATGTGTATACCTGAGCACGAGAAACTAAATTGTGGCAACAAAATTTGTATAATTGCAGACACAAAATACTAAATTACACATGATGTAGGTATAATGTGTGCACGAAATATTAAATTTTGTCTATAAAATACTCAAATGTGGCTACGAACTATGTATATTGTGTGCACGAAACAATAAATTGTGGGAACGAAATAGGTATAAAGTCAACACAAAATAATATATTGTGGCCACACACTTTCAAATTTTGTCCACAAACTTGAAATGACATGCCCATGAAATAATAAATTGTGGCCACAAGACAAGAATAAAATGCACACACACACAAAAACAGATGGTGGACACAAAGAAGAAATAACATGCTCATGAAATACTAATTTGTGGCGACGAAATGGGTATATAAAATACTCAAATGTGGCTACGAACTATGTATATTGTGTGCACGAAACAATAAATTGTGGGAACGAAATAGGTATAAAGTCAACACAAAATAATATATTGTGGCCACACACTTTCAAATTTTGTCCACAAACTTGAAATGACATGCCCATGAAATAATAAATTGTGGCCACAAGACAAGAATAAAATGCACACACACACAAAAACAGATGGTGGACACAAAGAAGAAATAACATGCTCATGAAATACTAATTTGTGGCGACGAAATGGGTATAACGTGTGTATTAAATACAAATAATGATTCCTTGCAATGCCAGGCTTTTCAAAATGTAAAAAAAAAAAAAAGTCTTTGTAGCTCATCCGCAGCCTAAAATAAAAATCATAACATTTTATCCAATCATGATATTCAATATTACTGTTCCTTGACTGTCTGTGACCACTTCCAGTTAAGGGAAGACCACAAGAATTCTTGACCCTGCAAGAACACGCTTGATTCCAAGCTGTGAAGTTCCTCACAAGCCTGGAAGTAGACAAGTCAACGCCAAGTGTATTCTCGATGTTTCGTGGGCACAGGACGTAGAGGGGAGTCTGCCATGTTCAGATGACGTCAAGGAATGTTTTGATTTTAAAGATGGACAATCTCCAAATGTCCCCTGGCTGTAATTGTTACGTGTTTCAAGGCATTCTCCCGCGAATATAAGGCAGTCTTTTCCAACGTTCAGTGAGCCAAATCTCACAAATTGAAATCTGGACCTGTTTATTGACCACGACACTACTACTCTGTTGTACGAATGGGAACGGGTTGATTACACGCGTTAACTCATTCGCTGCCATTGACGACTAAAGACGTCAAAGATCCTTTTTTACTGGATTGTACCTTCTGCCATCTAGTGGAAGAGCATTTATTTGTTCTGCTTTTCACTATACGTCGCTGGCATAGATTGGATGAATGCGTAGATGGATAGATGGATTTATCTAACTATAGATAATGGTAGTAGTAATAGTTAGTATCTATATAGCTGGCTATCTGTCTATTTAGCTAACTAAATAGCTATACACCCAATGCCTCTTCTAGCTAGCTAGCTAGCTCGCTATCTAGTATCCTATTTACTGTATCTAGCTAGGCTATCATCTGTCTGGCTTTCTATCGTACTATCTATCTATCTACGGAAGAATAACAGATCATTTTCAGTTCAATCAAGTGAAATTGAATAATTTTACGTGGCACATCCGATGATCTCTTGATGTACAATGGTTGTGAATCACTGATACAAACACATGAGATGTGAAAAAATGAAAGTAGTGCGTCGGCCAATTACTGATGCAACAAAGTCATGTAGCGCAACCAAATTTCTGATGAATTATTCTCAAAGGAAATTACTGATGAGGGTGCGGGGGCGAACCGAGAGCACATGAGGATAAATGTCTTTGAACTGGCAGGCCCATGTGCAAAAGTGTGAGCCTACATTTTAAACACGGCACTTCACTGATTTTGTGTGCTTCTTCGGGCCGTGCGTGCACTTTCGTGACCTGACAGGCAAGCTGCGTGTGCACCAAACACGCTTCCGCAGTGTGAAATTCAGGAACGTAATTCATCCATGGCAAAAGCGGAGATGAAAAGGCAACGGTGCAGTGGGCAGCTCAGCGCGGCTCCGCCTCCTTCTCAGCTTTTTGCACGGCGAGCTGCTGCTTTTCAAAGCCTCGATTATTGCAAACTAAGTATACGCGGCTGTGCTTTTGGATAGGCTAGTCCGTTTTTGCTGCCGTATTCTTATCTTATCTCAGATGCTCAATCCACAAGACTCGACAGAGTCTGGTTGTGCATAAAGTCTGGAGGCCGTCCACTTTAAAGCACAAAGTGAGACACTCTAGTATTGATAAAAAAGCTCTTGAAAGCCTGGAATAGAAGCAGGAGGTGATGATGTGCGTTAGGGGCTCAAAAGCTACGAGATAATCAGTTAGTACCAGGATGGAGGAGTCCTCAAAGCCAAGCACATGAGACTGGGGAGGAAAGTTCAGATATTCTGATACACTAGCATTCTTGAAATGATAGGATCAGCCGAGCCCCCATCAACACGCAGAAGTAGGTGCTGGTTATAGACAGAGTCCTTACTCAGACTACGTTCACAGATAGTTTTGCCCTAAACCTTCATTACAGAATAAGGCAAGATACTTCTACAATTATTACATTTCAAAAGAAGTCTATCGCCAATCGCAATAACCAGCCAAATGCGGGGCCTGCATAAACAAACAACCACTCTCATTCACATCTATGGACAATTTAGATTCTTCAGTGAACCTAACAAGCAAGTTTTTCTAATGTGGGAAAAAGCTGGAGTATGCAGGGGGGGGGGGGCACTCAAGCACAGCAAGAACATGGAAAATCCACACAAGAAGGCTGGATATGAGATTCGAACCCAGAAGATTTCATATTCAGCATTTGCCCCTAGAAGAACTTATGATAGACATGTGCAGTAGACCACTGAATGATTGGACAAACACTGACTGATAACCTGCCAATAATGTTAAAGTCAGACTGTGCATGAAGCAGAATTTGTAGCAATTACACAGTCAGCAATGCTTTTTTCTTTCCATTTTTCAATGTAAACATTCAGACACCGATCAACTGTTTTCAATTTCTAAATGGAAACTGTGTAAAGCAGGGGTGTACAAGCTTTTTTTTGTCAGAGGGGCACATACAGAATCATTATTGAATGATGCAAGGGCCTTTTTGCGAAAACCAATCAAGCAATTATGTTTGATTAATTTTGCCGTTTTTATTTCTGCTAAAGGTACGACAGCGTATTAGGGCCACATATAAATATATATTTTTTTTTTTAGAGGGGTTGGGGGTAATATTCTGGAGGAAAAAAAATTACGCGAATAAATGCACAGATTTGTGACAAAAAGTGTCAAATCTTCGAGATGAAAAATTATAGATTTACGAGAAATTAACGTGCAAATTTGCAAGAAAAAATATAAATCTGAAACCTGCAAGAAATAAACGTAACCTACTCGGATGTTTGTGCCAAGTCACAATTCCCAAGTGTGCAAAATGCCTACGGTGAAATAACTCGTTAAATTGTACTTTACCGTCTGGTTTTCAAATAAGGATGAGTAATTGCTTTAGCAGAGATGAACCATATCATATCAACACACGCTACCTCCTCCATCCATTGGCGCAAATATCAGAGTTTATTTCTCGTAAATTTGTGACTTTTCTCGCATATTTGCCACTTTATAATGTCGCAAAATATTAGTTATTTTTCTCATAAATTTGTGCGTTTTTTCTTGGAGATTTGCCACTTTATAATGTCGCAAATATTCAAGTTTTTTTCTCATAAATTTGTGAGGGTTTTTTTTTTCCATTGGAATATTACCCATACCACATTATAAAGACACATTTTGTTACTACTTTAGTTGTAAATACGTTCTTTGCATATCTAGTAAATCTCCATACGTTGAATTTGTTAGTAATAGTAGTCCAAGGAGTTTTTAGGTGTGTCGTACTGTACCCATGGGGGATTTGGGTGTCACAACCCCCACCTTTTCAACACGCACACCCAATAGGGTTGCATGGAGTGTCAAAAATATTTTTTTGTATATGTTGCAGGCCACTAAAAAACAGATAGTGGGCCGCAAATGGCCCCCGGGTCATAGTTTGGACACCCCATTGCAGTCTTTTAAAGTAATTTTCAGAATAGATTGCATCTTAAACAGAAACCATGGTCAAAGCCAACTGATACATGTCTTGAATAACTTACTAATAATTAACTTTTGTAATGTGTTACTGTTGTTGTTTTTTCAAGTTATGCACCGCTTTTGTTTTAAAGAGTGCACTTTCTTTGCAGAGCAGCTCCTGTGAAGCAAATGTTGTCTGTGAAAGGCTCTCAGTGAGAGGGCCAGGCATCCTTTACGGAGAACTGCTGTTTATTTGAAATGAGCCTTTAGGTAAACACGTTACACGGCGCACAGGGCTAGGTCAGCTTTTGAAGTGGACGGGTCTCAGGAAAGAAATGGGGGGAAGGGGGGGGAGAGAAGGCCGCCTTCAGAGGAAATGAGAACAGAGACTTCATTCAGCGCCGTTTCATCATCTCCATATACATGCACTAAAAGAGCACAGACGTCTTCAAGTATTTTAATATATCATCAAAACCTCTGCATTCTCTCTTCTGAACATGAGTGCAAAGTTCTGCTTCTTCCGCAAATTCAAATCCCTTGTACAAGTCAAAAAGAAACCACTTCCTCTTAATGTAGAGTATTGAGGGTTTGGATGACGGGAACAGGTTTGTGTAACAAACGCAAGTTTGCCGTCCCCCCCCCCCTCAACAACCCCCCCTTTAGAGAGACTCAATTTGATGTGCAGAAAGCAGGCCTGGCCTGCACTGTCTGCACAGCCCGTTTCCATGCTTTGAAGCCGCTCGAGTGTTTCGACAGCTAACCACTTTCAGATGGGACTGTGGCATTTTATGAGCTGAGTAAAAGCGATACCTACACATGTGTAAGCTCGGGGTCCCAAGTTAGGGGGGGGGGCGGCTCAGGGCAGAGAAGAGGATAACTAACTCCTCCAGAGTTTCAAATGTGGATCTTTCATCAATCTTATTGCATTATATATGAAAATAAAGGGCAGGAGGATGGATATCAGTGTTAAAGGTTCACAACGAGAAAACAATGCCAGTAAGGCCGAGCACCCCGCACTTGTCCTTTTTTTTTTTTTTTTTTTTTGTGTCGACAGGAAGTCGAGGGGTTTGTGGCGTGTGTGGTTTTATTCTCCATGACTCCAACCTAGCAGGGCGTCACTTTCAGGAATGTGAAGCAAGGATGAAGTTTCTAAGCATTCGGGGGACTCTGAGGTTTCTTTTTTGTAGTAAATCCAAGAATAACAAACTAAGTGGTTGCAACCTTCCAAAGGGACCATGCTGGATGCACATTGCATCACAATGTGAAGAGTTACATGACAAGCTGAAAAAAGTAATTGCACACTAAATGCTGCATTTATGGCACTGCTATTTATGCTCTCAAAAGCAACAAAAAAAACGTCAGTACGAGACCATGACATATTTATGACTAACAATGTACTGTGCTGTTTTAGGAATCTATTGTGAAATATATGTCAGGTCGCAGTATGACCTTTTTGGAGACAATCTCAAGTTTCCACCACACTCATTCATAGAAAAAAAAAAACATTTTAGCCAATAGAGGGGTCCCCAGTCCTTCTAAAAATAAATAAAAAGCCTCCATTTACAAATATTTAAAGAGACAACATGCGCGAGTGTGCAAGCGGCTTTAGTTGTCAGTGAGCTCATCGCATGCACAGACATCACTGAAGATGGTGTGTGCGCAATTAGAAATGCCCGTAATAACATCCCCACCACCCACAAGTGAAAAAAAAAAAAGAATGAAAAAAAGAAAAGAAAAGAATATTCCCCTGGCTGATCCAAGGATTGCGAAATGAAGTCCAAAAAAAGAGCAGCAACTTTCTAAGGAGGGGGCGGGGGACAGGGGTTTATGTGGAAACATACCTTACACACTAAAATGTAATAACCTTTGAGTCTCCCGGTGTTTTACTTGGCCGGGAGACGCAACAAGATCAAACACAGACTTGGATCCAGACGCTTTTGCCAAAAATGTCAGCATTAAGCACCGGGCTCCAGCTTCAGGTATTTTCTTTACCCTGGCAGCAAGCGAGAGCAGAGAGACAGACCGGCGTTAACCCAAGCATCCCGTCCACACAAAGCATGCTGGGAAATTGAGGGCTACCTGCTGCTTTTGACGGCCAGTCTAAACAGTCACATGGGATACATTTAAAGACACCATATGGATTGTAAAAGCATGGTCGGATGAGTTTGGTGTGGAAGCACACGAGAACCCTGACCTCGACCCCATCAAACACTACAAAAGAGATTTCTGACCTCTCAAACAACCTTCCAGATTAAAATTGGGTTTCCAACCACAAGAGCATGACCAAATCCAGGATTCCCGATGGGATCAATTGTGGTCGTCTACAGCAGTGATTTAGTGATTAGCGTGCCGAGACAGATCATCACGTTTTTAGCGGGAAACCATTCAATTTCACTTAATTGGTCTTAAAATGATCATTACTTACCACAAATAGTGTTTTTTTCATTTATCTTTGCCAGCAACCTATTGTGAGAGGCAGAACAATTAACTCTTCCACTACATGGCAGAAGTTACAGAACCACATTGGACTTGTGAGTAAATGAAGACACTTTATCATTAGTTCAGTAGAGTGGTGCCTGGAGACACAACTTTAATTTGTTCCGTGAACATGCTCATAACTCAAAGCGGTCATATCTCAAATCATCTTTCGCCATTCAAATCAATGGAAATACCATTATCGCTAGCTCCATTCAGCGCTCATGTCTCAAGTTTGCACTCAAGTCCAAGCAACAAATTGTCCAGATGACGACTCGTATCTCGAAAAACGTGCAAGTCGGGTTTTTGTATACTTCCTTAATGCCCTTGCATGTGGGAAAGGAGAGACAATGAAGCATATAAAACACAGTGAGCACACCCACGTCAGCCACAAGCCCACGCGACACTCAGAAGAAGACTCACAGTCGTCAATTGCTACCTCATCAAGCCCCGCCACCTAAAGGCACATATTGGTTTGCGAGGCTTTCTGCACCGCCGCTGTTCTCCCAACGTAATCACCAATGACGTACATTTTACCAAGCAAACAGAGCCAGACACCCACATAACCGCACGCAGGCTTTGCGAAGCTTGTCAAAGTGACTCGTTTCCGTGAAGAATGGCCAAAGAAGTGGAGAATACAGCAGGATGCGACAAAGTTTCAAGGAGAACAATATCCCTGACCGCACAATAGGACAATGTTTACATTCAAGTGTACGAAAAATAATTATTTCATAATGAGCCGTCGTCTGCGTCTGACCAAATTTCAACCTATAAAAGCGCGACGTATAACTTGAGAAAGCACGTTGCGGTAAGTTGTAGATATTTCTGTTGTTGTATACTTGCTTTGGCTGAGTGCATGCTACCAGATGTCAAATGTGCATCTTTTGGAACACATGCGGTAGACTCGCTCACACACAATCCCCATACACACACACATACACTAACTATATAAAGATGTACGAAAAAGCGGCAGCCTATACTTTATCAATACACTTTGTCAACAGGAAGCTTCTTCATTCAGTTATTTTGGTGAATAAAGCAAATATTCCTTATGTTAGACATTACGCATATTTGTTGTTTTAAATGTTTAGGTCACAGAATATTTCACTATGCTGTGGTTCTTAATGACTATTTTGCTGAATACAATACAATAAAATGCCTGTAGCCTCATTTGCAATATTGCACTGTGAAACCACACATGAATGCTCTCTGAAGTCCGGCGCAGCAAACGGCGTCAACATCATGAAAAGAAGCGACAAGACTCGAGTGACTTCAAAGCGCCACTGACGGCACAGCGAGAAGGCGACACGACTGAGTTCCACGAAGATAACAGCTCTGATAATAATGAAAGTTTGTCTCTTGTCTAAAAATATTCCCTTTGAGCTGTCTGAGAACTTGACGCTGATGAGATCCTTTCATGCTCATTACAAGGCACATCGTTTTTTTTGCATTTGTACACGGTAGATGGACGTCAACATGCGATGCAGACATATATGCCGAGGAATGCTTTGAAAGCTCTTTTTATTGACAAGTAGTTTAGTTTGGATTTGTTTTCTTTACCAACACTCAGTGGATTATCAATCAATCAAAAGATAACATGTTATATTTAAGGGGATCTTTTTTTTTTTTCTTCAAAAATACTGTGCATTGTAGCCAGCACTAGTCAAAACACGGTACTTTGCAATAGTGGAATAAGTATTCAATTTTATAATTCATCAATGTACAGGGACGGTCACACTCGGCGAAATTGTCGTCATTTAGTAAGCATGATGATCGTCCAACATTGCTTTGGGATTACAAACGTATGTGTGCCGTATCCGGAAACCTGTTTCCATAGCCAAAATTCACATTTTCCTTTTTTTGATACTCTTCAAAATCCATCCCCTCTAAGTGTAAAAACTTTTTTGCGAAATGGGCCCCTTTTTTGAATTTCTAGCGTTTACATTCAGTTTTATTTTCCTATTTCTTGAAAATTTGAATAAAAATGGGTGGATGGAAAACCAACTATTGCTAAGTTTGCACATTGTAGTGACGCAGGGTGTGCGGAGCAAGAAAGTTTCAAGATCCGGATGAATAAAAAAAAAAAAACACTTTTAACCATCAGAGAGAGTCTAAGGAATGAAACTGCATGACCTTGTAATTTTGCAACCGAGTCAACCAAGTCAGCCGAACATGTTTCGGATTGCTCGGCCTTGGCGGAGGTCATCGCTCTACTGAGAGCTATTCTAAGTGTCAGCGCACGATTGTTTCTGTCCTCCAGAGTGTTACAATGGAGCTGTGTTGAAAGTACTCCAAAATACCCTCGTGGACATGTAATGCTCCAGCAGTGCCTCTTTCCATCAAACACACCGAGTGGGTGAGACTCGCCCTCTGACTCAGAGGCGTCGCGGTGACGCTCACGCGAACGCCAGCGACATGAAAGAGCGGCTAAATAAGCATCTCGCGCTGGTGATGAGTGTGGAAGACGCCCTGGTGATGATGTTTACACTGACGGCGAGGTTAGTATTCGGCAAATGGCAATCAACGTGGGAAAAGATAAACAGACGTACGAGTGTGGAGTGATGCGCATATTGGTTGACTAATAGATGAAGCAAAGGAAGGTGAGATGAAAAGACGCGTTTGTCCCAAGAGGTTCAGTTAAGTCCAGCTCGCTAAACACTGATTTGAGCTGGATTTGGTAGGATTACAATAGCCAATTTAGTGTCACCAACAGATGAATTCAACTTTGCCAAGTTAGTGTCACTTAAAGAGTTTTTCCTCCTTCTAATGGATCCACTAATTTTACAGTGGGACCTCCGCAACTGGAATTTTCAATTCGATTTTCAAAGCTTTTAGTGAAACTCGGGTTGAAGTGGCCATTCCAACTGGAGAGACTATTCATTTTGGGGAAATCTTGCCGTATTGCTAATTCAAGCTGATCTTACTAATCGATCATCTAAGAAACTAAAACAACATAAATAATGGAGGATGTAAAATAGGAATCCTTTTTGTCCACCAATCAACGGGCTGCAAGTGTGTCAAGCTCCTCCCTCTCTGTGGTCGGTACCACAACTGGAACGTGCCGAAATGTGGTTTATTTTAGTAACCATTGAGAGTTTGTGACAATGGGAAAACTTACTAATAGATCTGAGATGAACTAAACTGAACCGGTGGTAAAGAGAGCGTCTTCCTCCCAAAAGTGAGGCAGATGTTGCCCCCCTTTCTCCCCCGATACCTTAAAACCCCTCAAATATCTCCCCAAAGAAGAAGAAAAAACACACCCTTAAATCCCTCCTCCTCCTCTTTTCCTCTTCCACGGCAACCTTCCACCCCCTTCCCACCACAGCCCCTCTCCCCGCTCCAGGATTTTTCAGTACAAACCAGGAACAGATGTCTGCCGGGGCCGTGCTGAAAGACCCCGCTGTTCTGGATGCCAGCCACATGCTTTTCATTCAGAGATGAAGGCTCACAGTTCGCCTTCTTGTGAAGCCATTTTCGAGGGGGGGAAAGAGAAGGGGTGGAAAAAAAACAGACCCTCCAAATGCCTTCAAGACTGTTTAAAAAGAGCTACATATACCAGCGCACCTTTATGTCTCCTCGCTGCCATGTTAGCATCTCAGGTGGTGCTTTTTTTTTTGTTGTGTTTAGTCGTTCCAAATCACGAGCAAGGCGGAGTACAAAGTCATGGTGCGAGAATATGACTTAAATCCAGATGGGCAGGAGCAACAGCTCTCTATTGATGTACTGATTACTGTCAAGGTTTGAGGCGAGATTGAGGACCAAGGTGCAGGGAAGCAGAGAGGAGCAGGCGGCAGTGGAGTTCCAAATAATACATTGAACTTTAATTAACAAAAATAGGAAGGCAAACAGAGAACTGGCAGGTAGAAACAAAAACAACGAGATTAAAAAAAATCCAACATGGGAAGACTTTGGGTAACTAACTACATGGCTTGACATCGACAGACAACACAACGACAATGGACCAACAAGAACTGAACCAAAAACAGTGGACTAAAACTTGTGAGGATACATTGAAACTGACTTTCGTGTGGACGGGCCCTAAATACACACCAACTAATTAAACAACAAGGGACACCTGGACAAGACACACATGGCTGGGGACACTGATTGGCTGACACAAGAGGGAGACTACAGAAGCACAGGTGGACAAGATCACACTTAACGAGACAAAGGGATGTAAAGAAATCACAACAAAACAAACCACAATGAAACAAAAAACAACAACAAAAACCCTAAACATGACAATTACAACCTCAGGTTAGGTGTTGACACTTTCAAAGGCAACAAGGGTAGATTGATGGGAAACTTTTAATGATCTCAATTGAAGCAACAATGTGTTCTAATTGTGCTTTCTTACAATAGCTTCAAAATCATTTGGCAGCTTTGGTTTTCTTGTGGCTTTTTGTAGCCATATTTGAATTATTAAAATAAAAACTCCAGGTAAATAGAATGACTAAATGTGTTGAAATCACACACCCTGCCACTGTCAACTATCAATCAAATACAAGCAACATTGTAACAAACAAACTTTCCCTACGTGATTTGTGTTTCTGCATCTCGGCATCCCGGAAGCCGCGCACGAACTCGCGAGCCAATTGACATTCCAAAAAGCAGACCAATAGGATCACTCCAAGACGTCCGCTTTCGGAAGGCTGACTGCGGAAATGATGTGTATTTGAGTCACTACACTGTCTGTGCATAGACGGTGGATGTTGATCACATTACCATGTAGCACGTTAACTGTCTACTCACACATGAAAACGATTATTTAAAACCATTCAGAAATCAGAATTTTGACCTTAAACCGAATATTGACGACATGTAAACATAGTCAATGTCAATAAGAAAAATCTGAGGTGCTTCTGTGGCACGACCATCATTAAGTTATGGCCTATTGTTTTTACGCTTTATTATTGACAGCACTTATTTATGTATTTATTTACACTTTTATGACAGTTAGTGATCATAAAGTTAATAAAATCTTACCTAAATCACTGCCTATAAATTAAGTAAAGGGTTAATGGCAACATTATTGAACGAAATATTTCCTACGGAAAAACGTTGCTAAGAAATATAAACAGCAGCTTTTTAGAATAGGTTTCCACCGTACAGAATAGTATAGTGTCTTTAAAAAAAATAAAAAATAAAAATAAACTTATTCCTTATTTGCCACTGACTTTTATGTCACAGTGTGTTTGGAACATGATCTCAACTGAGCCCTTTTTACTCCTAGTGTATTCATATTAATCTTTTTAAAGTGGAACACCGAAGTTTTCTTTTGTCATGGAATGTAAAGGTGTTGACACAGTGGCTCCCCACAAGCAAGTCTGTGGCAAGACTTGAGACAAAAGGCGGTGCTGAAAGGCCAAATTAGCCTGTCATTATTAGGGCATCCCAGCGAGCCTGTTTGAAGCACTTTGCTTGTGCGCGATGGTTTCCAGAGGTGAAACACACAGTGAACCCTCACAGGGCTCTCGTGAACTCATGAGCACACTCCTCCAGACTGGGTTAGGAACTTTTAAGCATTCAGTTAGTGCAGGCTTGCTGATTTGGGGGAGCTAAAATACATGCATTGGTCTCACTTGAAGTGAAGGTGTTTCAGGCATGACCATGCTGCTGTCCACTTCTGCACTGGAAGTGGGATTACACGCCGAAGGCAAGCAGCCAGCTGCCGACTGGAGTCATGCTTTGCCGAAAAACCAATATTTAAACAAGTTTGATCTGCTGTTATTTCTTCCTAAAGCAAAGCCTCCGCAGATTGCCGGGTCAAAATTAAAGCTTTATCAAGAAGCTTTTCTAGGTTTACACAGACTCGCGTTGGGCACAGGCCATGTTTGCGTTTCTTTTCCCGGCAGTACATCATCCCCTGCCCCCCGCCAGACCTCCTCGCCAAGAAGGGGCAGGGGGATTGAGGGGTGAGGGGTTTGGAGGTTCCACTGATATCAGAGCCCTTTTATAACTCTCAGCACTGCACTTTGAAGTCACAGCCAGACAGCTCAGGAATCCTACTCCCCCGTTTGACAATGAGGGAGGGGGTGGGGGGGGGCACAGCTAAACAACATGTTTGGCCAATCTGCTCCCCTCTATGAAGTCACAAGTAATGCTATCTGTCACTGCAGCTCATTAAGCAGGCCACTGCTAAGACAAAACCACCAAGTGTGGGCCAGATGTTGAGACAGTCCTGTTCTTCAATTGCTTCATCAAAATCGTCAAAATTGCAAATTGCACTTTTCTTCACCATATTTACTTGCACCTGTGATGTTGACTCATGATAATCACATAAAAATCTATCTCCAAGATGGCCAATTTAAGACCCGCACGTGTTCCATCCATAAAAATACCAGATGAGCCCTTTTTTTCACAGAGATCATTTAATTCCAAATATGCTTCACAAGAATTTTATTTGGCCTTTCGCTGTGTATTTTCCAAAATACAAAGGAGCTGAACACAACAGATGTGAAGAAGTACATATGGCAGAATTTATATGAAGAAAGCAAACTCACATTCAAAGCAGTTAGCCATGTCCCAATACTTTTGTACAGTCTAACCTTCACCTCCATTCGCTTTTTTGAACACACAGAAACAAAAATAAAGAAGAAAATAAGAGTATTCAAACAAGCTGCTATGGCTTCTCAACAGTATGCAGTTTGGCTAACGGTTAGCCAGCTAAAAGCCAGCCGCTAACTGGAGCTCAAAGCAACCAAATATAGACGCTCCTTGGCTGACTCCCACATCACTCTTTAAGTCAGGCCACACCTTTTAAGGCCATACACACTCAAAGTCACAGATAATATAGTTTGGAAGGAAGGGATGGCGACCCCTTAGTGGACAACAATAATAACTGCACCTCACAAGCACATTTTGTTGTTTGACAAAAAAATGAATTTTATTTTTCACAAATACAGACCGACAACAATTCATTCTCACATTCACAATTTAATGATTGAAAATTGAACCCACGCTACCTGCACCAAAGTTAGGCAAGCGTATCGCTGCACCATCAGTGGCATACATTTTCAAATGATTGGTAAATTGTTAAAGCAATGATAACATTTTGAACTTTTCCACTAAACTCGCAATGTTATTTTAAGGGACTACAAAAGACAACAAGAACAATTTGACAAACACCTCTAATATTACTGCTTCTTATGCTTGCCTGGAATTGCAACTAAAGCCACAGACGTCTAATCTAATAATTCCATTCCAAAACATGACACCATCTGATCCTGGTACAGACTTCAAAATTGACAATATGTGGCATCAAAATTGCTGCGCTACGGTAGATACATTTTCAATGAGCTGCGCTGGGACACTAAAACACCCCCAGTAGCCTCATTTCAAACATGAATGTACCGCATGAGCAGGCAGACCCATTTTCCCTCTTATGTACCATACATAAATTCATTTCCAGTCTGTATTTCATAGACAACACAATCATGTGAGAGACTTTTTGATATATTTTTCACACACACAAAAAAAACCTCTCCTTTTTGCCAGATTTTGGCGACAGCTGACATGCATAAAGATGGAAAAGGGGCTGAATATGCAGATGTGGTTCCAAGGAAGGAATGGAAACGCATGGAAAAGGGATTACTCTTACTTTACCACCGACACTATTGTACATGTGGTACACACTAATATATATATGAATGATGGCATATTCAGCAATGTCGTCTCATTCGTTCCTATTCAAGTTTTTGTGAAATATGTATCGTTATTTAGCTCCTTTTATAATGCAGCTGACTAATGGATAGCAAATAAATCAGTTGCCGACAGCATTATAGACGTGCGGGTGGGAAGCACCTACTAATAAAAGCCTTGTGCCTTTGGTGGTTTCCCCTCCAGGGCGAGTGTGAACTCCAGCGCCCCTTTAATTTGCCACCAGTGGGCGGATAATAACCTGATTTAATCTTTAACTCTTAGCACTATTACAAACGCCCACACGACCATACTGTACTTGCCCCTATACCCACGTGTAAAACTACACATCATTTGTGGCCCCCGCAGAGGGCACTGAAGTGATATCATGTGCTGCTGATTGGGAGCTACTCTATAAAATAGGAGGCATTGAAGGAGGGGTTGACACAGGTTAAATTCATGACCCCAGCAGCCACAAGAGCAAACTTTACACACCTCACTTGGAAGAAAATGCAACCTTTCCATCCACTGTGTACAGTATGTGTGGCTTTCGTATACTGTCCAGTGATGGTGGTGGGGAGCGGGGCTATAATCGCAGCAGTGTTGTGTCGGCAGCCAGACGTGTCAGAAAGACCAACAAGACACTTTGCGCCGGTCTTCACGCATGCTCGTCAATACACTTTGCCTCCTCCTTAAAAGTCAAGAAGTGCTCAGCTCATCTCCTCTTACAGGGTGTGGGGGGTGAGAGCAGACAACTTTGAAGTGCCCGACACACTCATCCCATCAGCAAACGCACCCACACACACGCGCACACAAGCTCACGCATGCAAACGACATTTTTTAAAGCAGGGGTTCACAAACTCTGTTTTAGACCCAAAATGGTTTTCATTCCAGCAGAAATCAAATGTGAGATAGATAAATAGATAGATAGATAGAGAGCATGTTAAATATTTATAAATAGTATGTACTGTACATGTTTCCATAAACAGTGTATTTACTCCACTTTGTGAATTAACTGCACACAAAGTAAGAGCTTTTGTATGAGATTAATACTTGTCATTAGTGGTGGTGGATAGAAATTCCAATATTTTACAGTATGTAACCATTAAGAGTCTGACTTTTTTTTTTAATTAACAATAACCACCATATTAGATACAAGTTAAGTATCCACTATACCTGCATATTCTTCATCTTGTGGTCCATCCCTCCATAGCGCTCAGATTCGTCCATCCCCCTCCGGAGGAAAGCGTTCACCACAAAACTGTCCCCTTACACATAACAAAAAAATAAAGAAACAATCAGCATGAAAAAGATCATCACTGCTGAATATTATTCATGCACTTGTTCTTTAGACTAACCTTCTGGGTTCTCCCTGCGCTTGCAGGCTTTAAATCATGAGAAACACAAATTGTTTTTAGTTCATGTTTTAAATGCCTCATGTTTAAATGGTGCACCATAAATAAATAAAAACTCTCTTACCGTGTTTGGATTGTAGTTTTCCCATTCTTGAATCCCGCGTCTCTGGATCAATAAAACGGTACCGAGTAAATCCGAAGTGCCTCAGCTCAGATGCAGCGTGGTCACATTGTGCTGCGGCCGAACTCCAACTTTATCCAAAGTCCGACAATTAAATATCTAGTTCATGGAGGAAGTACCGAACGTCCACTAAAATAACACAGCGAAGTCGACAAAAGTGATGTTGGGAGACCTTATAGCAGGACGTCCCCTCCTATCATTTCACTTGAGTCCGACTGGAAGTGGAGAGGCTGGGAAGTGGAACAAACCCAGCAGCAGACACGCATGATGCATGTCAAGTTCGACGTCACATCAGCTAAGTGCATCCGGTTAAGTCTTTAAAAGAAAACGCTTTCAACGGAGGTGAGCCACTCCAATTGGAAACTTTGTTGAGCAATGAGCACAATATTAAATCGTAGAGTTAGAGCTATAACTATGTACGACAATTTCTCGGCATAACATATACAGTAATACACTATCCAATGCTGAGAATAAGAACAATAACCCATTCGTTCTTCAGAGATAGTAAATTGCCTTAGTACATATTAGATGTTCAAATAATTAATCTAAAATTAAAAATAATAAAAATAATTTTTAAAAAAGTACACCGTTCACGTTAATTAACTGGGGGTATAAAACATATTATTTTGAAAGGCACATACTGAACTTTCGGTATTTTAGCTTGACCATCCAGCAACGATTTAACTCCTCGTGTATGCAAAAGGTTGTTAGCAGGGAATATAAGTCATCAAATGGTGATTTAAAAAAATGCAACAATAATACATCATTTGAAAGCTTTTCTCACTATTAATGTGACCTATAATGTACAACTCAATTGAAAACAACATTAAAGAGAGAAAGTGTGGTTGTACAAGTGTGCACTCTTTCTTATAACTGAGAAAGTGCACATTATGATTGCATACTTTTACAAACACATTCTCTCATTTGTCTTTACTGTACCCGTCTTGATTTGATTTTCTTATCTCAGTTGTCTTGTACAAGTTTTAGGTCACATAAATGGTGGAAAGAATTTCGAAAAGATTTTATCTAGGTCTCATTTTTTTAATATGTCAAAAGACAGCATTTGAACTGGGGTGTGTAGACTTTTTATATTCCTGGCTTATTTGTTAATGTATTTTCTCACTGTTATGCACTACATTAAATGGTTGATCAAGATGTAGAACAAAACTGGCCAAAGATCAGATCAGATTTTTTTTTTTGTGCAATTGATTTTGGTGTATTAAAACAATTTTTGAGGTTAAGGAGCGTGCAGCACATGTGCTAAAGATAAACTGCTGTTTGTAGAGGAGAACCTGGAAGAACTCGCTGTACCTTGAACGTTCTTCACTTCAAAAGCTGCTCCACACTTTTATGGTTTGTTTCTGTTGGCGGGTGTTAAAATAGTCTGGCTGCAGAACACACGCGTCCTCATGTTATGACTATGTAAAGGCCATCTTTTTTTTTTCTCTCTGCATGAACTCATTAATGTGTATTTCGTACACAGCACACTCCTGCTGAGTATATTCCAAATGAGTGGTCATGATTGCAGGTGGTCCTCAGTTAACATTTCTGATTACAAAAGGCAAAAAACTAGCTTGCCCCAGCCATGTGAGAATACATCATCATCACATGGCAGAAGAAAGCATAACCAGTTACCATTGTCATTGTTTTTTTTAATGTTTTATATTTATGGCATAAAAGTGTTTATCATAATAAAATGTGGTGTTATTCCGACTACTACTAGATTTCTGTAAATTAGTGATAGTCTACAATACATTCTGATATACACGTGCAGTCAACAAAAACTGTATTTAAGATAGGGATTTTCAAACTTTTTGGATATAGGGACCCCTTCGAGTAGTGTTGTGCGAACTACGTCCTGGGGGCCACTTGAGGCCATTTTCTATTTATATAAATAAATAAATAAATAACTTTTGACACTGCCTGCAACACTATTGTGTGCAGGTCCCCATTGGTACAACGCACCTGATAACTAATAATAATAATAATACATTTGACTTATAGAGCTTTTATAGATATGCAAAGAAACTTTTTCCAACTACAATAACATTTTCTTTATAATGTCTCATGAATTAAACTATTTCAGTTGCAGAAGCAAAAATCTTTCCCTCCACTTTCTGGTCTGAATTGTGAACCTATCACATTAATGGTTAACTAAGATCCTCAAGTAAACATTCCTTCAAAAATGGTCATCTTATTACCGGGTACGCTTGCTTTGGTTCTGAAAATGGAGATCAGATCAGGAATGTGGGCTACCACAAAATTATGAAAAATTCAACACGGTTTCCCCTTATCACTTTTGACAGGTGTTAAAAACGAGAGGAAGAACAAAAAAACTTTGGAGACTCTTGCCTTCGAGGGTAACAGAGTTACGTCATAGAGGAGCTTCTTTTTCAGGTGGATACTCAGGGCCGCCGCACCCTCGGCCCTGACTTTGGATGCCACTCCTCCTCATGCTCAAAACGTTCGCCTGTAAATGCCATGAGAATTATTATTTTTTAGATATTTAAACCAAAATATTCAGTTTATGAGAAACTTAACTAAATCGTTAATTGTAAATATTTATCCAACTTTGCTAGCTGATGTGCACAATCACAAAAAACATGGCTGCTAAAAAATAAAAAATACTTAAGGACTTTTGCAATTTCAGCACTAAGAAATAAACAGGATCCCAGTTTGAGAACCACTTATTTAAATAGCTTGGCCCACTGTCGCAGATGACGAGCTATGGACTGATGCGTGTCGTCCGCTATTATCTTAACAATGCAGCTCTATGTACAGTCCTATCCCACTTCCCGTGCGTGAGAATATTACTTGATGGTATCAATGGAAGCTCTCAGAGCGAGGACCCTCATATGTGTGCTGCTGCTGCTGGGATGAGCGTAGGCATCTCATTGATGTCAGCCTTCACTCATCCAGCCTCGCCTAATTATTGCCTTCGCTTCATGTAGCCCGGCTCACAGGATGCAGGCTGCATCCTCTTCGCGTGCCTCTCTTCCCTCCGCTACATCAGACACCTTCCTTGAAGGGATCATAAACACGCGGGAAAATGTCAGAAAGCTAGGAGAGAGGATCCTGGGAAGGGAAGCAGGAAATTTGGATAAAATGTCCTAACCTATTAAGGACGTAGGGAACATCATCAGAGCAGTATCACGCATTTCCATGTCCAACACTAATTGCTAAGGTACTTTTTATTACTTAACAATAAAAAATAAAATTAAAAAAGGTTAATATAGTAATTTGGGGGGGGGGGGGGGTTGTAATACACTAATGTAAAATAGAATTTTATCTGATTATTCAATGGGATAATTGCTTCTAAAAACATTCAATAGTGACAACCCTACTGGAGTATGTATTTGGAAGTATGTCAATCAGAATTAGTAACACTAGAATACTGTAGACAATTTAGGGTTGAGTGCAATTACTCGGCATTGCTGTACAGTGACATTACCAACAAACGGTGTGGCATGCATATTACAGCATTTGTATGCGAAACATTTGCCGATGTTCATTTCAACTTTTGACCTAAGACTAGCTTTTGAATGTTTGTGTTTAAACACTCCAAAAACACCGTTGTCATGTTAATGAACACAACAACGTACTTTTGATGCTTGTGTTCAGTTGAAAACTTTAATTTTTTGTAATCTGAAAAACGAGTGGTGCTTTCCATTGTTTTTTGGATGTGTTCCCGCCGGCATGCTTTATAATGTGTGCAAATGAATCACCATTGGCACATGCGCTGGTATTCCATTGCTTTCAGCAACTTACCTGACACATCAGACATTGTTTGTTTTGTTAGGGCTTCTCTGTCATTGGAAGAGAGTAAAAAAAAAAGTAAAAAAAAGAATAAAAAAAAAAAGGAAGAGAGTAAAAAAAGAAAAAGAAAAAAAGAACAAGTTTGAAACAATAACAACGAAGCTTTTGACTTGTCTTCCCCCTCTCTCTGGATTACCCTTTGACGGCTACTTTCAGAAGATCGCAACTTCCAGACAGAGCAATTACGGTTTTATTTACTGTAGCTCTGACAGTAGTATTTCTCCTTCTCCCCCGTTTTTCTCACTTAACAAGCATGTGCCCTTGTAACATGAGCGACTTTTTGAGCATGGAGGGAACACAATACAAGATTTCTTTTTAAAACCCTAGCTTTGAGATTTGTCTATGATTAGAGTACAAAACCCTTTGTTTGATCCTTAATGACAGACTTGGGATCGCAATGCACTGTGTCAATTGTTTTTAGTGTGGCAACCCAAGCAAAGTTGTTTTTAAGGTGACACTGGTGTGATTGTATGGGGGATTAAAGATGAACTTTCCTTTGCATTCTGCAGAAACCTTTGAAGTTGTGCAAAGAAAAAAAGAGCTGTTGGCCAACAAACAAAGGGCCCATTGTCTGCACTCTGCAGCTGACATGCAAAGAAGCCGAGTATCCACAGAATGTGAGACATGCTCGGATGAACAATGCCACCACTGATCTCTTCATATAAACACCGCTTATGACTGATACATATCAGGAACCCTGTGACAGTTGTGCGTTCGGGTCAAGGAGGCAGCGAGCGTCACACAAGCCCGGAATGTCATGCCGGGTCACACTGTCTGAACTGATACTGACAACTTGCACGAGCAAGTCTGGAAACCTCCGCGATGCAAGTGTTTTACAAGGCACACTTTGTAACTTTCAGTAGTGCTCGATTAGATCAACTCCTAATCTGCCACAACTAGCATTCAATTAGAAACGTTTTAAAAGGAGCTAAGGATACTTGCAAATAGCATTGGGGCGACATCTGGTGACAAAAATGTTTCACTGCTACTGTTGTGCACAAATACAAAAAATATTTTATTTCAGTTATGTACAACAGCTTTTTTATTTTTTTTTATTTTTTTCAAGAGCTCAGTATTGTTCATTCGGAAATGTCATCATCATTGCTCTTTTATTATTTATTTTTTATATATTTTTATTGTTTTTATTTTTTTGTGTGTGTGTGTGTGTGTGGGTGAGTATGTGTATGTGCGTGCGTGCGTGCGTGTATTTGTTAGCTCACCAGAAAACCTATTAGAAAAAATCTCATACCGTTCACCTAAACCGAACACCAGGAGACCCGAGGGGACCAAAGAAAACCAAGGAAGGTGAAATCCAGCACCGACCAGACACCCCCCACCAGAACTCCTCCCCAGCCCAAGAAACATCCAGACCCCAACAAATCCAAAAAACATAAAATCAGGGAGGCCTCAAGAGACCAAAGGAGAGACCGAGAAAAGGAAGGAAGGACAGACGAAGCCGCGTGAGATCCGCAGACACCAGCCTCCACCGATTCAATAACCTGAGGAGGAAACAGATTGTGTCTGAGTTTCGGTAGATGCTGGTGTGGTGGATCTGGCATGCATGAAAATCTCCACCAAAGAGGGGAGCCGTCGACCCCCGCCGGAACAGAGCAAGCGCAACACCTCAGGGCCCCCCAGGCCGCGGCAGCGCCAAAGGACGACCCCCGGGCCCCGCCAGGGCCACCGGCCGGAGAGCAAACCCAGGAGCAGGAGCGCCCCCCGCCCCAACACGGCCCGCGCCCCCGGCCCAACGCAGCAGGACGGGGCACTGCAGGCCCACCAGGCACCTCACCGTGCCCTATATGTCTATAAAAGTGTATTGTGCAAACCTAGTGTAGTGAGTTAAGAGGAGTGACCAGCGGGGCCCTCCTCAACCGGGCGGGGGCAGGAGGCGCACCGGCCCACCAAGCCCCCACCCACCCCACCAGGACCCCGGCGGGCATATGGGACCCGTCTGGCGGGGCGATAGGGCTCGCCCCCCGGATACTGGGTCCCGCCCGAGGTGCCAGGACGCCCACCGGAGCGAGCGTCACACAAGCCCGGAATGTCATGCCGGGTCACACTGTCTGAACTGATACTGACAACTTGCACGAGCAAGTCTGGAAACCTCCGCGATGCAAGTGTTTTACAAGGCACACTTTGTAACTTTCAGTAGTGCTCGATTAGATCAACTCCTAATCTGCCACAACTAGCATTCAATTAGAAACGTTTTAAAAGGAGCTAAGGATACTTGCAAATAGCATTGGGGCGACATCTGGTGACAAAAATGTTTCACTGCTACTGTTGTGCACAAACACAAAAAATATTTTATTTCAGTTATGTACAACAGCTTTTAAAGGGTGCAAATTTAATTTGCTCGCTAAATATGGATTCATGTCCCTTTATAAACTAAACTAACAAATCTGTTTAAAGTATATTGCTTTTTTATTTTTCAGATGTGACAGAGGACATTTTCTTAATGCTCAAGCCTACATATACGACAATGTCCATCAGACTTGAGATTAGGGGGATCCGAATGATCACTGTAAAAATTTAAACAAGTTAACATAAACAGTTTACAGTGCCAACATATGTGGCACACTCCATTACCGGCGTACTGCTTTTCATTTAAGGCTTGTATGTGTTTTTCATACAAATATTGACTTTACTATTAGGGTAGCAAATTTGGATTTGACCCACTGTGTAGGCATCTTGAACACTTCCCAACTGGAAGAGTAACGGTTTGAGCTGCTGCACCAACAAATATACAGACAGCATTTCTTAACAATAACTTTCCGTGGCTGAATCAATTTGTGTAAACATTCAGCACTAAGTTACCTGATGATGCCTCATTAAAAAAAAATGAAGCTTGTAGACTATAAATGTGTCAGACACCATTTACAAGATGAGCTTTTTCCTCCTTCTGCTTATCCACAGCCTGGTCCAGGGCCTTTAGAAAACTTTCCAGAGTCACTCTGGGCGTCTGCGGGGGGAAAGAGCATGATTAAGAAACAACACAACTCTTATTTGTATGTTCCTTTCAGATTTCAATCCAAAGCTTACCTTGACGAAGAGTGCATGAGCTAGAAAGGGTAATTTCCTCAGTGCTCGTCCACTCATTCCTTTGCTTTTTCTGAAAAAACAAACAAATGAAATGTTCCACAGAATAGCACACGACTGGCTGCTGATGCATCATGGGAAAGTGTACTCACAAGGCGATGTTCCTCAGGGCCAGGCTGTGTTCAGATATATCACTCTTAGCAAAGCCCATGGTCTCCAGCTCAAAGATAGTGAAGAGGGGCTGCCGCGGGTAAATGATTTGACACTGCACACATAAGGGAATCGTTGTTATCACACACGTTCACACGCTCACTTTCATTTAGGAGTGAATCCTCTTACCTTCATAAGCTCGTCAAGGCAGGAAAGAAAGATGTCATAGATGCCCTTCTCAGACGGAGGTCCGATGTACTGCTTGATGTCCGCTCTGTCTACAAAGGCCAAGTCGATCTTTTCGGTCATATTTGAGGTAGTAAGGATCACCACGTTGGAATGTCTGAAATAAGAACCTGAATGTTAACATCATGGTAGAAGGGAAGAAAAAAAACGTGAAATGGTGGGTAAAATTTTCCAACTGTTTGATTTGATCCAGCTGAGTGAGGACAGCGTTGACCACGCGGATGGCGTCAGACGGTTCCGTTCCCGCCTGGCAGGCGTTCCTTGCTGCTGTCAGACTCTCCACCTAGCATCAGTGACACAAAACAAACAGCCTCTTTGGATTTTGGAGCAAAATACACACTCCTGTATTTATAAAAAGGCTAATAGTGATAAAGAAATATACTAAGTAAACTGATTGTGTACTGTATAACATGTCCATTAAGATTACGTTGTTGTTGTTTTTTTACAGGTGTGCAAATTCCTGGATTCAAGTCTTGGCTAATGCTATGCTTTGTGGAGTTTTTATGCTCACCCAGAGTTTACATGCGTTTTCTCCAAATACCACATCTACCACCCACATTCCCAAAACCTTCATTACAGATTAATTGTAGACTAATTTGTCCATAAACCGTTCTTTGTTCAATTGAACTTGTGTTAATTTCATCAGCCATTTTTAGATTTAGTCTCAGTTTTAGTCCAATTTCAATCACACTTGTTAGTTTTTATCAGTTAGTCAACCTCCTCCCATTTTTATTTAGTCAACTTTTAGTTGACTATAAATTGAGCATTTTAGTCCAAGAAAACATAATTTCATTAGTCTAATTTTAACAGAAACTGTCAACATTTTAGTCCAGTTTTAGTCAGGATAATTATTATTTCTTTTGTCAGCAGATAATATTGAACATTTCCATCTCATCTAAAACTACTTCACATAAATGTTTTCTCTCATCTTTTTTTTATTTATTTAAAACAACTTGATACACAATTACAGTATATCAACAAGTGGTCATTATGACTCCATGCTATGAGCTAGTAAATTAGCTAGCATTAGTTAGCGGTCGGATTAACATTGTTTGAACGTTAGCCTATAGCTGTAGCATTAATGTTACGTTGCACTTGCTATCTGCTAATTTGAAAGGGGGTGTGTCACTGTGTGTTAGTGACAGATTAGCAGAGACAGGATTTTACAAAATTATAATTTTCATCTTGTTTTTGTTCACGAACAAAAATGTCCTTAGATTTTAGTCCAGTCTTTATTAAGTAACCTTAATTTTCGTCACGTTTTTATTAGTTGACGAAAATGAATACTGATTTAGTCCTAATTATTGTTTATTAATGGCGGTTTTAGTCTAGTCTAGTTTTCAACCGGTGAAAAATGTGTGTTGACTAAAATATATTTATTTAGTTTTCGTTAACAAAATTAACACTAATATGAGCCCTGAGATTGGCTGATGATAAATCTCTGCCTCTTGCCCGTTTACTGGACAGTACACAAGTGTTAAAAAAAAATGTTGGTCAATTCAGTCTCTGACTAGAGTTCTACCAAACCAACAAGAATAATAAAAAAAAATTAAAATAAAGCCATCTTCTAATCTGCTAAAAGTTAAAGAAAAAGTGAAACGCGCATTGAGCTAATCCTCTGATGTCGGCTACATTTGTCTACTGAGGTGCGCTGATCGCTCACATGATACGTGTATGGCATATTTTACCAAAATCTTTGGTTGAACTTTAACTTTTGTGCTTTCAGAAAATAATTTGAAACAAACCCTATTGGCTCATATTCAAATTACCATAAAGTCGTTGATGAGGACTTTCAAGATATAAACTGCAAGTACTTTTTCCAAGCAAGAATCATGGTTAAATTGCCTGAAATTTTTCACCAATCTACACTAATTAAACTCCCAAATTAGCATAAGAACATTTTATATCCTTTAAGTTCTTGATATGCCATCACAACTTTTCACATAAAGCTAATACATTGCAATGGCTGTCTGTTCCTGCAAATGCAATAATGATAGGGACTGATAGATTTGTGTTTTGTTTACCTCATCAATGAGAACAAAAACAAGAGCATCTTTGTCATCTATTAGCTGCTGAATCTTCTGAAACATCTTTGTGACCAGTTTGCCGCTCTGCAATAAAGATGTGTAGTTAGGAACCAAAGATCCGTTCCCTAGACACCTGGAAAGTGCTCATTTACCTCAGAGAACCACTTTGAGAACAAACTGTGGCTGTTTATCTCGATAAACTGTCCATACGTGTACCTGCGAGGAGAGGTAGTAGAGTGTGCGCAGGAATAAAAACAGCAGGTGCTTTCGAAGCCCAGGCGGTTTTAATTAAATGAAGGTCGTCTTCTCACCGACTTGACAATCTGATTGACAGCTTCTGGGCAAGAGCTTTGCACAAGGATGTTTTCCCGGTGCCTGGGGGCCCTGGAAGTGCGAACGCAGAAAAGTCTTAACATCTGCGATACAACAAATTGTAATAATAACCGGGGTATTGTTCTTTAAAATTGATACCATGGAGCAGCACGACACGATTCCACGAAATCAGGTTGCTGTTGACGTTTTTGTCCGAGAAGTAAATTGTTGTTGTGACATAATTCAGTAGCTGGAGGAGAACCAGAGTAATTTCAAGTTGAGTACTATGCTGTACCAGAATTTCTATGTAATGATGACATAATAACGACAGCATATTCACAGACTAGGGATTTGATATCTGATTTCATTGACAGACAAGATTACTTCATTAACCATGCGGAAAATTAATGTGCTTTACCTGAGTTTTGACCCCACTGTCATACATCAAACTCTCCCAAATACCATGGAAATCAGCTGCGAGAAAAAAATGAAAAAATTATTCAAATATCAAATATTATTCATAATTGGAAGCAGTGAATATGACTCCAAAGTTTGTAGTTTTAAAAGGTGAAAACAGGTGATTGAGTATTAAATAAAATATGCATTTTCTCATAATTATCAGCAGAAAATCGAGACAGCAAAACCAGCTTCTTCACATAACATACTCCTTTTATATGGCGCCCCCTGGTGTTCAGACTTAGACATCATCATCATCAACTGAAATGGCTTAGGGTACAGGCCGTTTAAAAAACATGTATTGGATATTAAAACATTCGGTAACAACAAGCTGCTCTCCTAAAAAGTTTTATACTCGAGTAAAACACGCTATGTTCAAGAAAAAAAAAATTTGTTTTATTAAACAATATTTAAATCTTTAAACAATATTTGATTCAAATTAACAAATTTGTATCACAATTGTAAGAAGTTATGGCATTCTTATCAGTATTATGTATTGCTGAGTAATCAAATATATTAATTACATGAATATTATATTTTATGGCTATGTAATAGCACTCATCTTACACGTGCCTCGTTTTCATTATTATTCTTTGTCCAAACGGATGTATAAATAGATTAGTATTACAGTGAGCATTTAAAACTTAGTGTTCTCTCCTGTATGTCCTTAATCACCTGCTGGAAGCAACCAGTGGTTAGCCGCTGAGAGCTCCTCATCCTCCTCCAAACTGAGTGTGCTTGGTCCATCCTCATTCAGGGTGAAGATGTGGAAGGAAAGCGTGCAGCTCGTCAAATCGATAGGCTGAGCATGGAGAATGAACAATGACAAAAGATCAACGTAAATAACCACCAAGCTCAAAATAAACTACCTGTGTTGGCATCTCTTCCTGATCAACAATAGCCACAGATTCCACATGAGTATGCAGGAAGCCTTCATCAAACTCTGTCCACTTGTAGTTTCCGAACACCATGCTGTGGCGACTTAGAAGAGCCTGAACGTGCATCCTCACCTCAGGCAGTTTAGCTGTGCTACAATGTCAACAAGATACATGGGGCGAAGGGAAAATACATCAACATACAACGACACACATTTTAATCGAAAAATAATACAATACAATAAAAACACTGTGAGGGCTGTCAAGTTAACTGATTTAATCAAGTCTTATATATAGTGCCAATTTATGACAGACGTTACCTATATTATATGGAGCAGAAGAGAAGCACTTAACTGAATCGTATATGTGTAATTGTGCATGCAGTGGGCAACGTTGGAAAGCAAAAACTCGGTCTAAGGAAGAAAACAACAGTCTGTCTAAAATGGTTGGGTTGGAAAAAAACCATGACAGAGGAGAGACTGACACATAGGGTAAAGACTATAGAGAGAGAGATTAGATGTGTACCTTGGGTCAAATTGGTTGGAAAACAGTGAACCAGAGCACAGTGTACAAGATTAATTGTATTAAAAATAAGCATGTTATGTTATGATGATATGCAGGGATAAAGGTGTGGCTAAATTTATTAGCAGGTGTAAAAGTGGCATTGATGGCTCCACTCTTGGAAAAACAGGCACCTGGCTGCCACCTACTACAGGGAAAAGGAACACCCAATGTCGTAGAACTTAACCCACCTTTGGGATTTAACGTGGACCTCCAAATCGATTGTTTGTTTTCTCGTGTCCATGTCGTCACTTTCCATTGCTGTTGACAAACGAGCAACAATATGAAAAGGGGGGGCGTAAACAAACATTCCCAGCTTTGACGACTCTTTTGCTCGGAATGTGAGAAATTAAAAACTTCATGGTTGTACGGTAGCTAGCTAGGTAAGTAAGCACGGCAGCTAAAGGTTGTTGTTGCTATGAAACCAAACATAACCAAACGTAGTGTAAAATATATACATACCAAATTGTAATTTACCGAAGCGAGGTTGACGCTTTATCGAAAGAAGACGGTGAAGTCCTAAAGCTCGAATTCAGCGCGCTGCTTTTTGAACCGGAAATACTAAACAACATTCACACAACGTCATTTCCTGTTGGCGTTCATGCTAAAGCCAATGCTAACGAGAATGTCTGTTACACGGACTGAATAAACCTACGTTTTATGTGTAAATATTGCGAAATGGGGAAGAAACATAAGAAACATAAACCGGAGTGGAGAACTGTTGATGGTAATCGAATGCATTTGAGACATTTTATTACTTAACGTCTCTGTTATTGTTGTTGCTGCCTTTGTGGTAGATTCACTTGCTAGCAGTGGCAGCGAATCGAGTTTGTTTTCATTCATAGATATTTGTAGGCTTTTAACATAATCGTCTACTGCAATATTACACACACAATTATTTCTGATAATTATACAGCTGACGCGCTCTTAAGTAGCATACTGTTTTCACTGTGCTGTCTGTTATATGTAGTACTGTACAGTATTTCAACCACACGTAGTTTTTCTACCATAGTGCATTTTAGTAAGTCAGGTTTTATGACAATACAAAAGTATTATGAATATACCACCCATTGTAGTGTTATATTATGTGACTATTAACATGCTATAAAGTCTCATGCCCACAGTGTTTTTATATCAAATAGCATGATGTGATAAAAGTAAAAACAGACTAACAGACTAGGTTCCAATTGCCCTGAAAAGGCATAAACGCTTTTACGCAACATTTCAGCAAGAGATAAACCATTGTATCAGCTTAGCAAGTCAAAATGTCTTCGAAAACAATTGTATCCTCTACACTTTTCGATAAATACCTTACCAAAAAACATTTTCAGATTATGAGGACAAAGCATTGGAGAAGCCGCTGAAGCTTGTGCTTAAAGTCGGTGGCAGCGAAGTGACAGAGCTCTCGGGTTCGGGCCATGACTCCAGCTACTATGATGACAGATCAGACCATGAGCGCCACAAAGAGAAAAAGAAGAAGAAAAAGAAAAAGTATGATAAGGACAAATATGTGGACGATGAAGAGAGAAAACGACGGAAGGTCAGTTATGAGATGACACCTACATTTCAACGTCAAATTGAAACATTTTGTTCAAATACTATTTTGTCTATCATCTAACAGGAGGAAAAGAGGAAGAAAAGAGAGCGAGAGCAGACGGAATCTGCGGCAGCACCTGCCACTGCGGTCAGCACGGGGGTGCCCGTCGTCGAACCTTTCATGATATCAAAAACTGTGAACATCAAAATAGAGGTGAGGAATGCTAATTAAAGCCTAATGGTGACACGTCTTGTTTTGAGTGTGATAATCACACAAATGATGTTATCAATCAGCCAGAAGAGAAGAAAAGGAAGAAGGAGAAGTTTGAGAGTGAGCCTGAATTTGAGGAATTTCACCCTAGTATAAAGGTTGAAGTTGAGCACCAAGGAGAAAGGCCCATGCGAGCATGTCGGACGCAGCATGGCAAGGACCAACTTGATGTTATTGCCATTATCAAGATCAAAATGTGTCATGAAATTGCAAAATTTTTGTTTCCCAAATACAGAGAATGAGTCCACGCCTCGGCAGCTACTACTTGAGCACTTTCTGCGCCAGCTGCAGAGGTGAGGTCGGGGAAAGAACTGTTTCCATTTGGGCTACATCTATGGCATAAACAGTGAAGTTTAAAAGTGTAGTCCAAGCTTGCGCACAGCAATACTGTCCTAACCTTTGTGTTTATATCTTGTCCTCACAGAAAAGATGCCCACGGATTCTTTGCCTTGCCAGTAACAGATGCGATTGCTCCGAATTACTCTGTGATCATCAAACATCCGATGGACTTCAGCACCATTAAAGACAAGATTGCAAACAACGAGTACAACACAGTGACAGAATTCAAGGTGAGATAGGAAAATTGTCACTTGGATAAAAAGTAGCAAATGGAATGATTTTTGACGCTCTTGCCTGTCTGAATCCATTGTGTTCTTTAGGCAGACTTTAAACTGATGTGCGACAACGCCATGGTTTACAACCGTCCAGAGACGGTTTACTATAAGGCGGCCAAGAAACTTCTCCATACTGGTTTTAAGATGATGAGCAAGGTAATCAGTGCATGAATACAGTACACATTTGCACAAGATGGCACAAAATTTAGCAGCCGATGTCCCAGATTTATTCTTTTGAGTACCAAAAAGAGACCTATGTATGAAATGAAAAATTTTATAATTCCTATAGTGTATATATTGACACATACATACATGAAAATGTTTAACTCATTCACTGCCATTGACGGCTATAGACGTAAAAAAATTAATTTGAACTATTTCTATTAGTTTAAAAATGTTTCCACTTTTGTTAACAAGAGTATGTAAGTATTTAGAACAGATATAAAATTGTGAGTTAACTAGTGAAGTCATTCGATTAATTACAATGACAAATTTTAATCGCCTGACGCCCCTAATTTTTAATAATCTTTTCTTTTTTAAATCTTTTTTTAAATATATATATATAAAAAATTTGGTGCATCAGGCGATTCACATTTGTAATTGTAATTAATCGCATGACTTCACTAGTTAACTCGCGATTAATAACAAATGTAAATCTGTTCTAAATGTACAATAAAAAAAATTATAGGTTTTCACACTCTTGTTAACAAAAGTAGAAAAAAAATGTTAAACTAATAGAAATAGTTCAAATGAATAGGCAAGGACCACAATGGCAGTGAATGAGTTAATTTGGATGTGACATTAAATGTTTCAGAATTTTGTTTTCAGGATCGCCTGTTGGTTTTGAAGCGCAGCATGTCTTTCATGCAGGACATGGCAGCCGTTTTGGGAGACGAAGAACTTGCAACTGATGTACCTCCAACGGAGATAAATCCTATGCCAGTGGAATCAGCCAAAAAGTCAAAGAAACAACCCGCGAAAGAGATTAGGTAAGTTTTTTTTTTATTTAACTGAAGGAGGAATCAAATTGGCTAAACTGACAATAAACACTGTCGCCTCGTGGCTTCTCTGATTTCAGCTACCTTTTTGAGCCGGAGGGGAACGCCTGCAGCCTGACTGACAGCACAGCAGAGGAACACGTTTTAGCCCTAGTGGAACATTCGGCCGATGAAGCCCGAGATCGCATCAACAGATACATGCCCAATTCAAAGGTGTTGTACTTTCCATGATCAATATGTTTGATCGTGTTGCCAATATGTCAGCGCTTTCTTAACCAATACGGTCTGCTCATTGCTTTTAGATAGGCTACTTGCAGAAAGAATCCGACACTTCTCTTGTGTACACAGTCGTCAATCAGCTCGATCCTGATGCAGAAGGTTTGATACTATTGCATGTTTTCTACCCCAAGATGTGTGATTAAACTTTACACTGCAAAAATAATACCCACACGTCTTTCCCCCCCCCCACTTCTGCAGAAGAGGAGACCCACAAAGTGGACTTGAGTTCTTTGTCCAATAAGCTTCTTCCTGGATTAACAACGTTGGGCTTCAAGGACGACAGGAGACACAAAGGTGCATATTAAAACGCTTGCTTTTGAATTTCAGTTACATCTTAGAAATCATGTCCTTTCTTTGCAGTGACCTTCCTGAATAGCGCCTACAACATTCAGAGCCTTCAGAAGAACTCCGTTTTTCCAGACCTGCTTCCTGATGAGTCAGACTTGCTGTGCTCTGCGTATGGGGATGAAACGGGGGTACAATGTGCTCTGAGGTAGGGATGGAGAGTCATCACTATTGGACAATATTGACGTTTAGTGATAAAAGTCACCAATTTCAGCTTGTGTGCTATTCCCCCCCCCTCCTACTTTAAGCATACTGGACTTTGTGAAGGGCTGTGGAAGTGTCACCAAGTGTTGGGTCGATGGAATTCTCGATAAGATGACAGGAGGCGATCACGCGAATGCTGCCAATCAGATCCGACAGGTCTGTGGCTCGCTCCAGTGTTACATATTGATCGTTACATGTGCCTCAATTGTGATCCCTGATGCTTTTTTTTCCCTCAGAAGAGAAACATGATGATGAAACCTGATGAAACCAAAACAGGCCTCTGTGACATGCAGGTAGGTGGGCTGCATGTGAGCTGCATTGAAGTCAAACAACATCCATGCTCTGACTCGGGTTGTTTTCGCGTTAAGATGGTGGATGGCGGCGGTCTTGGAGACAGCAGTTCGGTGTTGGATTTCATGTCACTGAAGAACTACCCCGACATGTCTCTTGATATATCCATGCTCAACTCGTTAGGTATATTGTCCACATTTCCAGGAGCAGAGACTACTATTATTGCACTTTTTTTATCCCGCTCGTGTAAATGTAGTGAATATTCGCAAATTTAGAATGTAAATCATTGGGCTCTTGTTTGCAGCTAGATACGTAGCTGCAAACGGAAAAGTTGAACATGTTCAAAAACAAGCTCTCCACAACAGGCCCGCAGAGATCATATTCCACCAGCATGCACTCGCTGAAAATGTGACATAAGCATAACAGCATAGAGCACTTCAATTTGGCTGCAGATTTGTCCAAATGTTTTCAGGTTCAGTGACTTTTATTCTCGCCGAGTTCAATGAGGCATAGCAGTAAGCAGCATTATCACGCGCCGTCTTTAATAAACAGGCTTGTTTCCATGACAGAGCAGCTGTCTTATCTTCCTTTTTGTAATTTCTTCACAGACCAGCTATATTTATTCTTAGTTGTTTGTTTTTGCACAGTTGAGCTAAAATTTTATCCGAATTATTTTAATTTTTTTAGAATATTAATACTTTATTTGCCTATTTAGACTTTGTCTGCATTTTGTAGATAGATTAGTTTAGATTTGTAGATTTGTTTTTCAGCAAATAACCAGGGATAGGTTCCACAGAATAAAATGAAGTGAACATTGAAATGCAAATTTGCAGGCAATTACTGCACCATATACAGGAACTACGACACAATGAGTTTATTAACTCCTGTTGGCCTGCCAGATCCGGTACACAATGATCTAATACTGTCACCGGATGTTAAAAAGATCTTAAGTCATGCTTGTCTGCAACACTGTGAGGTTATGTGTGTGTTATTTTACCGGAATAGCACATCTTAGTTCATTCCTCCCATCCATATGGCAGGTAAAGGTGTGAAGAAGGAGCCGGGAAACGATGAGGGCCAGCAGCAGTTCGATGACGCCGACAAGCTTCTGCAGGAGTTTCAGGAGGCTCAGGTGGACAGAGTCGGCTCCAGGCCTTCGTCCAACCTGTCGTCCCTCTCTAACGCCTCCGAGAGGGATCAGCACCACTTGGGTAGCTGTTAATTTGAAGTCTTGACAAACCAAAGTATTGACTCTCAACTAAATTGTTTTGTTTGCTCAACAGGGAGCCCGTCACAGTCCGAAATGGTTCATGATCCGTATGAGTTCCTACAGTCCCCTGAGTCGGAGAGCCCAGCCAATAACTGACCACGTTATTTACTTCATCTGCATCGACAACGCCTGTCACTGTGACGTTGGACTGGTGCACTACTTATAAACCTACTTGTACAGATTGTTGTTTTTTGTATGAGTCAAACAGTAAAAATGAATTCTTGCACGTGTATTTATAAATATGTGTGGTTTCATACTCTGCAACCTGTATTTTGGAAAGTAGAAGTCTATACATCATTCAAAAGACACGAGGTGAAATTATTAACTGATTTGCTGAAAACAACAGTCATAAAAAATTTAAGAATCCCCCATTTTCTAGTTTATCGCTATATGGTAGTTGCTTGAAGACGTGGCATACTGTATTGTTTCTATTTAGCTACATGAAAAGAGTCAAAATATTAGAAACGTCTCAGTAAAACTCAGTTCTCTACCGCTGCCAACTACAATCACAATATTTATTTTTAAAAAAAAATGGCAGTGTCGAACAAAATAGCTTATTATCGTCTTGATTTGTGACTGTGAGGGACATGAACGCAACACTAGCAGGTCAGCCGCTAGGGTGGGAGACCGACAGTACGCATGCGCAGCAGTTGCCATGGCGCATCCGAGCGCCGCTGAGCAAACTGTTTCTTCAACTTAAAAGTCAAACAACATCTTTCGCCGAGACATCGGCATCAGCAGAGACGCTTATATCTAACCTTTTGTCACGTTTTTCATGTTTCTTAGTTAGCAGCTACATGTAGCGTGACGTGAGGTTTGGCATAGTGATAATGAATCGCCGTGTGCATTGTTTGGATCTTAAATCGATGACTCGGGGGTTGATATGAACGCCGCAACCAAAGTAAGTAATTTTCGATGCATTTCAAGGGATAAACATTCACCCGCGTGACTTTTCTGTGTATCCCAGGGTGTAAAGTTAATTTTATGTGTTGAAGGCAAAACCGCAACGTGTTTTCTTTGTCTTTTGATGTAAGAGTGGTGATCAGTCTGTTTAGATCAATGCGTGTTACAATGATTGGTTGCAGTCGATTATTGCTTTTAAAATACACATGCACACGCACATAAAAAATATCTTGTGTCAGCATAAAGGGCCCAGAGCAAAACATGTGAGTCAGATGACCCTAAAAAGGAATGCAGCTTCTTTAATAAAAATTTTTTTAACTCCACTGTTGACTTTCAGACTTTCAGCCTATTTGTCTTTTGCAGGAGAAATGTGATTCCTGGTTACCTAAATAAGAGTTTCCCAAACTAAAATAGATGCAAGCTGTTTTATTAATAATCAGACAATCTCTTGTTAATAGCTTTCTGATTCATGTTTATGGTAGTAATTTGTCTTCTATATTTTGTTCACATTGTTGATGGGATAAACTACATTTGTAATATCGGCCTAAATGTAATCTTTTATTCAAAGAAATTCAAGATAACAGTAAAAAGACCAAAAATAGAATTAACAAAGAATGATCTTTTATATTTAAAACATTGGGTAAAAATAATGAAATGACACGCTAAATTCAATATTAAACAGTCTAATAAAGTTTTTAAATATTAAATTATTTTAGATGATATTAATTATTATTACTATTATTATTATGTTCATTTAATAAAGGCTAATTGAATTACATGTTTACATAAGTATATTAATATATAACATGTTTTTTGTATTTTTAAATAAATGAATATTGAATATGTACATACCGGTATATCTTTAAGACTATTATTGTCATGTAAGAATTAATGTAAAATTATACAGTATATGTATATATACTGTATTGTGTATAAATCATATGTAAGAAATCAACAATTAAAAAAGCAGACCATATAATGAAGTTGCAATTACTGTATTATTTTATTATTCCTAAATCACATATATATTTTAAAATATTACGCTATGATTGCCATTATTTAAAATATTAAATTGAATATGTAAAATTAGGCAGTTTAAATGTAACACTAGGGGTAATTGCGCGGTACAACAATGTAAAAAATTCAATGGCTCAATAAGGTTTCATATTTGTCTGAAATTGTGTCCATTATTTACTTGAAGGCAATCATTTTGTGTTCTGGGTTTCTAAAGCAATTGTTACTTTCAAGGTCCCCGTCATATAATTTGGTGCCTCGCTGTCTTGTATCTTTTGCCGTCTAGATGAACGTCCTCAGTGGGAAGCTGAGGCGCACGGCCCCCATGCAAGGCAGCAGCCGAAACGAGCTGGTCTCATCCAAGACCCCGCGGGTGAATGGTTGGACGTGGCCCCCTCAGGTCTTCCAAGTCATTGCCTGGCTGTTGTACAAGTATCTCGCCGTGGTGGCCTTTGGCATGTTCATCCCTCTCCTACCTCTGCCTTGGAACCATGTGCTCTACACCGTATCCTTAACTCTCTCAGCAGACGCTCAGCTGGCGAGCGAGCTCACAAATTATCGTTTACAACCAAACAAGGTTTTTCTTGTGTGGGGGCTTTCTATGAGCTTCTGTTACAAGGCATGAATCCGTGCTTGTGTCTGACTTTATGAAAACTAAAAGTGGTAGAAACAGAGCTGTTTTTGTCTTATCTAAGCACTTTTTCTTAATCCTAGTGACATCCAGTTTACAGGTTTAGCCTTTCTTGTGCACCTGCTCAGCCATGTTGCCGCGGTCACCATCGATCCGGCCGATGTTAGTGTGAGGGCCAAAAAAACGTACACCGGCCCAATGCCACTGTTTGACCGCACAGTGCAACTTCATGTCATCCAGGACATGCACTGTTACCTATGTGAAGTCAAGGTGTATGTATGCCAGCCTTTTGTCATTTTATTTCCATGCATTTTGATGTTGATAAGCTTAAAATGTCCACTCTGTCATAGTCATAATATCAACTGATATAAAAACTGTTAAGAAATTGAGATATATTTGTTAACCAGTAACCACGAGTAGTTTGCTCACCGAATCATGTTTATAATGAAGCTCAAATCATACATGCTAACATTAGCCAACAATGTCCACCCTGTCATGATTCACCCTGTCAACAAGCTCACATATGCTGCTGTTTGCGTTTACATTGTCTGCTTGCAGTTAATTTGTAAATGAGATGCGTGGTCGTTTGACCAATAAACATTTATTCCCTTTCTTCAGTGGACCCAAAGTGAAACACTGTAGCATTTGCAACAAATGTGTGTCAGACTTTGATCACCACTGCAAATGGCTGAACAACTGTGTGGGTGGCAGAAATTACAGGTAAGATCACATTGGACTATGATGTCGATTAGTACAATAAGGTGTTAAACATGTTCACCTGTGTTGATTTCAGGTACTTCTTTGCAGCCGTGTCCTCTGCAGCAGTCGGCGCGGGCCTGCTTGTCGCTGTCATCTTGTTTATATTCATCCAACACTATCTTGATCCAAACATCCTACGGACCAACCCGCAATTCCATGGTGAGTCATCGCACTATTAGATAGACGACACAGGTGGATTGCTTGTTATGATAATTTCTTCATTCAAGCAAGTGTTTGTGTGTCCACTTTTCTGCAGGTGCGCTGGCAAACGACACCTGGCTGGTGTTTTTACCATCAGCCCCCATAAAGACTAGTTCAGCCGGTCTCCTTTTAGTGGCCTTTGTTACCGCCTTGCTGAGTCTGACGTGCCTGCTGCTCCTCTGGCACCTGCTCTGTTTCCATTTCTACCTTTGTAAGTCAAACCACTGGGGGGCAGCACACAAAATGGCTCTGTCCACTCTTATTATATAAACAAGCAGACACTTTATTAGTATTAGATCAAGGTGTTTTTATGCTACACTTTTATAAGCAATTATTTCATAAAAATTTACCTATACTGTATGTCGCCGAGTGAAATATTTTTTTTCTCTTTTCAACATATTTGATCATGTGTACTGTATGTTTTTGCCCTCACTTAAAATAGCTTTTTGTTACTTTACAAGCTAGCTAGCGAGGCGCTTGTCACGATGCTCCACACCAGTAGGGGGCAGCATATTTAAAAAGGGTCTTTCCACCCCTATTTAAAAAGAAATACACTAACTTCCTTAGCAGTAGCTCATGTTAAAGGTGCTTTAATGCCAATGATTTGAACTTTTTAAACAATTGTATCTTAAAAATGTTAATGTCACAGAGCGTAACAAGCTAACTAGTGATGCGCTCGTCACATTCCAAATTAGGAGTTGGTGTGTTTTTTAAGCAAACAAGTAAATGCTAACTTGCTAACATCCTGGGCATTAGCTCATGGTGAAAGGTACTACAGTAATTCTGCATTGCAGGAAGGTAGGAATTCGGATTTATCCCACTACTTATTGTTGCCTCTTTAAAATGTAGGCAGTATTAACTCATTCACTGCCAATGACGGCTATAAACGTGAAAAATTCATTTGAACTCTTTCTATTAGTTTAACTTTTTTTTTTCACTTTTGTTAACAAGAGTATGAAAACCTAGATTTTTTGGGGTACATTTAGAACAGATATGAAATTTGTGATTAATCGTGAGTTAACTAGTGAAACCATGCGATTATATACAATTTAAAATTTTAATCGCCTCTTAATTTTTTAATGATCTTTAAAAAAAAAAAATTATAATATGGCAGTGAATGAGTTAAGAACAAAATGCTTAGACTGCTCATTTTTTCAGACAAAAAATTATCCTTTTAATCTTTCGTAATGGGTATTGTTGCAGTGTTTAAAGGACTAAGCACATACGAGTACATAAAGCTGCAGCGTCAAAAAGAAGCCAATGGTGGAGACACTGAAGTGGGAAATCCACACGAACCGCAAATAAGAAACAAGGTTTCACAGGTGACAATTCCTTCTTGACCCTTCTCTATTATCCCTACTTCTATGTTGCCTTGTAACACATGTTTCTATGCTAAAGAATCCATTGAGCTCTATGGATTGTGAGCCCACCCATATTCATGGTGCAAGGTAACATCAAGTCACTACTGGTCCTGTTGTGCCAACACAAACTGTGCCAAGGATCTCTTTGAACTGTGTGTTTGTTTCAACAGTACTTGCAAACCCGATGATAAAGACCCACTTTCCAGCCGACTGCCAGAGCCCATCTGCGCTGAGGTAAGAAAATATACTTAGATTACAATTGCAGTAAAGTTAACTTTTTAAAAAGCTTCAACCCTTGCTGCTGAAACAAAATGCTGCAGCGTATTTTCAAAGATTTCTGATCCCAAAAGAAGTGTCACTTTTATTCTTACCTTCTCTTTATTTCACCAAAATTGGGTTTACTGCTATTGAATTTTCCAATGAGCTCCATGTTGAATCAGGGTTTCATGAAATAAAATGCACACATATACAGAACATTGTTCCGCCCCTGTTTAGGATAGACACGACATAAAAATAGAACATCCAACAGTACTTGCAGGCATACAAAATCATATATTATATTTAGCTACCAATGTGTTCAATGGACTGAATTATACCATACTTACCCTGTACTCGTACATTGTTTGTTTTTTATCTAGACGGAAAACACCAACACACAATCAGAAAAGGAAAGCAGCTTCCATTATGAAACACAGAATTCTGCAGAGAAAGAGAGTGAGTAGTTGTCTTTTTTTTCCTCCTTTTTTTTTTACTGTCATGGCTAGGTAGTCTTCCGAGAATATTCCTTGAAACGTTCTCACACATAAACATTGTGCTGTTATTTCAGATGTTTTATTACTTTCTTTTTATCCGGGATTTCTATTTATACTATGTTGGTTGTCAAACCGTCAGCTTCATCATGAATAATTGTGCCCCTTTCACATTAAATTTTTTCCAAAAAGGACAAAGAGATATGAGCACCCAGAGAAGCTGGAAACCTGATGCCGGCGATGAATTGCAGAGGGAAAGCGTCAAATCAGTGGAGAGCGTTCCAGAGGTGCAGGATCCCCTTGGAAGCTTAGTGATGACTCCGGATGACACGTAACAAACAGTCAGCGCTGCGCTGGGATAACGTTACACTCAGGGACACCTTGTTAGGAGGAGTTACCATGGAGCCATTGGTGTTAATGAGGACATCCTCAATATGACAACAACTCATGAACCTTTTGGAAAAGGATAGACACACTTCCACTCTTTTTATTTTATTTTATTTTTTAAATCATGACTTAACTCTATTTTGTCTTTTTAAGTTATGTCAACTATTTTTTTTTAATTTTATGGACTTTTATGGTAGTTCAACATCAATGTCGGCACATGTGACATTCATCTTAGTCAAGTAGATGTTTTTGGCATCTGGAGATATTTTATTTATTTTCCAAACGGAAACTGTTCCAAGTACAGGGCAGTAACGCTTAAATCATGTCATTTTATCTGCCGGCCAAAGCAAAAACCTTGTATGGTCAAATAGATCTATGTGTTGAAAAGAAAGAAGGGTGGAGCACATTCTAGTGGTAGAAGAAGATTGAACGTCACTTCTGTTTTAGATGTTTAGTTAATTTTGTTGCCGTCATTTCATAGTAAATAATTCAGAACAATTATTTTCTCATCTCCTACTTGCTTCTGCTTGAGCCAATGTGACTGGATTCCCACTTTTAGGGATTTTCACATTTTTCCAAGGACCCCCTCATAATGCTAACGGCAGTTAAACATAAGTACCATTCATGCCCCAAAAATTCAGGATATAACAAATGCGTTTTAAGTCTTGAGAGTAACAAATACAATTTTATTCTTGTCTTTCATGTATGTTAGGGAATCATATTTGTTTTTGTTGTATTTGCACACCAGTCCCCCATATGGAGGTATACACTTTATGATATGCTATGACCAGTTTATTGCTCATTAGTTTGCGGACCCCTAAGCTATAGCTTGCAACACTCCAGGGACGCCATTTTGAGAGCTACCCTTCAAGAGGACCAGAGTTGTACAAAATCTGAACCGCTTATCCATAACAGCACAATCAAAACATCCATAAATGGTCAAAAATCACACAGTGCTAACATTTTAGTCATCCAACTGAATTTATCATTTTCACAGCCTTCCATGCAGGATCAAAAAAACGTATAATCAAAACAACAAAATGCGACTGCAATCCATTGAACAAGTTACCACATCCACTAAAATTATCTACAACTTGCTGCATTTATGCAGTCAGCTGTTCAATTTTTAAAACATTTTTTGTGCGCCAGTGAAATAAGTTATTTCATCTAATATACATGAAAGTAAAATTGTTTGGCAGACCTCATTTCGGGGGGCCCTGCAGCATACTGCGTGAGCCCCTAGGCTTCAGTCAGCATACTCATCAGAGCTTGTACATAACAAATGTGACATAAAATGGCTGGGGGAAAATGCTTTGAATTGAGTTAATTATTTAGACAGAAAATCCAAAGTGAATGTGTTTTCTCATCTTACAAACAGTGCCCCTTGTCGACTGAAAGCAAAACAGCTAACGTTGGAAAAAATATTGCCTGCTCTGAATACAAATAGTGGAAAAACTGCAAGTAATTGATGCCAACAATTAAAAAAATATATATATATATCTTATATAGGTTAAATGAATACTAAGTTGTCCGTAGGTGTGAATGGTATTGAACGTGTGTGATTTGTCTTCTATACTCAAATCTTTTGTGAGGGGTTGATGTTTGATGATGCTACAGGAAGGGCTACAAGGTTACATAATATCCATCAGAGTTCAGCCATTAGGCTCACTAGTTGTGTAACAGCCTTTAAGGGGAATCCGGTTCAGAGGGCAACCTGAGTTCATCTTCCACAATTCTATAAAAAGCACATACATTGTCTCTATATACTTATTTCCAGCAGAATGACAAAAAAAAAACATCACTAAATCACGGTGATTTAAAAAGGTGATAAATGTTTGCGAATGAAGCTTGTCAATGATGCTTTGGTTGCTCTCAGTGCTTAAGTCAACGTTTACGCACAGCACCGCGGCCGAGCTGGAGGAGAGGAACTGGTCGCGGGGCCAAGGTAGCCAATCAGCGGGCTGCTCTCTCTCCAGCATCCCGGGGGTGGGGGGTCCGAGCCGTCATCGCTAGACTCGAGCGCGCGCAGCCAAGAGGAGCGGAGAGACGGACGGAGGCGCTTCTTAACTATGATTTTGAACTGACAACGAGGTGGGGGATTACGTCACCAGGTGATTGACTTGATTTATTTCCTCTTTTTCAAATTGCTCGTGCATGTTGAAATTATGTTAAAAGCAGCAGAAGTCGGCTGTTTCCTTTTATCATCGCAACCGATTCTAGAAGGTGCGCTTGTCTTTTACATTCCTTTGCGTCAACGCTCCCTCATATGTCACACGATTTTTAAACAGACGGGTTGCAGCTACTTGAGCTTATTAGTGCAATTATCTGAATGTTTTTACGAGCGGATATGAGGCCCGCCTGAGTGAATGTGGCATTTGCGGCTTTATGTAACACTTGTCTCGGGCAATAGCTGCAGCCGCAGCCATGTCTGTGTAACATCAACAACACGAGTGTCTTCGCCTTTGTTTATCTTCCAAACGCACCCGTACGAGCGCGCCGATTGGCCGCCGAGAGTGACTGACAGCTCGGCTGGCCTATGGCTGCAGCCTTTCATGCCAGCGTACGCGTCGGCCAAGTTACATAATTATGCACGCAAGACAGGATGCATGGCCCAATTAATCAGCTTCCTGACGCTTTGGGTTGCAAAATAGTGCATGCGTGCATTGAGGGTTAAATACGACGACGTACATTATATAGTAGTATGGTGGACTAGTAATCACATCTGCCTCACAGTTTAGAGGTTCCGGGTTCAAATCTTGGTCTTCCTGTGTACAGAAGGCTGTTGCCGTTTCATTCAATCTGTGTCTGCTTAAAATATAAGCAGTCTGTTTTGCATATTGTTCCTTTACTGTGCTCAGTGTGAATTGGGTGAAAGGTACTCACCCAACTGTGAAATTTGGTGAACCCTTACACACCATAATTACTGCTCTGAAAATGAGAGTGAATACTTCTCGGGCAACCAGTCAAGGCTGTATCCAGCTCACCTGCGACCCGAATGATGACAAGCACTATAGGAAATGGATGGATGGTAACTGTGTATCTATTACAAAAACGCAAGTATGTCACAAGGGCAGATGTGGTGATGTGTTCTCCCGGTTGAATCAGACATGCATGGGAGGAACACAGTCATTGGCCCAGATTTCACCAAGCAAAGAGCCTTTTGGCTGATGTCACAAACACTTTGCATCACTGTGAAAATGATTATACACTGGATTTTTTTTTTTTTTGTAAAGGTCAAAATTAGGTCAGTAAGTGTCATTCTTCACCAAGGGTTCATAAACACTATAATACAGTGGACAGACACAATTCTCTCACAGGAAATAATGGCAATTAATCTATTTGAGAGTGAAACTCTCGCCACCCTCCTTCCATCCATTTTCCATAGAATTTGTCTGCATTAGGGTCATGAGTGAACTGGACACACAACACACAAGTTTTGAAGTCAGAACCTTTTGACTGTGAGGCAGATTTGCTAACCACTACTCCTCCGTGCTGCCAGTGTAAAAATAATTGAATCATTGTTTACAGTAAAATATAACATTGATACACTAAAAACAGTTGGGTCAAAAATAACCCAACTATGAGTCAAAAATGGACCGATCCTGTACTTAGTTTGATTTGACCCAACTTTGAGTCAAAAAATGGGTCTTTCAGCATAAAACAACTCATAAATATTGGTCTGATGCTTTACTTGGGTCCAAAAATTGGGTCATTTTGTATAAAACAACCCAGAAAGTTGGGTTAAATTGACCCATAAAGTTGATCGGTCCATTTTTGATCCATAATTGGGTTACTTTTGACCCAACTGTTTTTAGAGTACACTAATGAACATGGATAGTAAAGCAAGCCAACTCTCATCAGGTATAATTTCACTCCTAAGAAACAATAAGTATGAAACATACACTGTAAAAACAGTTAGGTCAAAAATAACCTAAATTGGGTCAAAAAAAGGGACCAGCCCACAACCCAACCCAAAAATTGGGTTGTAACAAAAATGTCCTTCATATTTTGTTGTCAAAATGAATAGACCACAAAAATAGTGGTCTTTGAGTTCTTCTTTAGGCCCAGCTTTTTGGTTTACACGCATAACCCAAAGAGCTGGGTCGGTCCTAAAAAATTTAGTTTAAATAAATAACAAGAAATGTTGGGTCACTCCCCCCAAAATGGGTTGTTTAATGGGTTATTCTTTTGATGCAACTTTTTGTTTTAGAAAAATAAACCAAAACATTGGGTGACGGGTCAGTCCTTTTCTTTTCTTTTTTTTTTTTACTCAACTTAGGTTATTTTTGAGCCAAGTGTTTTTAGAGTGTAATGTAAACACAATTACAGAGATGCATATGCTGCATTCCAACATCACATTAAGTTCAGTTTCCGGTTCAATGTTTATCATCTGCCATAACTGGTGTAAAAAAAGCCAAAGAAAAAGCAAAACCCACTTGAGTAGTCAATACTTTAAATGCTCACAGGTCTGAAGTGTCAGATAATGATTTGCTAAGCAACAAAAGACACCGTAGCCTAAAAACTGCTACTTGGCCTTACTCCTTGCCGTCTATGGCGTCATGCTTTCTTAGCACAGTCTCTATTGGGCTCACTGCCGTTGCCAACAATAACCGCTGTGGCTGCCTGTAAGCATCTTGTTACTCTACAGCTCAGTGCACGCCAATGTGTGTGATTCAGAGCAGTCGGAGGGAGGCGAAGACTGATGGAGAGTGTATAGTGGTGGTGACCATAGGTCTGTGTTGCACTGATGATATCATTCTGATGTTTCTTTTGGGGGGGGGGGGGGGGGGGCAACGACTAAAACCAAATACAGTATGTCCTCAGGCTGATTCCAGTGTCATTAGGTAGTTCACTGTTCGAGTATTGTTGATGTCATATTAAAGAATATTGTATGTACTCACATGTTTGGTTTAGGGCTGAATGATTTTCAAAAATAATTTGATTGCGATTTTTTCCCACGTCAATATCTGCCCATTTATTTTATTTCATGATATTTATTTATATATTTTTATTAATTTATCTTATTTTTATTATTATTATTATTATTTATTTTTATTTATTCATTTTTAACAAACAAGCAATAAATTAATCTGTATTACAATAAACAATATCAGATTAAATTTTCTCACATCATATTTGTAGTTGTTTGACAAACTCAAACAGGAGATCAATTTGTGACTCAACCAAAATTGGGGCGAAATTATTCTTCAAGCATCGCATGGATCTTCTTTGGCGTTCAAATATCTTGATGAGCATCAAATGATTCATTTTATGGCATTTTGCTTCTTTGGCTATTTTTGTGACACTTAAATTTACCCGGCAAAAAAATAACTCCTTGCGTGTTGACACCTGCTATCAAAATTACGCTCCACACTTCCAAAGTTAAGACTGCTGACCCTGGAACAAATTTTTTTCTGTCTTTACATGACAAAATCAAAGACAAAACAAATCTGATCTAGACCAGCATTTTGGAATGAATTGTGTGTAGCTAATGGGGGTGTGGTTTGACTGTAAGGGCGATAATCGCTATTTCATGATTGACTTGTCCTTATCGAGAGCCTCTTCCTGGCAAGAATGGAGATAGAACACAGATGAGGTTCACTGTGATGCGTTGATATGATGTCGCGTAGCCTAAACACTCCACCTCCTTGCCGTCAACGATGTCATCATTTAATATGTCACACCATGTGCCAAACGAGCACATTTTTTGGCAGCTCGCACCTTGCACGTTGTCTACTGGCTGATCTCCTCTTCTGAGCATGAATAGAATGTTTCCAGCCGTGATGGCGTATTGTCGCTCTGAATAGATGCAGTTAAAATTGGGTCAACTTATGTTTGGCGCACTCATGTGTGCAGCATGTTGCCAGAAGGCGAGTGGATGTAAGCATGCTGTCATACACTCACGGGTTTCTCTCTGGAGAACTGCCCTCAACCGAGCATCATTGTGTTGCAAAACAACACAATGATGCTAGTGTTCATATTAAAGCTACTTACAATATTGCTTTAACATTTGAGATGGCATTGTAATGTTTTTACTACTTCTCCGTGTTGGTCAGCATATGGTTTGAGGAGGCGTGTTGCCTTCTTGACTTGGACACTTGAGACTACAGACTATAAATCACTGGAGAAAAGAGTGCTTTGTTCCACTACGACTTTGCCCAAGCTCCATTGAAATGCAATCAATCGTCAAAGTTAATAATCCTGCAAGCTCTGAGTGGGAATGCTTACTCAGCGTGTAATATGTAGGTTGGGTTTTACGTTAGTTGCATTAAAATGATTATGCTTAATTCAGGGGTCTTAAATTTCGATAACATGATTATGCTTATTTATTCAGGGTCTTAAATGTCAGTAACATGATTATGCTTGTTTATTCAGGGATCTTAAATTTCATTAACATGATTATGCTTGTAGCTTGTTTATTCAGGGGTCTTACATTTCTGTAACATGATTATGTTTGTTTATAAAGTGATCTTAAAGTTGTGTAACATGATTATGCCTATTTTTTCAGGGGTCTTAAATTTCTGTAACATGATTATGCTTGTTCTTAAATTGCGGTAACATGAATATGTTTATTTATTTGTGGTAGGGGTCTTAAATTTCGGCACCATGGCTAGTTTTTTATTCAGCGGTCTTAAATTTTAGTAACATGATTATGCTTATTTATGCAGGGATCTTGAATTTCGGTAACACAAGTACACTTATTTATTGGGGGGTTTAAATTTCGGTAACACGACTAGTTTTTTACTCAGGGGCCTTAAGTTTAAGTAACATGATTATGCTTTTTTATGCAGGGCTTTTAAATTTCGGTGACACAAGTACGCTTATTTATTTGGTGGTTTAAGTTTCGGTAACACGACTGTAGTTTTTTTACTCAGGGTTCTTAAATTTGAGTAACATGATTATGCTTATTTATGCAAGGGTCTTGAATTTGTGAAATATAAAGAGCCAATAAAGGGTGTTTAGCATAAAGAGTTTGGTTATTTGTTGTTTGCGTAAATTTCAACTGACAACATTTATCACACAAAAATATAAACTATTCTCTGGTTCTCTAACACATTTTACCTTTCAGGCAAGTTAAGTCTTTAAAAAGAGCACATATGAACACTCGTAGGTTTAAAAACAGGTACAGTATTAGGACTAATCTTTGATCATTTCAGCACCTTTAATGACATGTTGCTCTTTTTGAAAGATCACTTTAACTGAGCATTGTGATAAACCTAAAATTTGAAATTCATTTGTCTATAATTGTCATCATGTAAAAATAATGACAATTTCAAAAATATGAAAATGAAATAATGAATATACTGTACACAAAATATTGGTTTATAAAAAAGGCTACATGTTCTTTGGAAATCGAGGCTTATGTTTTGAGAAAAATTATCTATTGATAATAAATAAAAATCATATACACATGTACTAAACACGAATTAAAAAGTTACAAAATTGAATAAGAGTTTAACATAAGGTAGTTGTCAGAGGTCTAATAAAGAATAGGATTTTCTGTCGACTTCAACTCTGCTGGCTTGAGTCCTCGATGACAAAGTGCCTTACGTCAATAGTGAGAGTCTACGATGTCGCCATGTGTGTGTGAATAAATGTGCAAAGGGTCGCACAGAGAGGGCCCTCGAATTAGACAAAGGCCTTCCAGTGTTTGAATCTCTGAAAGACACATTATTCAGACATTTATATCTTCTTTTACATTGTGTCACTCTTAGCTTTTGTACCCATTAAGGTTATGTTCTAGTAAGTATTGACTGTGCATAGGCTGGTGATGGGAGACAATAGACTTAAGTTTAAATGGTGTCTTGTGGGAGGGTGGTCAGTGAAGAGCTTCATGAGTCACGTGAACAAAAGAGGTTCTCGCTTCGAGCAGGCACGTTAGACTCAGCATTTCGTACTGTACTACTTCAACTGGTAGCTTGGTGTCTTATTTGCCATAGCTACACACATATTTTTTTTAGGATGCCGTGTTGATTATGGGAACAGCTCAAAGGTGAGCATACAGGATCGCTGGATTGAGTTTGGGACAGATGGCGTTTTACTGTATTTGATTTTTAGGTACAGTATATCATTTTTCTGCTTTCTACGTTATGGATTTTAAGCAATGTTAGTTCTTTTTTTTCTTTTTTTCAAACGTGAGGCCATTTCAAAGTGATGTGCTGCTACTCTCAGTATGTAGAGACATTTTGTGAATATTTGTAGTCAGTCTGTCATGTTAAATTCTCCTCAAAGTTTGTTCTTCGCTATTTTTCTATACATTATTGTGTGAATGTTAAGAGGTTTTAACATAGCAACTAGGTGCGTATTTTTTATGGTATCTAGGGACCGATATGTTATGGTGTACTGGCATGTACTACACAGGTATTCTTACTGTTCAAACAAGTAGTCCTTATATGGTCAATGATGTTATCAGCTACATAAAATTCCTTTAGATGTTTGTTTGTTTTCAATCGCAACCCAGTATGTGACCATTTCGGTCACAATGCACTGTGGGTAGATGATATTTCTTTGTTTTACCATCCCATTCGTTTATAGACTGCTATGAGTCATCCTATTTCTTCAGTCTTTCCAATATGAGATGGACAGCAACCTCACACGGGGATAGCACTAAAAACATTTCTACTAGATGGATGGATGATGGATGCAAAACGACGTTATTCATCCCAAAAGGGATATTAAATAAATTTTATTACCGGCAATACTATAATTGGAATGCATCAGAGAAAAGTTACCATCTTCTCTATTGTAATACACGTGGGCACATCATCTCACAGTATCCACCTCCATTCTCATCTTTTCCACAGCACAAAGAGAAAACACAAGTCAGCTCATCCAAGCACTGCACAGAAGGAAGCTAATTCCTGTACAAGCATGGCAGACCAGAAGTAAGTTTGAGAAGCTACGCACTCATAAGCGGTCACGTCAGTCTATGCTTGTAATACAGGTTTAAAGCCCTTTTCACACTGCGTTTAGCGGGGCGCAGCGCGCGGTCATCAACCCTACACACTAAATTCTGTAGAGTAAATTGGACTAGAGTGGGACCAAATAGACTCATATTGTGAGTAATATTTACACTTGGAAGAAAGTAAAATAAAGTATTGGAAAAAATAAAAAATAAAATTGACTCAAGGTAGGAGCGAACTCTTGACCTTCAGCTTGGGAGACCACACTACCACCTAAACCATGCAGCTCCTGCTTTCTGCTAGTATATCGCTCGTGTCAGCTACAGCTGAGTCCATGATTGCATGGAATCTTCCTAACTCCAAAAGACCAAAAACAAGGTCTTTGGTCTCTTGGAGAAAAGCAAACAGTAGGAGGGGCATAGCTCAGGTGGTAGTGTGGCAGTCTCACAAGCTGAAGCTGGTTTGTTCCTCAACCCTTGAGTGAGTTTTATTTTATTTATTTTTTTATTTTTATTTTCTTCCTAGTGTAAATCTTAGTTTACTCTAAAACGGAGTCTCTTTGGTCCCTATCTAAATAGAGTCAAATTTACTCGAAATAGAGTCAAATTTACACTACAGAATTCACTGTGTATTCATTGTAAAAGTGGTTGAAGGGCGAGGACCACGGAATGGAGGATTAATGGGTGCCACGGGGCGGGGCGGCAAGGCAGAGAGAATTGGTAACTGTTCTATTTGAGAGGAGCTGGTGAAGTAATTTAGTGTTTTTTTTTTTTTTTAAGAAAAGTCAACCCCCCCCCAAAAAAATAATATGTTCTATGGAGTCCCACTAGTCTAAATACCGTATTCTGGTTAGTATTGCGTTAGTGGAATATAAGATAAGCAGCAAAATCCAGCCGTTTTTAATCAATATCAGAAGGCGGCCATTTTGCCACTTGCTGATGAGTGAAAATGACATCACAGTTGCTCAGGTCTCACGTAACAACTAATCACAACTCAGCTTTAAAAAACAGGTGAGCTGTGATTGGTCATTGCCTGACTCCTGAGGAACTGTGATGTCATCTGCAGTCGACAGCAAGTGGCAAAATGGCCGCATTTTGCTGCATAACTCATATTTCATAAATGTAATATTAATCAGAATGTCATGTTTAGACTAGTGGGGTCACATATAACATATTATTGTCAATAAGTGTTTAAGGTTGACTTCCCCTTTAAGTAACGGCACAATGAAACTACCCAAGTTCCCGCCGAGCCATTAGTTTTTCTCTGACGCTTGTATCCTTCTCCTCTTTCTTTCTTAAAGTGACCAGAGCTTTCTTTTGCAACAATTAAAGATACATCTTGCTGAGGTGCGGCCTAACCAGCGGCAAAATCTCAATTTTTACTCCCTGGCAGGCTGCTACATCAGCACTTCCAAATATGCGCACACTGGAAAGCGGTCATTCGCATTGCCGCGCAACTCTTTCATACTGAGCGAGTGCAGTGTGAAAAGGGCTTAACATTTGTTTTGTTACATTTGTCTCTGTTTGTAAAATACCATGAGACCACAACAAATAAATCATTCCATTCACAGTGCACTTGAATTTGGGAGAATCCATTTCTGCTTGCAACACTTCACTGACAGGGACAACTAACATATTGGTCAAAAGCATTTTTTTGTTTGTCTTTAGAAGAGTTTGCCTGCTAGTCTGTGTTTTAATGTGTAATGACTGTCTTCCAGCATGTTGTCTACCTCCTGGATTACGTAGGAGAAAATAAACTTCAGTCATTGCATTATATGATCTTATAATCTGGTTTCTTTGTCTTTTACACCACACTGATGGTCAAACGCAAAAATATTTTTTCCTCAGAGACAGACTAGAGGACTTTAAAGTCCAGACAGCCAAGAACACCAACATCAGCTCGGCCCAACTACGGCCACACAGTGAACACTCGAGAGACCGCGCCTCCAAAAGGCTCTCCACCGACTCAAATGGGACAAGCGACGGAGGTGTGGGCTCGTCCACACCGGTGGAGTTGACAGCTTTAGAGGAATCGTTCCGGCGTTTCGCCATTCACGGTGACACGCGCGCAACCGGCAAAGACATGCACGGCAAGAACTGGTCCAAACTCTGCAAGGACTGCGCCGTGATCGACGGCAAGACCATCACCCTCACCGACGTCGACATCGTCTTCTCCAAAGTCAAGTAAGAACGCAGACTTCTTCTACCATAAACATAACAGATGATCAGAAAGAGTCGATCCAGACATGACTGTATTTGGATAAATGTGATTCACCACAAATGTGCCATGACAGGACTGCTTCTATGCTAATACAGAAGCAGCGATGACTTAAGAGTTAGTCACCGAACTCTCACGCATGCCTCAAAGTCCAATGAAGTGGCACAAACATTGCTCGGGTTATAATTACAGCAATATTGGGGATGTGATAAAACATGCAGCAAGACAAAAGAAAAAAGATCATGTTTTGTTGGGTTTTGAACAAGCCACTATAAACCAAGCTGCTATCAAAAACCCGAACAAAAGATCTGGATGGATGGCTCCTCTTGTACCTCCCCAGGCCAGATTGGTTCATCCTTTGCCGCTTGATTTAAGTGCACTAGACTAATAATAAACTGTGACCTCAATTGCACTAAAGAGGGAAATGTTTTATTTACTAACCGAACAAAGTGTGCTAGATAGTTGAACGTATCACAACTTGTTCCTGCAAATATGTACCGTATAATCAAAACGGTAGTAACCAAGATCAATGACGTGGATAAGGAAACAGGAGTGTGCGGTTGGAAGTAACTTGTCATCATTTGTTGCTGCAGGAGTGGAACAGGCCGTGAAATAGGAAATCTCACGCTGATTTAGTGGATTTTGTGCAAACACGGCCAGACTTGTGTTCATTGTTACCGTTCCCATGGCAATGCGGACTATAATAGGCAGTTTGTAGAATTTTGGATTTGTGGCATGAACAGTAGGAAATAAACTGATCCGTCATACTTAAGTTGTATAATACATATGCCTATCACTGCGAAAAACTAAAAATTGTGGTTTAAAGTGACACTTGACTCATTGAGCCCGTTTCAACACAAGATAATATTTTGTCTATAATTAATTTGATAACTTCATTATTTTTCATGAACAATTAATTTTGCTACTTGCTGTCGACTGAAGATGCCATAACCCGTGCTCAGGAAACAGGTAACGACCAATCATGGCTCAGTTTGATGACCAAACCCAGAAAACAGGTGAGCCGTGATTGGTCGTTGCCTATTTCTTCAGCACAGATGATGTCATTTTCAGTTGACAGCACGTGCAAAAAGGTGGTTTTATTATTGGTGGTAGTATTATTTGTACATAAAAAATAATGAAGCTATCAAATTAATTCTGGACAAAATATTAACTTTTTATTACTGAAAATGTCTCAATGAGTCAAGTATCCCTTCGATTAACAAAGATCTTAGGATCTTATAAGGAGTTTTTAAAAATGGGACATGTGCAACATAAACTTCACAATGACAGCAACAGATTTGTCAAAGCAAAAATGTACTATCCTTGGCCTTAAAGTGGAAGTCAAACCCCCAAAATTCTTGACAATAATATGTTCTATGCAGCCCCACTAGTCTAAATACGCTATTCTGGTTAATATTGCGTTAGTGGAATATGAGTTAAGCAGCAAAATCCAGCCGTTTTTGACATCACAATTGCTCAGGTAACAACCATTCACAGCTCAGCTTCAGAAAACAGGTGAGCTGTGATTGGTCGTTGCCTGAGCCATGAGTAACTGTAATGTCATCTTCAGTCAACAGCAAGTGACAAAATGGCCGCACCCTGAGATGGATAAAAACGGCTGGATTTTGCTTCATAACTCATATTCCGCAAATGTAATATTAATCGGAATGTCATGTTTAGACTGTGAGGTCACATATAACATATTATTGTCAAGAAATGTTTGATTTTGATTGATTTCCACTTTAAATGCGGTTTTGTACTACGCCAAAAAAACAAAACCCATCAGGTTCTGGCATCCAAAAATTCTCCATCTAATCTGAAAAATCCCAAGTAAAGTGGATTTTAATATTAGCTAATTTAGCATTGTTTTGATACTCGGTTCATATGAGCAAAACTATGAGAATAGGTTGTATGTTGGCGATTTGGTGAATGCCCCAATATAATGACAACAGACATGTATATCAGCCTTGAGGTCAGTACAGTAGCATCTGTGTCAAGTGCAGTGCTGGCATTCATGTTCTGACTTGCTCCAGGCATGACTGAGTAGTAGAAGCCGGCTGTGCAATTCTTTTAATCAGTGTCAAGCCTCTTTGCATGCACATGTACATGAAATTAATGAGCGCTGGCTAAACACATTGTGGCTGAGTGATTCCTGAGGTGGAGTGTTGAGAGCATGGAGCCTCAACATAAACTATGACGGCCGTAGAAATCTGGTGTAGACTAATTAATTACTGGCATGGTTTAATGGTGGCTTTATTTTCCATGCCGTGGTTCCCCATCAGTGAACATTATTGGAAGCTGTGGATTAAACACATTCTTCCGTCTGCGTTCTTATGGGTCGTGGTCCAGCAGATGGTTCAAGTATGTAAATTAAACAGGTCAGTTGCAGTTTTCCAAGGTGAAATAATGTTCCGTTCCCTGTTCAACATTTATTCTTCTTCATTGTAACCTCCTTAAATGCTGATTTGCTGTTTATATACAAAGCTTAATTTGGATATTTGAGTATGACACCGATTTGTCTTCCAGCAGTGGAAGTTCAGCTTCCCGTCTGACATTAGACAGCACGGGAATAATTCCGAGCACGGGGCTCTCAAAAATTCAACACTGATGGACCGCCTAAACACAACAGGTCAAATGGGGGGAGAAAAAGTAATGATAAACCCCAACGCCCCTGTTTACTGTGGCTTGTTGCTATGACGGCAGGTTGCCCTGGGAGACGACGGGGCTTCATACGCTGTTGTTTGCTTGATCTATCTCCACAGCGATGAATGTTTATGTTTGTTACTATGTGGAAGTGAAAGGGGCACATGGCCAACTAGGCAAGTGAAGCGCTCTCAGATGGAGCATGAGTGAGGAAGATCTGACTTATTGCCAGCTGTTACAAGTTGACCTTATAAATGTCAAAGCATTTGGTTCCACATGAAGTAGTCCATTACAAGTAAAAGCGTATTTTCTCAGATACGGCGCACGAGGGCTGAGACATGCTGACGTTGAGCCAAAATTCCAAATAAATTCATTAATTAAGGATGATAAAGTTGTCAATAAAAGCACATCATAGCAAATTCAATGCAAAACAAATTTTTCATGTGTCAAACTCAAGGCCCGGGGGCCAGATCTGGCCCGCCACATCATTTTATGTGGTCCTTGAAAACAAATCATGTGTCAAATTTCATGATCTTTGCCTAAATCTCTACCAAAATTTCTAATAAATTTAAATTAAATCAATCAATCAATTGAACAATACTCAAAAAAACTATTATCCTTGACTTCTGATTTCAAAACTAGTTATCCATCAATTTGTTGTGTGAATATATTGATACAATGAGACAAATAAACATTTATTTGGTTTCATCATCATAACGGCCCACGACAAAAATGAGTTTGACATCTCTGTCACTTGATACTATTAACATAGCCATCAATTATTTTTGGTTTTACACTTTTTGCAGCAGAGCTCAACCTCTATCCCTTGTGAATGGCAGGTATTTACACTACAGTGTGTCTAAACTACGGCCCGGGGGACATTTGCTGCCTGCCGTTCATTTTGCAATGGCCCACAGCTTAAATAAAAATAAAAATTTAAATGGCGCAAAAAAGTTAGTTAAAAAAATAAAATAGAAAATAGGGTGGAGTTGAGCAGAATGACAGTGGAGGGTGTGAAAAAAATAGGTACCAGTACTACTAATAATTACTTTGTGTAGAGCTATTCTAAATATGAAAAGATAACACTGGTGAATAAATCAAATCTAATTTTACAGT